>NC_139620.1:3684502-4255614 GCF_964270895.1 Podarcis filfolensis
TCCTCCTCTCTCCTGTGGCTGAGGGGAGCACCCTGTTGCAACAGATCAATAAAGATCAGGCTTACTAGCTGCTTTGCTTCTCAATATTCTCTGCTTGGCCTCTGTTATCTTCTCCTACCAATAGGGAACCTATGTAAGGACTCTATATGGGCTCTTGGATACCCCATAAGGGAAAAGGGCAATTTTTGTTTACAACACATTCGTGCATTGGAAGTCAAACAGAATCCGTTCCGGAAGTCCATTCGACTTCCAAAACATTCGGAAACCAAAGCGCGGCTTCTGATTGGCCCCGGAAACAATGCCGACAGCTGAAACAGATGTTCGGCTTCCGAAAAACCTTCGCAAACCGGAACACTTACTTCCGGGTTTGCAGCATTCAGGAGTCGAATTGTTTGTCAGCTAAGCTGTTCGGGAACCAAGGTACCACTGTATCTAAGGAGTAAACCCTACACAAATCTGTAGTGGGGTCCCTAAGATGGTTGGATGGTGTCTTGTATGCCTCCTTCCAGTAGTTCCTGCAGCCCAGATGGTGCCAAACATTTTGCTCTGCTTTCCTTTGGACCACCGATATGTAACAAAGGAAACCCTCTTGTGTTGCAACACAGACAACTCTAAACACATGGCTAATAATGGTCTAACAAAATATTTGTAACACGTATTATTTCAACAATTCTTAAACAGAAAATATGTTACATCACCACCAGCTGATGAAGAGTTACTATCGAAACAGTTCGTCATCCGGAAAAACTGTTCTATGTTTGGAGCGTCTGTTACCACACGGTTACAGGATTGCGGCTGTTGAAAGGCTTACAATCATATCTCGGGTTACAGCCGCTTCAGGGTGCGTTTTTTCGGGTTATGCCCCCGCCGAAACCCGGAAGTACCGGAACGGGTTACTTCCGGGTTTCGACCGTCGTGCATGCGCAGAAGCGCTAAATCGCGCTTTGCACAGAAACATCAAATTGCAACCCGCGCGTGCGCAAACGTGCCGCTGCGGGTTGCGAACATGCATCCCGCACGGATCACATTCGCAACCCGAGCATCCATTGTATTTGCCTCTTTGATACTGATGGATTGAATTCTCTAATTTTGTTCATGCAAAATTGATTGATTTTCAATATTTCTGACTCCATTACATATTTTCTGTTTAAGAATTGTGAAATAATACGTGTGACAAATATTTTGTTAGGACATTATTAAGCTTGTGTTGCCTGTGATTGTAGAGTTTCATTTGGACCATAGCAGCAAGGCTGAGAGGGGGGTCTTGTTATCTGGGCAACCCAGGACCTCCAGACCCGCTGCCCAAGCTTGCGCCCAGGGGAGGTCACTTCAGTGCTGCTAATGACTTTGCACCCCCAGAGGTGCACTCTATTGTCTCTCGAGACAGATGGGTGCCAACAACAAGAAGTCCACCCAAAGTGGATGATCCTTTGCTAAGAACAGTTCCAGTTACTTTTCATGCAAAGGGAGTTTGCCGTTGAGACGAAGAGCAGTTCTTTGCCTGAGGGTAAGGTGAGGCTCCAACCACGTGCTCTGCACCGCGTCCTTCAAAGCGACGATTCGGTTCCGGGGAGGATTGAACCAGCCTGCGGTGGCTTTCAGAAAGCCGACAGATATTCTAGGATTCTCCGCCATGTAGCAGCCTAGTAATTGGGAGAAGGGGTTAGAGAAGGAAAACAAGAAAAAGCTGTTGCTCTGAGGGTTGCTGTTCTTGTTCTTTAAACTCAGGGGGTCCAAAAATAAGAAACGGGTGTTTTGTTTTGTAAGTGTTTATAAAACTTGTTTTTCTGGAACGAACAATGAGAGGTTTGTTTAAGGAGGCCTGCGCCAATCTGGTGCCCTCCAGATGTTTTAGGGTTGGAGTCACACAACATCTGGAGGGCACCAAGTTGCTGAAAGCCGGTTTGGGGACAAATTAAATTTGTTTGAGGTTTAATTAAGCCTGCTCGTCAGACAGGGATTAGACAAATTGGTGTCATTGTCTCTGGCCACCTTGCAACCCTCCCCACCCCTTCAGCATATGTGGAACCTCAGGCCAAGCAGATGAATGCGGCCCCCAAGCCTCTCTGTCCGGCCCTCAGGACTCTCCTCAGGCCACACCCCTCACCAGCCCTGCTCCACCGTCCCTTGAGTGTTTCTGCCTGGCTGGAATGTGTCCTTGAACTCTGCTCATGCCTCTTGCTTGCCAGATGGAGGTCTGTGTGCATGTAGCAACTTCTTGACTTGTGTCTGGAAGGCAGCCAGATTTACAGAAGAGTCATGTGCATTGCTGTACTCTCTTTTTCCCGGCCCCCAGAAGGTTCCCAGTGAGAGGATGCGGCCCTCAGCCTGAAAAAGGATTGCCTGCCCTGATATACAGAAAGGCGGTATAGTAGTACCTCGGGTTACATACGCTTCAGGTTACATACACTTCAGGTTACAGCCTCCGCTAACCCAGAAATAGTGCTTCAGGTTAAGAACTTTGCTTCAGGATGAGAACAGAAATCGTGCTCCAGCGGCAGCAGGAGGCCCCATTAGCTAAAGTGGTGCTTCAGGTTAAGAACAGTTTCAGGTTAAGAACGGACCTCCAGAACGAATTAAGTACTTAACCCGAGGTACCACTGTATAGTATATAAAATTGATCCAGTTAGATGGAACTTCCAGCTTCAAAGACAGTCTATCATTAATTACTGGATGCCCAAGACAAATGGTAGGATCCACCATGTCCTGCTGGTGAGCCAGGAAGCTCAACTGGGTCAGGCCTTGGTCTGAACCACCACTGGGGACTCTTTCTACATTTACAGTCTCATGAAAGTTCAGACCTGGAAGCATCTTTCCAACAAGGAAATCGAAGAAGAAAAAATCCTAGGCAGCTGAATCTGTCTTTTTTTTTTTTTTTAAGATGCTCTATGGGGGGGGGGGAGAATGAGAGTGTTTCTGAGCACATGCAAAGTTCCTTGCCAAACCTGTCATATAACCACAGTACCTGGGATTTGGACATTGCCTCGAGCTTATGTTCGGGGTGAAATCTAGGGTGAGCGGCACCTCTGTTTCCTTTTGACAATCACTGTTTTATTTGCAGTCGTCAAAATGATTTATCCCCCCCCTCCTCCCTTTGTTGGTTTGTGTAAGAAAAAAGCCATATGCGCTGGGTGCATTGTCAAAGCGTGGTGTCTGAGTGCTTACAATCTCCTCTTCTGTACGGTTTATTGTGTGTATCTTCCTTTTTTTCCATTTTTAAAACATGAATCATTCTTTTCTCGTGATTGTTGAATGCAGTCACAGCACCGCAACCGGCCTTTGGCAGTCAGCAGAGCCCCAGAGGCTAGGCCAGCAAAGCGTAGACCAGGCATAGGCAAACTCGCCCCTCCAGATGTTTTTTGGGACTACAACTCCCATCATCCCTGACCACTGGTTCTGTTCGCTAGGGGTGATGGGAGTTGTAGTCCCAAAACATCTGGAGGGCCGAGTTTGCCTATGCCTGGCGTAGAGAAAAAAGTAACCCAAGGGTGTGTACGCATCATAAAGCCCATTTGAAGGCCATGGCTTCTCCCAAAGAATCATGGGAACTGTAGTTTGGTAAGGGATGGCCATCAGTGACTACGAGCCCAGCTGCTGGGAACCCCAAGGAAGGGAGAGTTGCTCTTGCGATAGAATCCTGCTTGCTGGTTCCCAACAGGCAGCTGGTTGGCTTCTGTGATAACAGGACGCTGGCCTGATCCAGCAGCCTCTTCTTATGCTCTTAAGTTGGTGGTTATTATTACTGCCTCCTGTGGCAGGGAGTTCCATAGTTTCACTGCGCTGCGTGAAGAAATTCTCCCTTTTTATCTGTCCAGAATCTTCTACCGTTCAGTTTCAGTGGGTGTTTTGAGAGAGGAGAAACACATCTCTCCATGCCCTGCATTAATTCGGAAACCTGTAATAAATGTAAATCTTCCCTTATGGGGGACACAAGAGCCCTTATAGAGTCCTTTGCAGGTTCTCCATCGGTCGGAGAAAATAACAGAGGCCAACCAGAGAATATTGAGAAGCAAAGCAGCTAGTAAGCCTGATCTTTATTGAGCTGTTGCACCAGGGTGTCCCCTTCACACGCAGGAAAGGAGGAGGACCCAGAACAAAGGTGTGCCCACCCTTATACAGTGGTACCTCAGGTTACATACACTTCAGGTTATATATTCTTCAGGTTACAGACTCCGCTAACCCAGAAATATTACCTCGGGTTAAGAATTTTGCTTCAGGATGAGAACAGAAATTGTGCTCTGGTGGTGTGGCGGCAGCATGAGGCCCCATTAGCTAAAGTGGTGCTTCAGGTTAAGAACAGTTTCAGGTTAAGAACGGACCTCCGGAACGAATTATGTTCTTAACCCGAGGTACCACTGTATAGACATTTTAAATTGACAGCCCTGGAGTCCAAGACCACCTCCAGAAACATCATACATACATCGCAGAAGGGGCGGAGCTCAAGACCTCCACCCACATACCTACATTACAGAAAAGGCGGTCTACAACAGAAATCTGAGTGCGTTGTTTACCTCCTGTCTGGCAGGTTGCCTGTTAATGCTCACTTGATTGGATACCCTGGGGAGCCTGGCCAGTCTTTTGTAATGATAAATACTTAGTTCCTGAGCCAGGTCACAGGCTCACCCTATTCATACACAGACATACCCTTAAGACAGGATTTGTGAAGGAAAAGACAATGGGGAGGCTTTTCCATTTTCCTTGGCCTTGCGGAGAAATCATTTGGTCAGTTTGGGAGTCAAAATGGTTCCAGGGCTGTGTTCCTGTGCTGCTTCAGACGTGTGGTTTATATATTTATGTACGTGTTTGCTTGTACATTTATGAACATTTATTATATATATATATATATATATAAAACCTTAATTTTTTTATTCCATGCCTCTCTAAACGGAAAAGTCCTCCCTTTGCACTCTCTCTGAATCTTGAGCAAACGCCGTCCAGGTTTGCTGAGGCAGAGCTTTCTCGCTTCGCCACCAGGATCTGTCCAAACCCACAGATAGGGTGATAAATCACCTCGTGTCCTGAATCAGCAGACTTCCTGCCCCATCAGCAGATATCTGATTGCCGCTGTTTGCAGTGCACCCTCATTTTATATAAATTCAATAAATAATAATAATAATAATTTTCAGACCTGTCTCCCTTAGCCCGACAAACTTTAATAGAGGGAGTTTGTGTCTGTGGAAATTTCCTTCCTGTTCTTTAGCTGGAGAGGTTGCTTTTAATGGGAAAATGTGTCTATGGTTGATTTTAGTTTCTCTCAAGTTTCTCGTTTTTTCCCAATCTTAAACTCAGTTCTCCACATTTATATGTCAGTTTGCAATTAAAAAAAGAAACCAGAAAAGAATATTCAATGCTTCAGTAATAATAAATGGTTTTGCCTAAGAGACACATTTTTGCTGTCATGCCTAAGACACACGTTTTTGCAAAGCCGTGTTCCCGTTTCTCGAACTTGGGTCCCCAGCTGTCGCTGGACTACAGCTCCCATCATCCCTAGCTAGCAGGGACAGTGGGCAGGGATGATGGGGGGTGTAGTCCAACGAAAGCTGGGGACCCAAGTTCGAGAAACGCCATGGAACAGGCATCTAAAACACACTCACAAATTAGAATGGGGATCTAAAACAAGCTGCTTAGCCCCAAATTCCTGCATTTATCTCACTGATACACATTCTCTGGGTGCATTTCTGTGAACATGACTTGTCCGAAGCACTGCATTGCAAAACCCAGAGAGCTGTTGCTACTATTTTTAATCCTGCTAGTGGTTTGGGAGTGTTATTAAATCACCAGGACTACCCAAGTGATCTTTTCACGCTTCCTTTTTTCTTCTTCTCGTGGTGGGGGCGAAGGAAAAGTTACAGACAAGAGACACTAGATATCTGAACCCATCATCCGCCACAACGGCTGCACCCCAGTGTTCGAAATTCACCAGGCGCCTTTTGCTACTGACATGGGTCCAAATGTGACTACAGTCATACCTCGGGTTACAGCCACTTCAGGTTGCGTTTTTTCGGGTTGCGGACCGCCAAAACCCAGAAGTACCGGAACGGGTTACTTCTGGGTTTCGGCGGTTGCGCATGCGCAGAAGCGCTAAATTGCGCTTTGCGTATGCGCAGAAGCACCAAATCGCAACCTGTGTGTGAGCAGACGTGGGTTGCAAACGCTGCAGGTTGCGAACACGCATCCCGCATGAATCACGTTTGCAACCCAAGTGTCCACTGTACGTGGAGATTTCTGGGTGCTAGGTTGGCAACCGCAATTTAAAAACCTCTGCCTTAGTCCATGGTGCGCCTAGCTTCTATATCTGAGTTTCTAACCCAGCTGCACCAGGATCAGAGGTGGCTGTGCCTCTGAATTCAAGGTGCAAGCAGTGGGGAAAGAGGGGGCTGTGTTCCTCACACCCTCCCTGCAGGCTTTTTGGAGGCATACAATTGGCCGTGGTGAGAAATAAGATGCTGAACTTGTTGTTGTTGTTTAGTCGTTTAGTCGTGTCCGCCTCTTCGTGACCCCCTGGACCGGAGCACGCCAGGCACTCCTGTCTTCCACTGCCTCCCGCAGTTTGGTCAAACTCATGCTGGTCGCTTTGAGAACACTGTCCCACCATCTCGTCCTCTGTCGTCCCCTTCTCCTTGCGCCCTCCATCTTTCCCAGCATCAGGGTCTTTTCCAGGGAGTCTTCTCTTCTCCTGAGGTGGCCAAAGTCTTGGAGCCTCAGCTTCAGGATCTGTCCTTCCAGTGAGCACTCAGGGCTGATTTCCTTCAGAATGGAGAGATTTGATCTTCTTGCAGTCCATGGGACTCTCAAGAGTCTCCTCCAGCACCAGAATTCAAAAGCATCCATTCTTCAGCGATCAGCCTTCTTTATGGTCCAGCTCTCACTTCCATCCATCACTACAGTAGTGGGAAAACCATAGCTTTAACTATACGGACCTTTGTTGGCAAGGTGATGTCTCTACATCAGCCTATATGGGCTGTGATAACACTGGACTAATGTGCTTTGAGAGAGAGATCGGCTTCTAAAAGGGCACCCGCTTCTCCAAGGCCCTCGAGCAATGTTCTACACAAAGTGCTGACGCCTATCTCTCCTGTTTGATTTCTTTTTTTAAAAACCACTCTCTCCCTCCTCGATTTTAATTCCCCTTTTTGCCTCTCAACCATCTGCGGCTGTTTTCTCTGCCTCCACCCTAGCCGCAGCCTCGCGCTTTCAAGGCTGCTCCTGGGAGGAAATCAGTTTACCTTGGGCCGGCTTATCTGTTGGAGTGCTTTAGCAAATGGGCCGTGGCGTTTCGCAGTAGCCGGGAAACGGCGCCTGGTGCCTCTTAGGTTGTGCGGAGGAGAGAAACCTTTCAAGGTCTCCCCAGCGGCCAGGGAAATGGGCTTAAACCGGGAAAGCTTCTGCAAAGCGCTTGCCAGCTTTTCACCCCAAATGCACCTCACAGCGGCCTTGTGTGTATTTGTGGTCGCACCTTGCAATTGGATCCGAATCTTATATTCGGAGAGGTACATGGTATAGGCCTCCATTGCGGTACAGTCTCCTCGGAAGATAAAGAAGGCGAATTGCCTCATTTACTTTTATTATTTATTGCATTGATATTTCACCTTTTTCTCCAAGGATTTATCAGATACCTTAAAATGAGGCTGCATTTTAAATTGTATTTTAAATTGGGTTTTTTCTCCCCCCCCGCCCCCTTCTATTATGTTTTTACTGTGATTTTATTGGTGTTAGCTGCCTTGAGCGAGGTATAAATAAAATTTATTATTATTTATAATTATTAAGGAGCTCAAGGTGGCTGACGTGGCTCTCCCTCTCCTCACTGAACCCCACAACAACTGTGAAGTGGGTTAGGCTGAGAGGGATAGCACCATATTTTTCGCTCTATAAGACGCACCAGACCACAAGACGCACCTAGTTTTTGGAGGAGGAAAACAAGAAAAAAAATATTCTGAATCTCAGAAGCCAGAACAGCAAGAGGGATTGCTGTGCAGTGAAAGCAGCAATCCCTCTTGCTGTTCTGGCTTCTGGGATAGCTGCGCAGCCTGCATTCGCTCCATAAGACGCACACACATTTCCCCTTACTTTTTAGGAGGGGGAAAGTGAGTCTTATAGAGCAAAAAATACAGTAATTGGCTCACATCTGGCTTCATGGCTGAGCCTGCATTCGCTCCATGAGATGCACACACATTTCCCCTTACTTTTTAGGAGGGGAAAAAGTGAGTCTTATAGAGCAAAAAATACGTAATTGGCTCACATCTGGCTTCATGGCTGAGTGGGGGGATTGGAATCCTGGTCTCCCAGGCCCTAGTCTGACACGCTAACGCCTACACTACACGGATGAGCTTCCCTTCAGTTTGTTCCCCTTTCCCCGCCTTAACTTAAGAGTGTAAGGTGCTTCGTGGCAGAGACTGGTTTGTGTTGGTGGTATTCCCATCTCTTATTTTAGACTCTGCTCATCAGCAGGAAAGCGTCCCAGAGCAGTAAGCAGGACAGCGACCGCCTTCAGATTTGACCATCTTAAAAGGCGTAACATGAAAGGAAAACAAGGATGGGAAAGGAGGAGGAAAACACAAAGACTCGGGCACTGGGGTGCTGGTAGCAACCGCAATGCACAAATGTAGATCTATGTAAATAATAAACGATAAATAATGCTTGCACAATTGGCAAAAGGTTTTGCGTTTGTAATAGGGGGGGTGTCTGTGTCACAGTTGTGACCCTTTTACAAATTATCGGTGGGGGCAGGAAGGGAAGGAATATGCTTAGGCGGAGAGAGAAAGAGAAAGAGGCTAAGGCAAAAGTATCCTGGGAACTGTAGCTCACTCCTCACAAAGGTGCAGCGCCCACCAATCTTACCAAACTACAGTTCCCAGGATTCTTTTGAGAGGTGTGTGTTTTCAATGCCTGGGTTTTCACAACCGAGTGGGAGATTTTAACCCTGCCCTCTCTAACTGGAGATCGACCCTTGTCTTAGCACCCAGCGCTGAAAGGCTACAACTTTCGTTGTAGGTCCTCAAGAACACCCCCCTTTGCCCCCGAATCCACAGGCGCTCTCGTCCTCCAGAAACCATCTTCCTTCCGAGGAGCAGGCCTGTGGCTACACGGGCTTCTCTGGGCGTAAGTACAGCGCTGGCTGGCAAATGGTAAACCCAGGCCTCTCGTTCCTGGGCTCGATCCACAAGGCACCCGTTTGTCTCCATTTGCAAAACGTGTAGACGTAGGAAGCAGCCTTGAGTTGGCCCCTTCTTCCATCTAGCTCAGGCTTGTCCGCACGGACTGGCAGCATCTCTCCAGGGTTTCAGGCAGGAGTCTCCCAGCCCTACCTGGGAATGGATCTTCTCCAGGGAAAGCAGTTGCTCAACCTCTGTGTTTCCTCTCCCATTTCCCCTTTGTTTTTATTTGGTAGGATCACGTCCGGAGGAACCAGGAGGTCCACGTGGTGATGGGGAATGAGGCCTGCGACCTGGACTCCATGGTGTCCGCTTTGGCCCTCGCTTACTTCTTTGCAAAGGTCGGTCATCCGCTTTCACCCTTCGGAGCATTTCCCTTTGCCCCCTTTGAAGAGCCCTCGTTGCTGCCTTTCCACGGTTGCTTCCGCAGTTCTGCGTTTGCCTGCGAGGCTGGCGTGGGGCGATGAGGTCATCACCATGTGGCGGCTCTGGGCTCAGAGTGCTCTGAACTGGATTTGGTGTGGATTGTGTAAGAAAAATCTGAGAATGGGGAGCGACATTGCCCTCAGCCGCTGAACATTTCCTTTTTTCCTTTTTAAATTTTAAATAAATCATTTTATTGAACATGTAACAAGACAAACAGAGTATTCCAGCAATCCAACAAAAGGAAAAAGAAATAACACAATTGAGTATGGTCAGATATAAGGGAGGAGACAAAGGATATATATATATATATATATATATATATATATATATATATATATTACATGATCTGTTTAAAAATAATAATAAATTTTATTTATACCCCTACCTCCCCGGCCAGAGCTGGGCTCAGGGCGGCTAACACCAGTAAAATTACAGTAAAATCATAATAGGGGGGAAAAACCCAATTTAAAATACAGGTTAAAATGCAATTTAAAATGCAGCCCCATTTTAAAAGTAACCCACAGATCAAAACTGTAAGGGGAGGGAAACATAAGGGTCAGAGTCTAAACCAAAGGCCAGGCGGAACACCTCTGTCTTGCAGGCCCCGCGGAAAGATGTCAAGTCCTGCAGGGCCCTAGTCTCTTGTGACAGAGCGTTCCACCAAGTCGGGGCCAGTGCTGAAAGATAATTATGCCTTATCTTGGAATATTGCTTAATTGCCTCTTTTGCACAGGTTCTTCATAATATTTTTCTTAATACCTTTCGTCTCCTTGCTTTATACCCCAACACTTCCTGATCTATGATCTATGTATCTTCGTGACTGATGCCGGGCTTTGCTCGTGCAGTTTCGGGCCTGTTTTTTTATATCCTTAAGGACTAGAAACCTGCACAAAATGAGAGTTTGAGGGCATCCAATTCTGCAGTTGCTTGGCGGCATCTGCAAGGCTCTATTGGTACTCAGTGACTGGGTAGTATGAGCAATTTTATCCGTGTAACAGAGACCTGGATTTTAATGTACCTTTCGTTGCGCCCCGCAGACCACCCCAGACTCGAAGGCAGCCTTCATCCCGGTCCTGAACATCCCCCGCTCAGAATTCCCTCTGCGCACCGAGAGCACCTTCCTTCTCAAAGAGCAGCGCATTGTGGAGAGTTCGCTCATCTTCCGGGACGAGATTGACCTGGCCACCCTGAAGCAGGCAGGCCTCCTTTTGCTGACGCTGGTTGACCACCACGTCCTGCCAAGGTCAGTGGAGAGGGTTGTTGTTGTTGTTGTTTAGTCGTTTAGTCGTGTCCGCCTCTTCGTGACCCCCTGGACCAGAGCACGTCAGGCCCTCCTGTCTTCCACTGCCTCCCGCAGTTTGGTCAAACTCATGCTGGTAGCTTCAAGAACACCATCCAACCATCTTGTCCTCTGTCATCCCCTTCTCCTTGTGCCCTCCATCTTTCCCAACATCAGGGTCTTTTCCAGGGAGTCTTCTCTTCTCATGAGGAGGCCAAAGTCTTGGAGCCTCAGCTTCAGGATCTGACCTTCCAGTGAGCACTCAGGGCTGATTTCCTTCAGAATGGAGAGGTTTGATCTTCTTGCAGTCCATGGGACTCTCAAGAGTCTCCTCCAGCACCATCATTCAAAAGCATCCATTCTTCGGCGATCAGCCTTCTTTATGGTCCAGCTCTCACTTCCATACATCACTCCTGGGAAAACCAGAGCTTTGACTATACGGACCTTTGTTGGCAAGGTGATGTCTCTGCTTTTTAAGATGTTGTCTAGGTAGGGGAGAGGGTAGGGCACCCAAAGGACTTGAATGTGAGAGGAGAGTCTCTTGAGCTATGGGTTGCCAGCCTTTTTTAGGCCACTGTGGGTGCATTAGCATTTTTGAACCGCACCCCGATTTTGTGGCTTCTCCATCCCCTTTGCCCAGATCAGCACCCCACAAGAGACAGAAAGAGAAAGGGCGCACGTGCACACACACACACATCACTTTTCCAAGGGATCTGGGTAAAATCTGGAGCCGGTGGAATTAATCGGATGCCTTGAAAAGCACATAGAGCTGAAGGAGGAATTGAGAAAGAGCGTCACTCTTCCAACTACCTCCTTCAGCAGTATGTGATTTTGGTGGCCAAGGGGGCAGTGAGGCAGCTCAGAGGCTTTGTGGGTGCCAGGGAAACCCCACAGCTGTCCCCCAGCCCCTATGCTTAAAGGTAAAGGGACGCCTGACCATTAGGTCCAGTCGCGGACGACTCTGTGGTTGCGGCGCTCATCTCGCTTTATTGGCCAAGGGAGCCGGCATACAGCTTCCGAGTCATGTGGCCAGCAGGACTAAGCCGCTTCTGGCGAACCAGAGCAGCACACAGAAACGCTGCTTCCCTTTCTGCCAGACCGGTACCTATTTATCTACTTGCAGTTTGACATGCTTTTGAACTGCTAGGTTGGCAGGAGCAGGGACCGAGCAACGGGAGCTCACCTCGTCACGGGGATTCGAACTGCCAACCTTCTGATCGGCAAGCCCTAGGCTCTGTGGTTTAGACCACAGCGCCACCTGCGCCTAGAACAACTGAATTGGCCAACAGACCCACACAATGATGGTTTGGGGATAGATGCAGTTGCAGCACATGGACACTAGGGGAGCTTGGGCCTGGCCCCTCCCTCAGCAAACACTTCCCCCTACTGGCTGTGTGGTGCACCTGCAAGCGAGCCTGGTGGCGCCCCAGCTGTGACTCAAGCGGTGAGCCACGTTCTCAGAACGGGATGCGCAGCGAGCGAAGCTGAAATGTCTTCCAGCATCTGCTCATGCTTCGGTGCATATATTGACACTGCTACGTCTCACCTGTTTTGCAGTGGGGATGCGGCGCTGGAGGAGGCGGTTGTTGAGGTGATCGACCACCGGCCCCTGGAGCGGGAGCGGGTCCCTCCCTGCAGAGTCACGGCAGAGCCGGTGGGTTCGTGCGCCACGCTGGTGACGGAGAGGATCCTGCAGAGCCCGGCGCAGGTTTTGGACAGGCAGACAGCAGCTCTCTTGCACGGTGAGGACTAGCGGCTTGCAGCGACGTGCAGGGAAGTGGTTGCTTGTTAAAAAAACAACAACCTGCAGGCAAATGCTGGCAGGTGGGGAATCCGTAGCCCTGCAGAGCAGTGGTGGGCAACATGAAACCCTCTAGATTTTTTGGGCTCCCTCCATCAAAGAGTATTGGATAAATTCATGGCAGAGAAGGCTGACAGTGGATTCTAGCCAAGATGGCTTCGCTCTGCCTCTATGGTCTGGGGCACTAATGCTTCTGAATACCTGTTGCTGGAAACTGCAGGACGGGAGAGAGCTCAGGTCTTCCTTTCGCCGTCTGTTTGGCCGTTGGCTTGATCCGGCAGAGGTTTCTGCTCTTTTTATTATTATTTAATTTTTTTTATTAAGATAATTCAACATTTATACATACATATTACGGATATACAAACAAACATACATTTTATGCAATCCTTAAAAATATTCCTACATACCCACATTCAATCCCGCACATACCGTATTTTCCGCTCCATAAGATGCACTTTTTTCTTCCTAAAAAGTAAGGGGAATTGTTTGTGCGTCTTATGGAGTGAATGCGTGGTCCCTGGAGCCGAATTTCCCAGGGGCAAAAAGCAGATCATGCTTTTTTTTTTTGAAAGAGGGAAGTGGGTGTTGAAACAAAGCTGCCGATCGTTTGCCGATCGGGGAGAGAGATAAGGGATGCTAGAGATAAAGGAGGCTGCCTGGGAGGGGGGAGGTAAAGACAGCAAACTTGCAAAGGGGGGAAACAGGAAGACTAAAGCTGTAAGGAGAGAAATTAGAAGAAAAGGAGGAGCAAAAAAACTGCTCCAGCTAAGGAAAAGATACTACACTAAGGCAAACAAGAGGGAAGGGGGTGTTGAAAGGAAACAGCTGATCCGTGTGATCAGAAGAGAGATAAGGGACGCTAGCGGAGGCTGCCTGGGAGGGGGGAGGTAAAAGCCCATGGACCCTCAGGATTTTTGCATTGGGTCACCCCAAGTTCACCATCAGATCACATGTCTGTGGTCACAGCCTGAACCACATCCAAAATCACACATCCACTGTTTCGTTCAGAATTTTTTCCCCCTTGTTTTCCTCCTCTAAAAGCTAGGTGCGTCTTATGGTCAGGTGGATCTTATGGAGCGAAAAATACGGTACTTTCCTTTTGCAGTCCTCTTTGGTGCCCTCCTTGGGCGCTTCTGCTTTTTAATAGGGATGGGTAGGAGGTAGAACCGGGATGCGGGTGGCGCTGTGGGTTAAACCACAGAGTCTAGGACTTGCCGATCAGAAGGTCGGCGGTTCGAATCCCCGCAACGGGCTGAGCTCCTGTTGCTCGGTCCCTGCTCCTGCCAACCTAGCAGTTCGAAAGCACGTCAAAGTGCAAGTAGATAAATAGGTACCACTCTGGCAGGAAGGTAAATGGCGTTTCCGTGCGCTGCTCTGGTTCGCCAGAAGCGGCTTAGTCCTGCTGGCCACATGACCCGGAAGCTGTACGCCGGCTCCCTTGGCCAGTAAAGCGAGATGAGCACCACAACCCCAGAGTCGGTCATGACTGGACCTAATGGTCAGTGGTCCCTTTACCTTTACCTTTAGGGGGTAGAAGAAGGAGGGGAGGTTGGCCCCCCAAAGTTTGGGAACCACAGTTCTCACCCTTCTCGTCTTTCAAACCTGCAAACGTAAAATATTCTTTATGGATTGGACTGTCTTGTGTTGCCTCTTGATCCTCTTACTTGACTCTGCAGGTACGATTGTTCTGGACTGTGTCAACATGTCCCCTGAAGCCGGCAAAGTGACCCCGAAGGACACCCATTACGCTTCCCTTTTGGAGTCGAAGTTCCCCGATCTTCCCTCCAGAAGCGTTATCTTTGAAGCCCTGCAGAGGGCCAAGTTTGATGTCTCAGGTATGAGCCGCCCACCGTCCTCCTTAGTCTTGCCTCGTAAAGGATATTGCAGAGCCGGAACGGTTGAGAAAAGGACAACCAAAATTATTGGGTGCAGGGGCAGTGGGGCAGCTCCCCTATAAGAAAAGGTAAAATACACACTTGGGGCTATTTTTAATTTAGAGGAAAGGCAAGTAAGGAGGGACAGGGTAAGAGGTGAATAAGCTGGTGCATTGTGCTGGGAGCGTGGATGGGGGGAGAAGGTTTCTCTCCCTCTCTTGTAAAAGTAAAACTTGAAGCTGAATATTGGGTGATTGAAGGCAAGCGAAAGAAAGCCCTTCTTTGTGCCAGAGCAGAGTTAAACTCTGGAACTCCCTCCCACTGCTGGAGGCAAGGTGCTTCTGAATACAGTGGTACCTCTGGATGCGAATGGGATCCGTTCCGGAGCCCCGTTCGCATCCTGAAGCGAACGCAACCCACGTCCGCGCATCTGCGGGTCACGATTCGCTGCTTCCGCACATGACATAATTTTGAGCATTTGTGCATGCTCGAGCGGCGAAACCCGGAAGTAATACATCCCATTATTTCTGGGTTGCCGTGGAGAGCAACCTGAAAATATTCATCCCAAAGCTACTTAAACCCAAGGTATGACTGTACAGTGGTACCTCTGGTTGCGAACGGGATCCGTTTTGGAGGCCCGTTCGCAACATGAAAAGAGCGCAACCCGCAGCGGCACGTCTGCACACGCGCGGGTTGAGATTCGCCGCTTCTGCGCATGCGCGTGACACCATTTTGCGCTTCTGCACATGCGCGAGCAGCGAAACCTGGAAGTAACCCTTTCCGGTACTTCCGGGTCGCTGGCGGAAGTATCATGAAAGAATGTAACATGAAGCAGACGTAACATGAGGTATGACTGTACCGTTTCTTAGGAATCACAGGCGGGGCGAGTGCTTTCGAACTCAGGTCCCGCCTAGGGGCTTCCCATCAAGGTGTCTAGCTGGCCCCAGCGAGAACGGGATGCTGGATTAAGTGGGCCATTCACCTGGTCCAGCTAGAGAGCTCATCTGATGGAACCTGCAGGTTCTTGGGGCATTTTTGGCCATTGTGGGAACGGGATGCTGAACTACCGTATTTTTCGCTCTATAAGACGCACTTTTTCCCCTCCAAAAATTAAGGGGAAATGGTTGTGCGTCCTATGGAGCGAATGCAGGCCTCTTGGCTTCAGCGAAAGCAACGCGAAGCCTCCAAAGCGCAGAGGGAGCGCTCCCTCCACGCTCCGGAGGCTACGCGTTGCTTTCGCTGAAGCCTGGAGAGCGAGAGGGGTCGGTGCGCACTGACTCTCCTGGCTTCAGTGAAAGGAACCCGAAGCCTTCAGAGCACAGTGCAAGTTCCCGCTGCACTCCAAAGGCTTCAGGTGGCTGTCCCTGAAGCCTTAAGGGCGCAATGGGAACTTGCGCTGCGCTCCGAAGGCTTCGGGTTCCTTTTTCCGAAGCCAGGAGAGCAAGACTCTCCTGGCTTCAGTAGAGAGGGAGAGCTGCACAGCGCCCCTTCAGCCAAGCGGGAGGAGAAATGGAAGGGACTTGTTCTCCCCCTCTAAAACAAGGTGCGTCCTATGGTCGGGTGCGTCCTATAGAGCAAAAAATACGGTAGATGGGCCTCTGGCCTGATCCAGGAAAGCTCTTCTTATGTTTTTATGACCCAGGACTCACCACAGACCAGATGCTGAGGAAGGACCTCAAGGCCCTCTCTGGGGAAAATGCTGTGATTGCGCTCAGCGCCGTATACATGAACCTACAGGTGAGCACAGGAAGGGGCCAGAAGCCATTTCAGGTGTGCCTGTATTGCCTTCCTCCTTGTCTCTTCTCACGATCCTCCTCTCCACTCAGGCCTTCCTGTGCCGTCCCGGTTTGGAGCAGGAGCTGTCCGCCTTCTGCCAGCAGAGGAGCTACGACGCCTTGCTTGCCATGACCATCTCCTTCAACGAGCAGAACGTGCCTTTCAGGCAGCTCGCCGTGTACAGCCAGAACCCGGAACTCCAGGCAGCGGTGAGTTCGAATGGCGCCCTGTCGGGATGAGAGAAAGAATAGCGAGTCCTTCCCTAGAAAACACAACAGGTTGCTGCAAGGGGCCTCTTGGTTGATTTCCAGGATATTGGACCCCGCAAAGCATTGGTTAGAAATAGCCCCCACCCTTTTCTCAGTGACAGGCTGGTCACGTTTATTTCTGAACTCCTGCGCCTTTATTTTTTTTTTTTTTATAATATTTTTATTTTTCCATATAAACACAATACAACAAACATAAACATACAAAAACAAAAACAAAACAAAAAACATGTATCATTTCATATCCTAATTTCATATCCTATCTTCCCCGACTTCCTCATGCCTCCCCTTTCTGTATTCCAAATTCTTATCGATTGTTCAGCAAATCTTCCCTTATTTTAATTTAAATTTAGACTATTCTTCCTTATTCTCCTTGTCTTAACCATTGCTAATAGTAACCATTTACTTTCCAGTCCAACATCATTCTAACTTTCATTAACTTTGTGATATTTCTTTAAATAGTCCTTGAATTTTTTCCATTCTTCTTGCGCTGCTTCTCTTCCCTGGTTTCGGATTCTGCTCGTCATTTCTGCCAAGCCCATATAGTCTGAACTCCTGCGCCTTTAAACTAGGGGTGTTTATAGAGGGAGAGATTTCCATCTCCTCCGGCGTTAGTTGCAATCGCCGCCGTTTCCATTCTGCTGCAGTCCGGCTTCTGCTAAAACCTATCTGTTTTGGCCAAGACTAATATACTGTATTTTTCGCTCCATAAGACGCGCCTGACCATAAGATGCACCTAGTGTTTAGAGGAGGAAAACAAGAAAAGATATATTCTGAACGAAACAGTGGATGTATGATTTTTGTGGTTCATGCTGTGGCCACAGACATGTGATTTGACAGTGAGTTTGGGGTAGCCCAATGCAAGAATCCTGAGGATCCATGTGGATCCGTGCTTTGTAACCACGTTTTCGTGCAATTGTGGATGCGTGATTTTTTTGGTGCAGGCTGTAGCCATGGACATGCAATGTGATCTGATGGTGAATTTGGGTGACCCAATGCAAAAATCCTGAGGATCCATGGGCTTTTACCTCCCCCCTCCCAGGCAGCCTCCTTTATCGCTAGCCTCACTTATCTCCCTCCCGATTGCTTGCCGATCAGCTGCTGCCTTTCAACACTCCCTTCCCTCTTGTTTGCCTTAGTGTCTGGAGCAGTTTTTTTGCTCCTCCTCTTCTAATTTCTCTCCTCATTGCTTTAGTCTTCCTGTTTCCCCCCTTTGCAAGTTCGCTGTCTTTACCTCCCCCCTCCCAGGCAGCCTCCTTTATTGCTAGAGTCCCTTATCGATTGTGGAATGAATTGTGGAATGTTGGGAGGACAGATAAAACGAATTCCTTCTTCACCCAGCACGCTGTTGAACTGTGGAACTCGCTGCCACAGGAGGCAATGATGGCTTTAGAAAAGGATTAGGAACATTTGTGGAGGGGAAGGCTATTAGCTGCAATAGGTTCTGCCTCCACGTCAGAGGCAGGAATGCTTCTGAATGCTAGTTGCTGGAAACAACAGAAAGGGGGGGGTGGCTTTTGTTCTCAGGTCCTGCGTCAAGGTTTCCCTTTGGGGCATGTCATTATGTGTATGTGTGTAATGTCATTATGTAATGTTCATGGACTGAAATGTATGACAAGAGGGAACTCTGCTCATATTCGCTTGCGTGATTTCTGTTGCTCGCCTTGGGTGAACATGTGGAATTGCAGCAGTTTCGGACAGAGCTCTCTGACTTCCACTTGTGGGACAAATGTTAGAGAGGTCCATTCAGGCTTCCCCAGCTTGATCTTTTGCCCTACAACTCCCATGCAGCTGCGCTGGTGGGGGCTGATGGGAATTGTAGTCCAGCTGGGGTAAGACCCCATCGTTCATCTGCTCTTTTGACAGGATAGATACTCAATACCAAAGACTACACGTTTTCTGTCTGAAATAATTGATAGGGAATTTTTATTTACTTAAAAGAGGCTGCTGTATCTTGCCTGGGGAAATTCATAATGTTATGTTCGTTCTGGCTTTTCCGAAAAAAATAATTTCGGTTTTACATCGTTTTATTGGGGGTTTGTGCGATGTTATTATTTCTTATACGTGTTAAAATAGCTTCGATTTGCTTGGGGCATTTAGAAATGAATGTTTGTTCACGGTGCATGTAGTTTTTACGTGGGTCTGCGTCGGCGTGCGTTGATCTTAACTCGAATGCCTTTCGTACGGATCCACCCTCCTTTTCTGAACCTCTTTACGATGGTGTAAACACTAGATGCACACAAGCATGCGAAATCAGGCCTCCCAATTGATCCGTGCCGGGGTAACCTGCAGCTGAACCCATGGCCCGTTTCCAAAACCCCACCCACTCCACAAACCCCCACCGCTTTGGCCCCACCTGCTGCCAACACATTAACCCTCCCCAAGGGAACAACATTCACCCCTCCCCTGGATCTGAACTGTTGGGAACTCCCCCCTTGCAAAATTGGCCACCGGTCCGAAAACCACCTTTCTCTTCCAGAGTTCGAAGTCGAGACCTGCAAGGTTTCTATGCGCGAACAAAAAAAATCCCTGCTATTTTGATCGAGTCCTTTGTCCTTTTCCTGGGCTCCCTTCCTCCCCGTCAGCTCTCACACTACGTTTCCACGGTGCCCCAAAGCCTCCACCCCATATCCTCTGCCTGCTTCTCCCCAGATCTTCCCAGTTGCCATAGCCGGGGGTGTGTGGGGCAGGAGAGACAGTCCTTATTCATCCATCCATCCATCCGTCTGGAGAGAAGGGAGCCTTGCTTGGCTGACTCCCAAGGCAAGGGGGAGGGATGTTTACGCAGGCGAGTGGGTCCCCCACCCCTCTGCTAAAGCAGTCGTCATTCATTAACCACGGTCAAAGGTTTCTGAGATCACCAGCTAACTAAGTGGGGGGACGTTCAGTGCGCAGGAGAAAGCGCTGTCATGCTCGCGGTTGTCACACTACATTTCCCCCGGCCTGCCTGACGGAAGGTAAGTGGGGTCTCTGGGGAGGGTCTTCTTTCTTGCACCCCCCACTTTCCTCTGTCCTCTGCCCCACTCCCCATCTTTGAGTGGCGGAGGGTATCCTTCTCAGCCCTGCATTAATTCG
The DNA here is from genome assembly GCF_964270895.1 of Podarcis filfolensis. Lineage (NCBI taxonomy): Eukaryota > Metazoa > Chordata > Lepidosauria > Squamata > Lacertidae > Podarcis > Podarcis filfolensis. The sequence goes on from NC_139620.1 coordinate 3,704,152, forward strand.
ATTCTGTATTGATTCGATTGCTTTTTTTTTTTTTGCACAGGCTGAGCTTTAAGAAGGAAGGGTGTTAACGGATTCCATTTTCTCCTTCCTTTCTTTCTTCCTCCCTGCCAGTATTTAAAAAGCTCGTTGGTGTGTTCTGGCAGGAATCAAAGGCGCCTCCTTTTTTAAACCACCCTGAATGCATTTGATCAGTGCGGATATGCCGCTGTGTCCAATAGGGCTTAGGATAAATTTTCTCTCCTGCACAACCTACTATTAATGTCTATTATTATTATTGTTATTACACACATGTTTACAAACCTGCAACCTGTATTTCAATACAAAAAAATCTGGCAGCGTGGTAACAATCTAGAAGACTATACCACTCCCTTATTATTATTTTTTAAAAGATCAAGCCCCCAGTCCTCAGCATTTTCAGAGGGCTTCATTTTTTCCAAAGTGCATCAAATGTTTACGAAACTGCAACCTGTATTTCAAACTGAAAAATTGGGCAGCGTGGAAGGAACCTAGGAAAATCTCATTCTCTTTTTTATTATTATTATTATTATTATTATTATTATTATTATTATTATTATTAAAATCATGCTTTTCAGTTGGCTTAGTTTCCGCCCCAAAGGGTCAAAGTTTAAGCAAGCCTCTCCAGACATGTAGAACATTGAAATGCATTGAAATCTCGTTTTCAGCCCTAGCGCTGATTTCTGAAGGCTTTAGATGCCAATTTTAAACTGTCTCTTTACTGATAGTTTCATTGTTTTATCCTTTTTGCAAATCGCTTAGTGGTGTGTCCCCCCCCCAAAAAAAACCACAAACACACCAAGCGGTATATAAATTGTATGGAAAAAACTTATTTATTTAAATTTGGAGAAGTGCTTTGGGGGCTGTCTCCTGCTTGAAAAAAAGAACCCATGGCTGAGTAATCATATCAGTTCTAGTTAAGCAACTAGTTAATTCAATCTGCATGTGAGTTAATGCAATCATTTGGGGTGCGGGGAGAAAGCCAAACACCCCCACACCCCCAGCTGGCTAGAGAAGCATCAGAAATTGCGAATAATAGGCTCAAAAAGCAACCAAAAGCGAAAAAAAAACCTTTGCAGTGTTTCAGTTGCAAGAATAAAAGTTCAATGACGGTTTGCGACAACACAGCCAGTGGAGGCAGTGGGAGAGGGAACCCTTGTCTCTATTTGTGCCCAGACCAGTGGAATCCAATTTATTTCAACTTCCAAGCCAGCCGTCCCCCGAAGTCCTTCCGCTCTGAACCACGGCCGCTTTTCACTTGCCCGCAAAATTTCCCTGCCTGCTGCGGACAAGCGTTTGTGTTTTGGAAGCTTCCGCTGTAGCGAACTTGTTCGTATTTTAAGCTGCCGAGAGCCCGTCCGCCATAGCATCGTCTTGCAAGAGAGATTCCCTCCGGGGTGTTTAAAAAACAACAACCAGCCCTCCCGAGGGGCGAGGCCTCTTCGGAGACGGCGCCTTCCGGGGACCGTGTGCTGGTGGTGGGCGGGGCCAGGGGCAAAACTGAGCGGAGCAACAGATATAAACACTCACTTGGCCAAAACACTCATGGGGGCACGATGGAGGTTTGTTGAAGGGTGAAGCTGAGTGTTGGAAGATTTGGGACAGATCGACGGAATTCCTTCTTTGCGAAGCGCTGACTTGGCCTGCGGAACTCCCTCCCACAAGATGGCTTTGAAACCTGGGCAGCTTTGAAAGAGGACAGGGTAAATTTACAGTGGAGGAGAGGCCTAGCGATGGCTGTTAGGCACGATGGCTGCGCTCTGCCTTCAAAAGCTGCAGGCAGCGATGCTTCTGAATCCCAGTCGCTAGAAAGCGCATATAGAGTCCTTACGTAGGTTCCCTATTGGTAGGAGAAAATAACAGAGGCCAACCAGAGAATATTGAGAAGCAAAGCAGCTAGGAAGCCTGATCTTTATTGATCTGTTGCAACAGGGTGCTGCTCCCCTCACACACAGGAAAGGAGGAGGAAAACAGAACCAAGGTGTTGTTGTTGTTGTTTAGTCGTGTCCGCCTCTTCGTGACCCCCTGGACCAGAGCACGCCAGGCACTCCTGTCTTCCACTGCCTCCCTCATGCTGGTAGCTTCAAGAACACTATCCAACCATCTCGTCCTCTGTCGTCCCCTTCTCCTTGTGCCCTCCATCTTTCCCAGCATCAGGGTCTTTTCCAGGGAGTCTTCTCTTCTCATGAGGCGGCCAAAGTCTTGGAGCCTCAGCTTCAGGATCTGTCCTTCCCATGAGCACTCAGGGCTGATTTCCTTCAGAATGGAGAGGTTTGATCTTCTTGCAGTCCATGGGACTCTCAAGAGTCTCCAAGGTGTACCTGCCCTTATGTAGACATTTAAATTGCCCGCCCTGGAGCTCAAGGTCTCCATACAACATACATCCCAGAAGGGGTGTAACCCAAGACACCCGCCCCAAACATCATACATATACATCACAGAAAAGGTGGTCTACAACAGAAAATTGAATCTTGTTTTTCCTGTCTGCCAGGTTATCTGATAATGTCTTATCTGATTGCCTTTCCTGGTAGTCTGCCCATTCCTTTGAAACGGTAATTACCCAATTCATGCCCTGCCTCCTTGCAGAGAAAACATTCGGTCAGTTTGGGAGTCAAAATGGTTTCAGGACGGTCTTCCTGCGCCGCTCCAGACATGTGGTCCACATATCTATGTTTGTGCTTGGTTGGTACATTTAAATTACTTTTATTATAGATATAGAAGACCTTAAATTTTTTATTGCAAAAGAATTGCATTATCCTTTACTCGATATCTTTTGCGGCTCTTCCTCTGCACGACGCCCTGTGGAAGGAGTTTATTAGGAAGCGGGAGAAGTTAATGGGCGCATAACAAGCGAGGGACACGGTTCACAAAGCGGCTAATTCCTCCAGCCTCCGTCCTTGACAAGGCAGCTGTAAAAATCGCCTTTTTCTCCCTCTCTGCCCTTCCTCCTTGAATACAAATGAGGGCATTTCTTTGGGTGGTTTTTCTTTCTTCCTTTTTCAATGGGAAGTCCTCACAGCTTTCGCCTCTGGCAAAGAAAGGCCTTCTAGGCTGGGCAAGTTGCAAGGCTGGCTGTAGCTTTGATGCTGCCCACTGGTTTGGTGTTTTTTTTTTTTTTTTTAGGGGGGCTCCTCTCCCTGCGGGACGCGGGTGGCGCTATGGGTTAAACCACAGAGCCTAGGACTTGTCGATCGGAAGGTCGGCGGTTCGAATCCCCGCGACGGGGTGAGCTCCCGTTGCTCGGTCCCTGCTCCTGCCAACCTAGCAGTTTGAAAGCACGTCAAGTGCAAGTAGATTAATAGGTACCGCTCCGGCGGGAAGGTAAACGGCGTTTCCGTGCGCTGCTCTGGTTCGCCAGAAGTGGCTTAGACATGCTGGCCACATGACCCGGAAGCTGTACGCCGGCTCCCTCGGCCAATAAAGCGAGATGAGCGCCACAACCCCAGAGTCGGCCACGACTGGACCTAATGGTCAGGGGTCCCTTTACTTACCTCTCCCTACTCCATCATTATTTTAAAAAATTGCTTTTCTACCTCCATATCATAAACAAATGTACATGTCAAAGCAGTTTAAAGCAATAAAACTATACTATAAATCCATTAGAAAGTTAAAAACAGACATGAATTGACCCTTGTGGAAGGATGTACTCCTACTGGAATAGAAGTTTTCACCAGGTGTTTTAAAGTTGTCCTGCTGGATCTCCAGTGGCAGGGAGTTCCACAGAGCTGGCCCGATGACGACCCCAAAGGCTCGATTTCTTGTGGTTGTCAAAGGAGCCTCGCAGAGTCAGGGCTGTGGCATTTGTAGGGCTCAGGCAAAAGGAATGGGTGGATGCAATGCTATTTGGAACCGGAAGGCAGGCTTGAATTTGGGGGCGCCGAGGGGAAGGTCCCCAAGGTTCAGTCCCCAGGATCTCCACCTTGGGCAACAAAAGACATGCCTGAAGCCCCGAAGAGCCACTGGGACCGTGATCTGAGTCTGCTGGAAGCAGCTTCCTGGTTGTTCTTCAGATCAGCATTCAGAACCACGAGGACTAGAATCTTATAATTTTAGTTTTAGGGGGAGAGCTGTAGCTCTGTGGCATAGCGCTTGTTTTGCGCGCAGGAGGTCCCCGGTCCAGTATCCGACAGCATCCACATGTAGGGCTGGGAACTACCCTATTTTTCGCTCTATAAGATGCACCAGACCCCAAGACGCACCTAGTTTTTGGAGGAGGAAAACAAGAAAAAAAATATTCTGAATCTCAGAAGCCAGAACAGCAAGAGGGATCGCTGCGCAGTGAAAGCAGCAATCCCTCTTGCTGTTCTGGCTTCTGGGATAGCTGCGCGGCCTGCATTCGCTCCATATGATGCACACACATTTTCCCTTACTTTTTAGGAGGGGAAAATGAGTCTTATAGAGCAAAAATACGGTATCTCCTGCCTGAAACCCAGGAGAAATGCTGTCAGTCAGAGCAGACAGTACTGGGCTAGATGGCTGCTGCAATAAAAGGATCCTGGTCTACGATGGGCCTTTGGGGCCTGATCCGGCGTGGATTCTCCTTGAACCTTGGACCTTCATCCAGCTCAACTTTGGTTCTCTGGGACCCATGTAAATTCTGTTAAACCTCCCTCCCTTCCAAAGCAATTGCAACTTCGAAACGTACAACCCTGCAGGGCTGTTGTTAAGAAGTGCCACGCTAGTTTATGCGGAAGCATTTGCAACCGCTGCTCTGCTGTGCGGGATACAGTGTGGCGCAGTGATGAGAGTGCTGAATTAGAACCCAGGACAGACCCGGCTTCGAATCCCCACTCAGCCGTGAAGCTCCCTGGTTCTGACCTTGGCCTAGTTGCTGTCTTCTGTCCTCCTAACCTACCTCACAGGGTTGTTGTTGTTGTTGTTAAAGGAGGAGGGGGAGAACCACGTGTACCACCTTGAGCTCTTTGGAGAAAGTTTCCTCCAAAGCAGGGGGTTGGTCTGGATGACCCTCTGGGTCCCTTCCAACGCGGCAATTCTCTGATCTCAGCTGTACACATGTGCTGCGCATCGTGTGTGTGGCGTCATGTAGCCACTTTCTGCCGCACGTGGCCCCCAGAGGGTCCACGAAGGACAGAAGCAGCCCTCGGCCCAGAAAATCCGAGCTATCCCTGCATCGAAGCGCCAAAAAAAGGCTTTTGACCGCTCCGAGTTGACCTTGCTGTCCTAGAGAATCAGATGCGGGGGGCATCCTCTTCGTGGAGGCATATTTTTGGACTGTTCCTAACCCCCCCACCCCACCCTCTCCTCTGCCTTTTATTGGGAAAGGCTAATCTGGCATCGCGACGGCAGGCTCAGATCCTGTGGCCGCCGTTCCTGGATTTGCCTGACGTCGCGTACAGCCCACAAGTGAGTCACGCTGCCGTCCTCAGCTGACTTCCTCATTTCCAAAAGGGGCTGTCAAAAAGACCTAAAATAAGAGGCTCTTATCAGCAGCCCTAGAAACTTCCACGCCGGCGGAGCAAGAGAGAGAGCCCAGCTTTGGACGATTTCTCTGCCACCCCTTCTACGCCCATCCTTCACCTCTCTGATTGAGGTGAGTGGTTGGGGTCTCAGGATGCGACCGACGGATAGCAGGAAAGCCCCCTCCATCCTGCAGACGGGAGCCACGAGGTGGACTTTGGTCTGGCGTTCCTCTTTCGCAGCCTTTCCAGGAGGCGCCACTGCAGATGGCCTTCTGCACTCCAAACAGATGCACTGCATAATAATAATAATAATAATAATAATAATAATAATAATTTATTATTCATACCCCGCCCATCTGGCTGAGTTTCCCCAGCCACTCTGGGCAGCTCCCAATCAAGTGTTAAAAACAGTATAGCGTTAAATATAAAAAACTTCCCTAAACAGGGCTTCCTTGAGATGTCTTCTGAATGTCAGGTAGTTGTTTATCTCTTTGACATCTGATGGGAGGGCGTTCCACGGGGTGGGCACCACTACTGAGAAGACCCTCTGCCTGGTTCCCTGCAACCTCACTTCTCGCAATGAGGGAACCACCAGAAGGCCCTTGGCGCTGGACCTCAGTGTCCTGGCTGAATGATAGGGGTGGAGATGCTCCTTCAGGGTTGTTGTTGTTGTTGTTGTTGTTTAGTCGTTTAGTCATGTCCGGCTCTTCGTGACCCCCTGGGCCAGAGCACGCCAGGCCCTCCTGTCTTCCACTGCCTCCCGCAGTTTGGTCAAACTCATGCTGGTAGCTTCGAGAACACTGTCCCACCATCTCGTCCTCTGTCGTCCCCTTCTCCTTGCGCCCTCCATCTTTTCCAACATCAGGGTCTTTTCCAGGGAGTCTTCTCTTCTCATGAGGTGGCCAAAGTCTTGGAGCCTCAGCTTCAGGGTCTGTCCTTCCAGTGAGCACTCAGGGCTGATTTCCTTCAGAATGGAGAGGTTTGATCTTCTTGCAGTCCATGGGACTCTCAAGAGTCTCCTCCAGCATCAGAATTCAAAAGCATCAATTCTTCGGCGATCAGCCTTTTATGGTCCAGCTCTCACTTCCATACATCACGACTGGGAAAACCAGAGCTTTAACTATACGGACCTTTGTCGGCAAGGTGATGTCTCTGCTTTTTAAGATGCTGGCTAGGTTTGTCATTGCTTCCCCCCCCTTTTTTTAAAAGTAATTTTTATTGAATGATTTTATGTTACAAAAAACAATACAGCCATACTACCACTAAATATAATTAAGAAATAAAAATTACATACAACAATATTTAATTTGTTATTTGTTATTTACCGTCTTACTTCCTCCCAAACATTCCATACAGGAACACACATATGTGCAGACACCCCCACTCCCAAGAAGCAGGAAACATAATAAATCCTTAATTGTTATCCGCCTCCTTTTACTTCCTTTGTCACTCGAACGCTAGCACTGAGTCAAAACTATTACAGTGGTACCTCAGGTTACATACGCTTCAGGTTACAGACTCCGCTAACCCAGAAATAGTGCTTCAGGTTAAGAACTTTGCTTCAGGATAAGAACAGAAATTGGGCTCCAGTGGCGTGGCAGCAGCAGGAGGCCCCATTAGCTAAAGTGGTGCTTCAGGTTAAGAACAGTTTCAGGTTAAGAACAGACCTCCGGAACGTATTAAGTTCTTAACCCAAGGTACCACTGTATTGCAGTGTTGAACGTATCTTCTGTAACCATCGAGCTTCTTGTGTTTCTGTTCCCCCAGGTCTGCCGAGCTTTAGAAACCTCCAGCAGCCCTCCCCTGAGCCTGTCTCCCCTTGAGAGCCCGTACGCCACCGTCCGAGCCTACCACCAGGGCAACACCACCGCCTCCCGCAAAAAAGTCCTCCCCGTCGTCCGAGATTTCCTGCGGGAGTGGGACCAACCGGCCCCCGCCGCCATGCAGCCCGAGGCCACAGCCCCGTGCGGCAAGACGAGGCCGGAGCCCCGAGGCGCCGAACCCTGCGAGCGAGAGCGGGGGGCCGGGGGCCTCAGGAGAGACCCCGCGAAGCCACACCGCCTGGGGGACGACCTGGCCGCGGACGACGACGCCCCGCTGCCCCCCACGCCCATGAACAGCCTGGTGGACGAGTGCCCCCTCGACCGGGGGCTCCCCAAACTGTCGGCCGAGGCCGTCTTCGAAAAGTTCAGCCGCATCGCTGAGGCTCGCTTCTCCACGGACGACGAACCGGGGAAGAAGTGATGCTGGACGGACTCCTTTTTGAACCCGGGGAAATTCTCTAGCAGGGGTGTGTGAATGTGTTTGTGTGCGCGAACGGACGCACGGACGGATGTGGGGGAATCTAACGTGCGGCACGTTTCTCCCGCACGCGGAGGAACGAGAGGCAGCGGGGAAAGGATTTTGGGCGGGGAGATGGTTGGACAAAGCGTTTCTGCGGCTCGGGGAGACAGACCTTGAGCGCGGGGTCTCCACTAATGGCAAAGGCTAGAGACAAAGATGCACAGAGCAGCTGCCCGCAGGTAATAATAATAATAATAATAATTCATTATTACGGTCGGAGACCAGCTTGCAAAACACATAATGGGACTGCACTCCCGAAAGCAAAGCAGACATTTAAAACAATATACAGCAATGGCAGGCATAATTTTCTAGATCGCGGGGAGACCTCTGTCAATGGGGGTCCCAGGGCAGGTCTGGCTTTTGGAAACGATTTGTATCTACTGTTTGCTCCTGGGTTCCATCGGCCATTAAGAGCAAGAGGTTTTGATCCACGGAGCCCAAGGCTCGTTGAAACGGGGAAGAGAACGGTCCAGCGAGTTGTTGATCCGGACGGAGATAGGCCGTTGTCTCAAGAGGGTTCGGAGAAAGGCATTGTTATCTGCGGGATATGCACACACACCCTGTTTGTCTCACTGTCTCCTCCGGTTCAACAGGTCAGACAGGCTTTTGTGGGAAGCCTTCCAGACCTGTTGGGCCAGGCCAGAGGGGAAAGTACGGCGAGACTTTTAGCTCCGCACCGGGGCAACCGCTGCAGACGAAGCTGAACCATCACTTTTTGCAAGATTTTGGGTCTGGGGAGAGCTTCACCGTGGGCCAAAGACTTCAGCTGCCTCTGTGTGTCTCTAGCATGCTGTTGTGTTTGAAATGGATTTAATACACATTCTAATGAATAAAAGCAAAAACAAAGAACCTGCACTCAAATATACATTCTATTTTAGAATATATCTGGTCTTTTATTTCTGTGCCAGCTCCTGGGAGATCAGATGTCTAGGAATACTGTGTTTTTAAAAAACACCTATTTTTTTAAAAAATCTATATATCCACCCTCAATACACCCATTAGTCAAAATAGAGAGAGACCGACCAGAAGGCTGGAGGAGACAGAAAAGCTGATGGAGGAGAGAGGGAGGGAGAAAAGGATGCCCCACCCACTTTTGGCTCTGGCTCCACCCACCACTTGGTTTGGCCCCGCCCACACCCACACACCATCCTCTGCTGATCAAACATTCCCCCTCCCTCACCATGATCAATCCATCAGATATTGAGAACCAGGGTGGGTGAGCGTTGGACGGCGACCTGCGAGATCCGGGTTCGAAAATCTCCACTCAGCCACGAAGCCCTCGCTGGGGTGATTCTGTGCCAGCTGCTGTCTCTCAGCCTGACCTACCTCACAAGGCTGTTGTGAGGATGAAGCAGGGAGGGGGTGCAGAAAAGAAAGCACGCCACTTCAAGTTCCTTGGAAGGAAAGGCCAGGTTCACAAATGGAACGAAGAAAGAAAAAAACACACCCTTTCCCCCCTCTTGGCTGTGAAATGCAGGGCTGAGGGCAGCTGCACCTGTTGAATTCCTAACCGCTTGTGCAGTCAGTGGCGAAGGTTTGAGATTCCTCCCAGGGAAGGCAGGAAAGCTAAAGGTTTTGTCCCAGGAGGAGATTTCTGCCTTGATCCGTGACGGAGCATAACATGTGCAGGATCGAGAACAGAGGGTGTAAATTGGATCTGAGTATGAACACCGCCTAAGGGACGTGGGTGGCGCTGTGGTCTCAACCACAGAGACTAGGACTTGCCGATCAGAAGGTCGGCGGTTTAAATCCCCGCGACGGGGTGAGCTCCTGTTGCTCAAGAGTAGATAGACATACAGGCCCTGCTCACAAACAGATACCATTCACATACATAGAATCAGAATTGTAGAGTCGTAAGGGACCCCAGAGGGACGCGGGTGGCACTGTGGGTTAAACCACAGAGCCTAGGGCTTGCCAATCGGAAGGTCGGCGGTTCGAATCCCCGCGACGGGGTGAGCTCCTGTTGCTCGGTCCCTGCTCCTGCCAACCTAGCAGTTCAAAAGCACACCAGTGCAAGTAGATAAATAGGTACCGCTCCGGCGGGAAGGTAAACGGCGTTTCCGTGCGCTGCTCTGGTTCGCCAGAAGCGGCTTAGTCATGCTGGCCACATGACCCGGAAGCTGTACGCCGGCTCCCTCGGCCAGTAAAGTGAGATGAGTTCCGTAACCCCAGAGTCGGCCACGACTGGACCTAATGGTCAGGGGTCCCTTTACCTTTTTATGGACACCGCCTATCTGGGCTGCGTTCCTTTCGATGGGGGTATTCAGGTACCAGCACACCGACACATGAACATGTGCGGCATGTCAGTCATAAAAATACACATTTCACAAGGTTACCGAAGAAGAGGGTCATTTATTGACGGAAAAGGGCTTTTAAAACTTGACAGTGCTGCTACTCCACTAGCCAACACTAGAGGGCAGGGTTAAGTGCAAAACGGGAGAATATAGAGACCCATGTCTGGCGTCCCAGGTAGACTGCGACTGCCTATGGAGGCTACATTCCTAGCTTTCGTGGCAAATAATATCAGAAGCCCCAGTAACAAGCCTGAACGTTGGCCAGAAAAGATGGTGCAGGGCTGGAAAGTCTACAGCTGTTTCACTTACTGATGAGCAAGAGAACAGAAAAGGTTTTCAGATGTCAATTTTTATTTGCTGTTCGGTTCAACTTGGTTCCCAGGTTTCTTAAGGGCGTTTGGCCGCTTTGAGAGCAGAATGCTTTTGCTGGAGTGGTCACTGGCCTGGTCCTTAATCATCACCATAATAATAATTTTATTCTTTGTATCCCAGCCACTCTGGGTCGCTTCCAGCAAAATATAAAAACACGACAAAAGGCAAAACTTTAATTGGCGAAACCTACTGGAAGAATAAGAAATAAAGATAAACTTTTTAATAAAAGAATGGAAATGGTTTACCGAATATTTACAGATAAATTGCAAACGGATAAAAACATTCGCAGGATTATTGCAATGACCTGCAGTTTCATAAGAGTATATGCTTAAAAGTAGATAATTAAATGAGCAAATTAAATGAATTTGGATAGGTGGAAGGTATTAAAAAATGAATTTAAGGAGCCGCAGAAAGAGGGGGAAGGAAGTCAAAGTCTGAAATGTTAAATTGATTGTAAAACTAATGAAATGTATAAACTTGAAAAGTATGAATAAAAACATTTAAAAAAAACAACATTAAAAACTCCTTGATACAGAGCTGCCTTCAGATGTCTTCTAAAAGTCATATAGATTATCTCCTTGACATCTGGCGGGAGGGCATTCCACAGGGCGGGCACCACTACCAAGAAGGCTCTCTTCTGCCTGGTTCCCTGTAACCTCACTTCTCACAGAATGATAGAATTGTAGAGTTCGAAGGGACTTGACGGTCATCTAGTCCAACCCCCTTCGATGCAGGAATCTCAGCTAAAGCACCCAGCCAGGGAACTGCCAATAGGCCCTTGGAGCTGGACCTGAGTGCCTGGCCCTCCATGATTCGATGAGAAGTGAAGTTACAGGGACTTAGGGAGCTTCCAGCCCCAGAGGCAGTTTACCCAGATTGCCTTTGGTCACTGTGATAACAGGAAGCTGGTCTAGATAGGCTACTGCCCTTGACCACCAGCACTGCTCCTATGTCCTTGTTTGTTGTTGTTGTTGTTTAGTCGTTTAGTCGTGTCCGCCTCTTAGTGACCCCCTGGACCAGAGCGCGCCAGGCCCTCCTGTCTTCCACTGCCTCCCGCAGTTTGGTCAAACTCATGCTGGTAGCTTCGAGAACACTGTCCAACCATCTCGTCCTCTGTCATCCCCTTCTCCTTGTGTCCTCCATCTTTCCCAACACCAGGGTCTTTTCCAGGGAGTCTTCTCTTCTCATGAAGTGGCCCAAGTCTTGGAGCCTCAGCTTCAGGATCTGTCCTTCCAGTGAGCACTCAGGGCTGATTTCCTTCAGAATGGAGAGGTTTGATCTTCTTGCAGTCCATGGGACTCTCAAGAGTCTCCTCCAGCACCAGAATTCAAAAGCATCCATTTTTCGGCGATCAGCCTTCTTTATGGTCCAGCTCTCACTTCCATACATCACGACTGGGAAAACCATAGCTTTAACTATACGGACCTTTGTTGGCAAGGTGATGTCTCTGCTTTTTAAGATGCTGTCTAGGTTTGTCATTGCTTTTCTCCCAAGAAGCAGGCATCTTTTAATTTTGCGACTGCTGTCACCATCTGCAGTGATCATGGAGCCCAAGAAAGTAAAATCTCTTACTGCCTCCATTTCTTCCCCTTCCCCATCCTTGTTTCTCCCCATCCCTAAATCTTACTTTAAAAATTGTTTTACCTTTTGCAACGGCATTAGGACCCAGCCGCCCATTTCTGAATCATGCTGAAAAACCAGTTTGGGATGAGTCCAGGCTGTACGCCGGCATCTTGGAACACCCCAGAGTTGCTGTTTTGTGTCTTTGACCTCCTATTAGGAGCAGGCGAGGCCTGAATTAGTCCTTGCGGTGGGGCCGGATGGGCTCTTACGTTGGCGATGAGGCAGCTCTGCCTTCCGAAAGGTGAGTCCGAAAGGTGATTCGCAAGGGGGTCTCAGAGGCAGAGAGGCTGCTCTGAGTGCAGAAGGCTCCTGGTCTAATTTCTGGCATTTCCAGGTAGGGCTAGGCGAAAAAAACTCCTGTCCAAAATCCTGGGGGGTTGCTGCTGGCCAGTGTGGGCGATACTGACTTCGACCCTCCTGTGCCAGTATTGAAACAGTCATTTCCTCAATACCTCCATGGCTGAAAGCTTGGCATTGTTTTTAAGGGAAGGGGGCGTCACTCAGTGGGCAAGGGAACCTGCCCTGCATGCAGAAGGTTCCAGGTAGATTTGGGAATGCCCCCGGGAGAGATGCTGCCGGTCCGTGTAGTGGGCTAAGTGAGCTAAGTGGCTCTGACCAGGTAAAAACTGGCTTCCTATGTTTTTATGCCCTTTCCTGTTCAGTTTCCAAATCTCAGGGGATCTTGGAGACATTCCCAAGGCAGGTTCAAAATAAGCCTGTATTATTCTATTTATTTATTTATTATTATTATTTACTGGATTTATATATATACCGTCCTTTGTCGCAAGATCTCAGGGTGCTTTATAACCGCGACAGAGAAAAGAAGGCTTCAAGAACCTGCCAAAGGAAAAATAATAATACACTGCTCTGCGGGTTACAGGAAGGAGTCCTCCGTCCCTGTTTCGTGCTCCACACCTTACGGGGTTAATCACCATGCGAAATCCTGGCTCTGCAGAATTTGGGATGCTGTGAATATAAAACGTTCCACACCCGACATTTGGGACCCGTCCAAAGTGTCTTAGGGGCCAACACCCACATCGTAGTGTCGACAGAGAGTCAGTCTGGGAGACCAGAGTTCGAATCCTTGCTCGGCCATGAAGGACGTGGGGTGTGCTTGGGTCACCTTGCGGCTTCTCAGCCTAACCGACCTCTTGGTTTGTTTTGTGAGGATGAAATGGGGAGAGAACCAAGTTCAAAGGTGTCACTATTAATATACAAAGCCCTTAACAAATTGGGACCGGTTTACCTACAAAATTGCCTTAGCCCATAAACGCCCCCTGGGCCAATTCGATCGGTGGAGCTGGCTCTGCTCCATACCTGTTCTGCATTTGCAAGATTTGATTGTTTAGAGTGTCAACTGTGGAACTCCCTGCCTACTGATATCAAGTGTCTTCACTGTAGTCTTTTGGGGGCCTGCTAAAAACCAGGGCTGGGCGATAATCTGGTTTCCCCCCATTTTTGCATAGGAGGCACACATCACGATTCGCAATATATTGCCAGGTAAAAAATTATGAAACCGATATCACAATATGAACTTCAAACTGGTTTTGGATGATATATCGATATATCGCCCAGCCCTACTAAAAACATTGCTGTTTAGAGAAGCCTACCCAGATGTTTGGAAAGTTGATGCGAGTTCTGTTTTGGGCCTATTTCCATTTCAACTTTCTGAGCTTTTAATTATTGTTGTGTAGAAATTAGATTATTATGGTACCTCTGGATGCGAACGGGATCTGTTCCGGAGCCCCGTTCGCATTCTGAAGCGAACGCAACCCGTGTTTGCACGTCTGCGTGTGCGCGGGTCGCAATTCGCCGCTTCTGTGCATGCGCGTGACGCCATTTTGAGCCTCTGCGCATGCGCGAATGGCAAAACCCGGGTCGCCACGGAGCTCAACCCGAAAATATTCATCCCGAAGCATATTTAACCTGAGGTATGACTGTATACTAAAGTAAAATTCACTTCCAGTGCTCCGCCCACTGTTGCCTCAGGCACAGCCCACGACTGACATTTGGCCTCTGGGAGGTTCCTCAAAAGGGACTGCAGCCCTCAGGCCTGAAGAAGGTTCTCCGCCCCTTCCATAATACAATGGTGAGTCTTTCAGGTGTCATGAGACTCCCTTTTTGCTGTGATGTGGTTTTAGCAGACCGCAAACTCAACCATGTGATGCAGCAGCAAAAAAGGCTAATGCTATTCTAGGCTGCATCAACAGAAGTCTAGTTTCCAGATCAAGGGAAGCAATAGTCTCACTCTATTTTGCCTTGGTCAGACCACACCTGGAATGCTGTGTCCGGTTCTGGGTGCCACAATTTAAGAAGGATGCTGACAAGCTGGAACATGTGCAGAGGAGGGTGACCAAGATGATCAAGGGTCTGGAAACCAAGCCTGATGAGGAATGGTTGAAGGAGCTGGGTATGTCTAGCCTGGAAAAGAGGAGATATGAGAGCCATCATCAAATATCTGAAAGGCTGTCCCATGGAAATATCTGAAAGGCTGTCTCCTGTTCCGGAGGGGAGGACTCGAACCCATGGCTTCAAGTCACAAGAAAGGAGATTCCGACTCAACATCAGGAAGAACTTTCTGGCAGCAAGAGCTGTTAGATAGTGGAATGGGCTCCTTTGGAAGGTTGTGGGCTCTCCTTCCTTGGAGGTTTTTAAGCAGAGGTTGGGTGGCTGTCATGGATGCTGTAGTTGAGATGCCTACATTGCTGGGGGTTGGACTGGATGACCCCCTGGGGTCCCTTAAAGGTAAAGATAAAGGGACCCCTGCCAGTCACGGACGACTCTGGGGTTGCGGCGCTCACCATGCTTTACTGGCCGAGGGAGCCGGCGTACAGCTTCCGGGTCATGTGGCCAGCAGGACTAAGCTGCTTCTGGCGAACCAGAGCAGTGCACGGAAACATCGTTTACCTTCCCACTGGAGTGGTACCTATTTATCTACTTGCACTTTGACGTGCTTTCGAACTGCTAGGTTGGCAGGAGCCGGGACTGAGCAACGGGAGCTCACCCCGTCACGGGGATTCGAACCGCCGACCTTCTGATCAGCAAGCCCTAGGCTCTGTGGTTTAACCCACAGCGCCACCCGCGTCCCTCTGGGGTCCCTTACGACTCTACAATTCTGATTCTATGTATGTGAATGGTATCTGTTTGTGAGCAGGGCCTGTATGTCTATCTACTCTTGACTCTGGCCTCATCTGCCGTAAAGGAGCACAGAAATAAATAACACACCACACATGCTCAGGGACACTCTCGTCCTTGACGATTTCATGTTTTCTGTAGAGAGGTCTGGCGAGGAACTCTTCGATTCCATTGTTCTACGACAGACACAACACTCCCTCTGCAAAATAAACCACATTTTGTCTCTCTGGCCGCTGCTGTTTCTGGGATACGACGTCAGCCAAAGAAATATCTGCCTTTTCAGTGTACAGATGTGTTAGGACCTGTTTGACTCGTCCGGAGAGGAGGAGGAGGAGGAGGAGGAGGGGAGCGTGATTCATGTCTGGGAGGCTCAGCGAGACATGGATCACTGATCTGGAATGAGGTGTTTTGCAGCCACCACAGTCAGGCTCACTTTCGTTCAGTGCACTCCCCTGGTGAACCAGGAAGAAACTAGCCTGGTGAGGAACGGTTGAAGGAGTCAGGTGTGGGAAAGAGGAGACTGAGAAAGGAGGTGCAATTGCCATTTTCAGATATCTTTTTTTTAAAAAATCAATAATAAAAATAAAATTTTATTTATATCCTGCCCTCCCCAGCCGAAGCCGGGCTTAGAGTGGCTAACAACAGTAAAAATAACACAACACTCTAAAATCAATTCATTCTAAAATCAATTCAGAATCAAATTGATGGCAACTATTGGGCTAGAGTGCTATGAGGATTACAGAAGGAGAGGGTCAGGCTGTGCCTTGGCCAAAGGCCTGGTGGAACAGCTCTGTCTTGCAGGCCCTGCAGAAAGATGACAAGTCCCGCAGGGCCCTGGTCTCTTGGGACAGAGCATTCCACCAGATCGGGGCCAGTACCGAAAAAGCCCTGGCTCTGGTTGAGGCCAGCCTAACCTCCCTGTGGCCCGGGACCTCCAAGATGTTTTTGTTTGAAGACCGTAAGGTCCTCTGTGGGACATACCAGGAGAGGGGGTCCCGTAGGTACGAGGGTCCTAAGCCCTATAGGGCTTTAAAGGTTAAAACCAGCACCTTAAACCTGACCCTGTACTCCACTGGGAGCCAGTGCAGTTGGTATAGCACTGGGTGAAAGTGATCCCGCGGTGAGGACCCCGTAAGCATTCTGCACCCGCTGGAGTTTCTGGGTCAGTCTCAAGGGCAGCCCCACGTAGAGTGAGTTACAATAATCAAGCCTGGAAGTGACCGTCACGTGAATCACAGTGGCTAGGTCAGGGCGAGAGAGGTAAGGAGCCAACTGCTTAGCTTGGCGGAGATGGAAAAATGCCGCCTTTGTTATAGCTGCAATCTGCGCCTCCATGGAAAGGGAGGTGTCGAAGATTACACCCAAACTCTTATCGGACGGCGCTGACACTAATTGCGCCCCCACAAGAGATAATTTTTTATTGTTTTCTTTACACAGTCGTTTTACAATACATTAAACCACATGTGCACTTTTAGCTCTGCTGAGCTTGCGACTTCCCTCCTTCCCTTCAGCAGGTATCCCTTATTCTCTCCCGTCGTGTATTTTGATTTTTAACCTCATATCTATCTTATACATTGTAGGAGTTACTTCAGTCCTGCCAGTCTTTTTTAAATTCTTACAATTATCCTTTAAACGCACAATAAATTTACTCCAGCTTTCCTGGAATCTCTGATTGTCCTGATCCTAAATCCTGCCTGGTCAGTTTGGCTAACTCCGCATTTTTCATCATTTTCGCCTGCCCCTCCGCAATGGTAGGAACTTCTTGTAATTTCCAGTTTGGGGCCAGCATATCCCTTGCCGCCATTTTCAGATATCTTAAGGGCTGTCACATGGTCGATGGAGCAAAGTGGTTTTCTCCCGAGGGCAGGACTCGAACCCATGGCTTCAAGTTACAAGGAAGGAGATTCCGACTGAAGAATTTTCTGACTGTAAGAGGAACAGTGGAACAGACTCCCATGAGAGGAGTCTTTTTTGGAGGTTTTAAAGAAGAGGATGGATGGCCACCTGTCATGTATGATCTAGTTTTAGCCTGCATCGCGACAGGGTTGGTCTAGATGACCCCAGGGTCCCTTCTAACTCGACGATTCCATGTACAAATGTCTTTGTGGCCGAGTAAGACTCCCATCTAGCCTACAAGCAGACAGCCAGGCACCTCTCAGAAAGTTACAAGGAGAGACTTTCCCCTGTCCTGAACGTGTGGTAGACTGCTCCTGAATCTGGAATCTCCATTTAAGACATCTCATGACTAGCAGCTGGTCAGTGAATTTCTCTCATCCCCTTGTGGAACTGTATAAGTCGCAAGTCGCCACCCACATCTTGTGGCCTGGAGTTCCACAAGTTTCCCCTCCTTGTCTGAAGGGTTTCTTCCTTCTGGGCAGTTTCGTCGAGGGACTGCATCCTTAACAACAAAATAAATTTTGAAACCTGTCTATCAAATGCTAGGATAGCATGAGAGCATGAGACTCTGAACCTCAAGGCCACGAGTCGGGCCGAAGATTCATGCATTACAGGGGGCTGGATTTAGATGAACCTTGTGGCCCCTTCCAGCTCCACGATTCTACGATTCTAAAACCAAGAGGTCAGCGGCAAAGCCTTGCTAGTGGAACGGAGCTTCCATTCTCAGGAGCAGTCTACCTTTCTGAATCGCCTGGCGCTGGGAACAGGCGATTCAATCGAAGGCCGGGCGTTTGACTGGCCAGCGTGGGAAACAGGATTCCTGATTGGCTAGGCCTCTTGGCCCCAATCCAGCAGGGCTGCTTGTCCTTTCAGGTTCACCTTGCGCTCGATAACTCAAACGCCGTGCCAGGATCCGCCTCTCATCGCAGAGCTGGTTTTTTGCATAGTTTGTGCAGAGAGCGCCGATCCATCGGCCCGGTTGCTACGGGAGCAAACAGCCTCTCCTCCTCCTGGGTGTGGCGCCCGGCTGCAAAACCAGCCCTGCGGTGAATAGTTAGCATGAGAAACCTTTGGGGATTACCTGGAGCAAACTTTCTCTCCTCCCAGTTCTTAACCTCCTGAGCTACTCAGTTGGGCAACCGGTAGTTCCTGGAGGCCAAATTCATTTGGAAGGTAATTCCTGACGGCTTAGGCTTCGTTCTAACGCATCACCAACTATTATTGACATTAATTATCACTGTTGTCGTTTCAAATAACATTTCTGGTGTTGCACGGCGGCTGCGTTTGCAGAGAATGAGGAGGCTGGTCTCTGCCCCGAGGAGCTTACAATGAGTGGTACGATGCAGGAAGGGGAGGGAAACAGAGGCAGAGGTTGTTGACAGGGGGAGAAGCTGCATCTGCTTTTGCACCCGAGAGCAGGTCTTCTTGGCGCTAGAGCCCAAAATTTGACGACAGAGGGAGGAAAGAGGGTGAACCTGTGGAGGTCAGGCCAGATTTAGGTGTGATGCGTCCCTAAGCTACTGAAGGTAATGGGGCCCTTTATATGTCTAGCTGTCCTTTGTCAACAACAAATTGCTGCTGGTTTTTGTGTTGGATATATGCTATATGGTAACTGATGGTGCTAATAGGTATCTAAATCCATTTGCACGTGTTGCCCTGCAACCAGTCCATGCAGAATGTAGGCATCCTATATATAGAAAGGAGCAAAGCAGTGATATTTTAGGGAGCAGACGGGGCCCATGACTTACATCTTAGGAGCCTGTTGTTGTTTAGTCATTTAGTTGTGTCCGACTCTTCATGACCCCCTGGACCAGAGCATAACAGGCCCTCCTGTCTTCCACTGCCTCCCGCAGTTTGGTCAAACTCATGCTGGTCCCTTCGAGAACACTGTCCCACCATCTCGTCCTCTGTCGTCCCCTTCTCCTTGTGCCCTCCATCTTTCCCAACATCAGGGTCTTTTCCAGGGAGTCTTCTCTTCTCATGAGGTGGCCAAAGTCTTGGAGCCTCAGCTTCAGGATCTGTCCTTCCAGTGAGCACTCAGGCTGATTTCCTTAAGAATGGAGAGGTTGGATCTTCTTGCAGTCCATGGGACTCTCAAGAGTCTAAAGGGTTTGGGCTCGTCCGGGATTGTGTAGGCTTAGGAGCCTACACAACACAAAACACGGTTGCTGTATGCAGGTTTTATTTTATTTGTTTTTTATCTTATATTTTGGAAATGTACATCCAGTCCCCCCCTTTAAATTGTTTGGGGGCCCCAAGAGGGTGGGGCCCTAAGGTATAGCTTGTTTAGCTTATATGTAAATCCGGCAGTGTTGCACATGAATAGGCAGTGATTTCAGTGGTGTGTTGTTTGGGATGGGATAATTCTTTCAAATCAGAACCAGTGAAGGCGGTGAAGGTCCTGTGTGAGTGTCTGGAGGCGGTTGGAGGACGGATGGCGGCTAACAGATTGAGGTTGAATCCTGACAAGACAGAAGTACTGTTTTGGGGGGACAGGAGGCGGGCAGGTGTGGAGGACTCCCTGGTCCTGAATGGGGTAACTGTGCCCCTGAAGGACCAGGTGCGCAGCTTAGGAGTCATTCTGGACTCACAGCTGTCCGTGGAGGCGCAGGTCAATTCTGTGTCCAGGGCAGCTGTTTATCAGCTCCATCTGGTACGCAGGATGAGACCCTACCTGCCTGCGGACTGTCTTGCCAGAGTGACACATGCTCTGGTTATCTCTCGCTTGGACTACTGCAATGCGCTCTACGTGGGTCTACCTTTGAAGGTGACCCGGAAACTGCAATTAATCCAGAATGCGGCAGCTAGACTGGTGACTGGGAGCAGCCGCCGAGACCACATAACACCGGTCTTGAAAGACCTACATTGGCTCCCAGTACTTTTCCGAGGACAATTCAAAGTGTTGGTGCTGACCTTTAAAGCCCTAAACGGCCTCGGCCCAGTATACCTGAAGGAGAGTCTCCACCCCCATCATTCTGCCCAGACACTGAGGTCCAGCACCAAGGGCCTTCTAGCCCTTGTGAGAATCATACTTCGGATCCCTAACGCCTCCATTTTGGAACGTTTCGGCTCCCAAATGCCAAAAACCCGGAAGTAAGCATTCTGGTTTTTGAAAGCTCCTGCAACCAATTGGAAGCCGCACCTTGGTTGTCGAACATTTTGGAAGCCGAACGGGCTTCTGGAACAGATTACATTTGACAACCAAGGTTTGACTGTAAATAATATTCATAATGAATAGTCACATCCATCTAAACACCAACCCACATAAGTCTCTCTCTCTCTCTCTCTCTCTCTCTCTCTCTCTCTCTCTCTCTCTCTCATTCACACACACACACACACACACACACACACACACACACACACACCCTCCCCTTTACACACACATCCCGACAAGCTCAGACATCCTTGGACAGAAGGGTTCTGGGTGCGAAAGGTCACAGCCATCCCCACTCAATTTTGACCAAGCTTCTTTGGAACTCAGCACCAAGACGAAATTCTGCGGAGACGTCTGTAGGACTAGGCTGTCGACCAATCTCTCTCTCTCTGTGTCACAGGTTTAAGAAGGAAGCCGCAGAACCTCTTTCTCCCGAACGGGGAGACACCACCGATGAGGCCGTGAACATCAAGGACATGGAACTGAAGGAGGAATGGCAGGACGATGAATTCCCTCGGTAAGCCGTGTGCCGGGGTAACGCAGGTGATGGCGGGTGTCCCGGGGAGGAGATGGAGGAACGGAGCCTCCATGCCCAAGAGCAGTCTATCTTAGAGGCCACTTCTCTTTTCTAATGCAACAAAACAACAACACCACAAACTGACTTATAAGTATAAAATCCAATTTACTAGAATAATAGCTAGAATAGAGACAGACTTGCAACCATTCAAGCAACAAACATACCAAGATGCCATGTGCAAAACAAAGCCTGGAGATACTGTAAACATGGCGTGGATAAATGTACAATTGTGTCTTAACAAGTTACATGTGCAATAAACGTTATACAGACTGGATAAATGAACCGTTCAACAAGTAGCGTAAGTCCAATCACAGAACAGGAACCCCGTGCCGCCACAATGGCAAGGGTAGCACACTGGAGAATATGAAAAAAGTTTTTCAAAGCTGTTTTTCAAAGATTGAACTGGATGAGATGTTCTTCAATGGGTCTTGAGTTGGAAACGCAAAGCCGTGTACAGTCATACCTTGAGCTGAACGTGCTTCAGGCTGAGCGCATTCGAGTTGTGCTCCGCGGCAACCCAGAAGTAACGGAGCACGTTACTTCCGGGTTTCGCCACTCGCGCATGTGCAGACGCTCAAAATGACGTCACGGGCATGTGCGGAAGCAGCAAACGCGACCCGCAGATGCGCCGTCGCATCTTACGTTCCGTTCGGGATGCAAACGGGGCTCCGGAACGGATCCCATTCGCATCCTGAGGTACCACTGTACATGGATCAATCACAGGAAGGCAAATCAAAGCCACTGCCCTGGTGAGAATAACGCAAGTGGACAAAAGGAGACCTGTTCTCCGGATATGTTACAGGTTTTGCTACACGCTTCATTAGTCCGAAAAGCCAGTCATACAAAACGGTTTGCTCAGGATAAAGAAAGTATTCACAGGCACAGCAACAGGTTTCGTTGCATTATTATTAGTGTCACCACATTTCATACTTTGTGAATACAGTGGTACCTCGGGTTACATACGCTTCAGGTTACAGACGCTTCAGGTTACAGACTCCGCTAACCCAGAAATAGTACCTCAGGTTAAGAACTTTGCTTCAGGATGAGAACAGAAATGGTGCTCCGGCAGTGCAGCGGCAGCAGGAGGCCCCATTAGCTAAAGTGGTACTTCAGGTTAAGAACAGTTTCAGGTTAAGAACAGACCTCCGGAATGAATTAAGTACTGTATTTTTCACTCTATAAGACGCACCGGACCACAAGACGCACCTAGTTTTTGGAGGAGGAAAACAAGAAAAAAAATATTCTGAATCTCAGAAGCCAGAACAGCAAGAAGGATTGCTGCGCAGTGAAAGCAGTAATCCCTCTTGCTGTTCTGGCTTCTGCGATAGCTGCGCAGCCTGCATTCGCTCCATAAGACGCGCACACATTTCCCCTTACTTTTTAGGAGGGAAAAAAGTGAGTCTTATAGAGCAAAAAATACGGTACTTAACCCAAAGTACCACTGTACTTAACCCAAGGTACCCCTGTATACCCTTCTCTTTTCTGCCTTGCAGGCCTCTTCCAGAGGAGATCTCTGAGGAGGATCTGGAAGAATCCAGTTCGGAAATGAGCCCAGGTAAGAGACCCAACAGGTGGCTGCTTGGCTTTGCAGGAGTAGCAGGGGGTGTGTGTCTTCCTTCTGGCATGTGGTGGCCCCTCTCTAGCCTCCGTTTGACCTGTCCATGGGCCTAAATCACAGAATCATAAGAGCTGGAAGGGCACTCCAAGGCCCATCTAGTCCACCCTCCTGCAATGCAGAAATCTTAACTTTCAGGCGGCCATCCGACCTCTGCTTAAAAGCCCACCATGAAGGACAGTCCGCGTTCCACTGTTGAATGGCTCCTCCCATCAGAAAGTTCTTCCTGATGTTTAGTCTGGTGTCTGGTGGAGCTTCCATATGCAGAGGAAGTCTATCTCGGAAAACAGGCAAAGAGAGTAGCTTTCATAACTTGCCTGTGGGCTTCCTCCCCCCCTCCCAATTTTTTTTTTATTGTTAGGTGGGCTTTCCCAAGTCCCCCCTATCTGATTTTCATTTTACCTCATCTTTAGCATTTTACATATATCATAATTTCTAACCATTTTTTAAATCACGCTTACCATAAAAATCTTCACATTTTATCACTTACAAATAATACTGTTTTAAAATACACTAACCCTACAGCCTATATCCACTTCCAAAGCAATTCTAAGATTTAAATATTAACATATTTTATCAGATATTCTTTAAACTTCTTCCAATCTTCTTCCACCGTCTCTTCTCTCTGGTCTCAGAGTCTCCCGGTCAGTTCGGCAAGTTCCATATAGTCCATCATCTTCATCTGCCATTATTTGATAGTTGGTAAATCTTGTTTCTTCCAATTCTTTGCTAGTAATATTCTCGCAGCTGTTGTGGCATACAGAAAAAAAGTTACATCCTTTTGGGGGATTTCACCCCCCACTATACCAAGTAAAAAGGCTTCTGGTTACTTAATAAATGTGGGCTACTGAAGGCACCTGGTTGGCCACAGAGAGATATAACAGGATGCTATCCTAAAAGGCTATTTGATTCACATTCTTCATATTTTTCTTTCAGCCCTTCTGCTTTCCACTTTTTAGCTAACAAAATTCTAGCTGAAGTTGTGGCATACAAAAACAGTTTGACATCTTTCTTGGGCAATTCCAAACCTGTTATTCCAAGAAGAAAGGCCTCTGGTTTCTTAATAAATGTATATTTCAACATTTTGTTCAACGCCGTCGCTGGTATTTAGAATTAGATTGTCCCTGTGACTGGAAGATGTATTTTGATATATTTTGATATCATTGCTAACGCAGAGCTGGGAGGGAGTGACGGAAGCAGGGGCTCCGTTTCGACTGAAGGAACAATATGTATATAAATGTGTTTACAGTCTTATCTACAGCGGCAATTCAATGATTCGGTATCGAATCATTGAATCAATGTCTTTCTGCATGCCAAGCAAGCGTCCGGCCTCTGACCTCTGATTCGCCCCCTCCTTCTCCTCCTCTGCCCCACACCAGTCGCCCCCAACACCCTAGAGCTGTGCGGTCGACGGCTCATGAAGAAAAGACTCCCAGCCCCGGATCTCAGCTCGGTGAAATCTGGAGAGGGGCTGGAAGCCACGCCGGAAGGCAGTTTGGACATTAACGTGGACGAGCTGGAGACCCCGTCCGACAGCGAGCTCCAGGAAGGCTCTGAGAACGGGCACGAGTTCGAATGGGAAGGTGAGGGGCCTGGGTTCGAGGTTCTCCCAAGGCGGACGACACCCCAGGGAGGTGGGCTCTGCGTGGGAATGGGTGGTCTGCCAGAACGGAAAGAGATTTGTTTGTGGGATCCACTGCGCCCCGAGGAGTCTAGGAGAGGGGGAAAAGAGAAAATAGGCTCATAGAATCCTAGAACAGTAAGTTGGATGGGACCCCAGCAGTCATCTAGCCCAACCCGCTGCGATGTTTGGGAAATGCTGTCCCAAGAAGCTGTCCAGCTTCTGCTCGGGCGTTTCCAGATCCTTTGCCTGACATTGACCCAAATTCGGTCCTCCCCGCCCCCCCACCCTGGCTGCCCTGTCCGATGTGCACAGATGATCTCCCCAGAGCCCGGAGGGTGGAGGGCAACTTGCCCGAGAAGTTTTGCAGCGGCCGCGTGGTGGACATCAAGGGCCAAGACGGGCGCAAGTGGCGGATTTTCCTGACGGACGAGCGGGAGCAGAAAGTGGACCTGGGTGCCGTCGAGCCCTACAAGAAAGTCATCTCTCACGGAGGTAAGGAATAATGCTAGTATCAGGAGTGTGTGCAGGAGCCAGGCCCTGTGACTAGTAGGGCTTCGCAGGACTGGGGCCTTCCTAAGTTTGTTCTCGAGAGGCAAGGCGCGGCCGCACAGGTGAGGCCGATTGGTAACACACAGCATCTGGTGGCAAGAGCCGGGAAGGGATATAAGGTCACCATTTCCCTTCGGCTCTTTGCCACAGCAACACACTTCCTGCCTTGCTGCGTTTGGCTTCTTGCTTCCTGATCCTTGGACCTCGGCTTCTTGACTCCTTGCTTCTTGACCCTCGGACCCTTGGCTTCTTGACTCCAGGCTCTCTGACGTGTGACAATTTGATGTATCTTTAATCTTTGTTGGAAGCCGCCCAGAGTGGCTGGGGAAACCCAGACAGATGGACGGGGTATAAATAAATTATTATTATTATTATTATTTATTATTTATTATCCAACCTGTCCTTCACCGTGTGACAGACACAAATCAAAGTGTGACCGGTGACCCCTTCCTCCCAAAGGATTCTCAACTGACCTCTCCCCTTATTTCCTCCCAGGCTACTTTGGAGAAGGCCTGAACGCCATCATCATGTTTGCCTCGTGCTACTTACCTGACAGCTCCATCCCAGATTATCCGTACGTCATGGAGAATCTCTTCAGGTGAGAGCCACCTGGTCCCTCGAAACTGAGAAGGAAAGAGGGCTTAAGCCAGGGGAGCCGACTGCTGGGGATGCTACAATTCTCCGTTAAATGCATTTTTTAAAACATGTTTATTTATACTTTCCAAATTTATACATTTCATTAATTTTACAAACATTTCAACATTTCACTGCTTGACTTTCTTTCCCCCCTTTCTGCCGTTTCTTAAATTTATTTTTTAATCTCTTCTGCATATCCAAATTCATTCAGTTTGCTCGTTTGTTTATATAATCTTATGAAACTGCAGGTTATTACAATAATCCTGCCAGTGTTTTGATCTGTTTACAATTTATCTGTAAACATTCAATAGACCATTTCCATTCTTTTATATATATATATATAGTTTGTTATCTTGATTTCTTATTCTTCCGGTAAGTTTTGCCATTTCTGCATATTCCATAAGTTTTTGTATCCATTCTTCCTTTCCTCTTTCCATTTTTGGGCAAGTAACATTCTTGTCGCTGTAGCAGCAGACATGAATAAATTTCTATGCAATTTGGGTAGTTCTGTCCCTATAATTCCTAAAAGAAAAGCTTCTGGGTTGGTTTGTTTTTTTTAAACAAACGTTATTTGAAACATCCTTTTCAATTCATTATAATATACTGTATATCATTTCCCAGTAACCTTACTACAAGACCACCACATATGATAAAAGGAACCTTCTTTCTCTTTACATTTCCAACACTTTTTTGATTTCGATTTAGACATTTTCCCCAATTTTCTCGGTGTTATATCATTTTCATATACAGTAATTTTCTCTTAAACCATAAAAGGCAAACGTAAAGGACTCCTGACAGTTACCATATTTTTCGCTCCATAAGATGCACCTGACCATAAGACGCACCTAGTTTTTAGAGGAGGAAAGGGGGAAAGCCCAGTTTTTGGGGGATCAGCTCAAAGTTGTGCAGCTTCTTTTGCAAAGGGGAAAAGCCTTGTTTTTTTTGATAATCAGCTCAAAATTGTGCAGCTTTTTTTACAAAGGGGGAAACCCCTTTTTTTGAGGATTCACTCAAAGTTGTTGAGCTTACTTTGCAAAGGGGAAAAAATCCTGTTTTTATGGGGTTCAACTCACAGTTCTGCAGCTTCTTTAGGAAAGGAAAGGCAGCCGTTTCTACAGTTTCCAGACAGATAATCTAATCAGCCAGTCCCATGTCGCTGGGGAAACAAACAGCCTCCGTCTGCAGAACATTCAACAATGGAGGCCTGGGCAAGGGGGCAGAAAGGGAGCCAGCAATCGACCACACATTCGCTCCATAAGACGCCCAGACATTTCCCCTTACTTTTTAGGAGGAAAAAAGTGCGTCTTATGTTGCGAAAAATATGGTAAGTCCAGTGGCAAACGACTCTGGGGTTGCGGCGCTCATCTCGCTTTACTGGCCGAGGGAGCTGTAAATTTTATACCCATATTCCACAATCTCTCCCATGCTTCCATGTCTATATTATGACCGATCTATTATCCGATGTCTCTATTGCACTTTTGAAACCGGCTCTGACGTCCCTGTCCTGCATCAAACCCCAGGTACATCACTGGGACTCTGGAGCTGATGGTCGCCGAAAATTACATCCTGGTGTGTCTGAGTGGAGCCACCCCCCGCAGCCAGGTGCCCTCCTTTTCCTGGATCAAGCAGTGTTACCAAACCATCGACAGACGGTGAGCAGCATTGGCTCTGAGCCTGCGTCCCCCCCTTTTTTCTTTTTATTAAAGATTTTCTTGATTTACAAAAGTGTGTGCAATGTCTCTCTCGTATTTCCCCTCCCCCCCATGTAACATTTTTACAAATCAGTTTCATTTGTTGAGACATTAGGAAGAAAAGGGGGAAAGAGGTGGGGGGGGGGGAAGATGGGTGGGGGTGTGGCATAGCTGTCAACCTTCCCTTTTTTTGCGGGAAATTCCCTTATTCCAGCGCCATTTTCCGCTGCTATCCCGGATTGTTAGATATCCCGTAGACTGTCCCCAGGACAGGTGAGGCTGCTGATCCCTTATTTTCAAATCTGAAAGTTGACAGCTATGGGGTGTGTTGGGTGGCGATGTTTCTATTTTACTTACCATATGTAGGGTTTGGTGTCAGCGTTGCTTGTGCAGATTCTTTGCCGTTCGCTTGTGTTCCTTTGGTGGTGAGAGAGGTTGGAGTTGGCCAAGATGTGGTTGTTCATTTGTGGTTGTTTTTTGGTGGTCTTTGTTTTCGTGTGTGAGTGGGGTGGGTGGGTGTTTTGGATCAGGTTAGCCATATTGATTCATATACTGTTGGTGGGTTTCTGTCATTGTCTTGTTGGGCTGTGTATGTGATGAAAGGGAGCCATACCGGGGTGACGCAGGTGGCGCTGTGGGTTAAACCATAGAGCCTAGGGCTTGCCGATCAGGTCGGCGGTTCGAATCCCCGCCCGCGATGGGGTGAGCTCCCATTGCTAGGTCCCAGCTCCTGCCAACCTAGCAGTTCGAAAGCACGTCAAAGTGCAAGTAGATAAATAGGTACCGCTCCGGCGGGAAGATAAACGGTGTTTCCATGTGCTGCTCTGGTTCGCCAGAAGCGGCTTAGTCATGCTGGCCACATGACCCGGAAGCTGTACATCGGGCTCCCTCGGCCAGTAAAGCGAGATGAGCGCCGCAACCCCAGAGTCTGTCACGACTGGACCTAATGGTCAGGGGTCCCTTTACCTTTACCTATACCTGGGTG
Organism: Podarcis filfolensis; assembly: GCF_964270895.1. Lineage (NCBI taxonomy): Eukaryota > Metazoa > Chordata > Lepidosauria > Squamata > Lacertidae > Podarcis > Podarcis filfolensis. The sequence continues at coordinate 3,732,081 of NC_139620.1, forward strand.
AAGGTGTCTTCTTATATTTGTCCCTATGTCAGTTTCAGTTTATTGGTTAATTTTTCTAGTAGGGCTGTTTCCCATACTATTTGGTCCACGCTTACTCCTGACAGACCCTGTGTGTTTTTAAAAGGATCTGTGTTCCAAACAACTCCAAATATTACTAAGAGAATAAAAAATCAGCCTGGCTGGGTTGATCAGCAAGTCCTCTTGCCCCAGACAGAGCAGGCTTGAGCTCTGTAGCTCCAAGGAGCAGGACTAGAAATAATAATAATAATAATAATAATAATAATAATAATAATAGGGACATGGGTGACGCTGTGGTCTAAACCACTGAGCCTAGGGCTTCCCAATTGGAAGGTCAGCGGTTCGAATCCCCGTGACGGGGTGAGCTCCTGTTGCTGTCCCAGCTCCTGCCAACCTAGCAGTTCGAAAGCACACCAGCGCAAGTAGAGAAATAGGTACCGCTCCGGCGGGAAGGTAAATGGCGTTTCCGTGCGCTCTGGCACTTATCACGGTTCTCCATGCACCCATAGCGGTATAGTCCTGCTGGCCCCATGACCCGGAAAGCTGTCTGCGGACAAACGCCAGCTCCCTCGGCCTGAAAGCGAGATGAGCACCGCAATCCCATAGTTGCCTTTGACTTGACTTAACGGTCCAGGGGTCCTTTACCTTTACCTATTAATAATTTGGGTGGCTTCCAACCGAATATTAAAAACAATACAGCGTCAGACATTAAAAGCTTCCCTAAACAGGGCTGCCTTCAGACGTGTTCTAAAAGTCTGGTAGTTGTTTTTCTCTTTGACATCTGGTGGGAGGGCGTTCCACAGGGCGGGTGCCACCACCGAGAAGGCCCTCTGCCTGGTTCCCTGTAACCTCACTTCTCACAGGGAGGGAACCGCCAGAAGGCCCTTGGCACTTGAACTCAGCGTCTGGGCTGAATGATGGGGGTGGAGAAGCTCCTTCAGGTCTACTGGACCGAGGCCGTTTAGGGCTTTAAAGGTCAGCACCCACACTTTGAATTGTGCTCGGAAACGTACTGGGAGCCTATTATTATTAATAATAATAATAATAATAATAATAATAATAATACAACACCCTCTTCAAGGAGTTCAGGGCAGCAAACAGATACAACGTCTAAAAGCAAAGCGAAAACACTGCTCAAGGTGCCATATGAATCCCGTCCCACTTTGGGAATGTTCCACTTTGGAACTCCCCGCCTCTTGACGCCAGGCAGGTGCCTTCACTGTACTCTTTTCGGCGCTTGCTAAAAACATTTTTGTTTAGGCGAAACCTGTCCGGACATGTAGAATGTGGGTGTGTGTTTCGACCTGTTTTAGTTCATTGCTGATCTTCTGAACTTTTAAAAGAGTTGTTTTTATTTTATTTATTTTATTCTATTCTATTTGTAGGGGTTTTGCTTTTCATAAGCAAACGGTGTATAAATTTTATGGGGGGAAATGAATACATTTTAAAACTACATTCTAGAAAGAAAAAGATTGCAACTAAAGCAGTTCTGGCTGACATTGCAGGGGGTTATATATATATAATTTATTTATTTGGTTTTTCAGATTAAGGTTTTACAGTTATATATCCAACATACAACATAGAAACAAGATTCCGAAGAGTATCCTGAACTTCTTTCCTCCCTTTTGTGGGTCCTTTGGTTAATCATTTCCACCTGCATCTTTTATAATAATCTTTTATAATAATCCAGATCTTTTACCTCTCCCTTGTGCCCAAAAATTCACCATTAAACTGCAAGTGTTATTCCAATCCTACTAACGATTTTAACTGTTTACATTGGTTTTTAAGATAAATTATAAATTCCCCCCATTCCTTATTAAAAGTTTGGTCTTCCTGATTTCTGATTCTCCCAGTCATTTTTGCAGTTTCGGCATAATCCATAATCCATCCTCGATCTGATATTCTTCTCTGCTAGAGACTTTATCTTCTTTCAATCTCTGTGCCTATAACATCCGCGCAGCTGTAGTCACATACATAAACAGTCATTTCTGTTCCCTTAGGATTTTGGCACCTAGAATTTCTAAAAGGAAGGCTTCAGGTTTTTAAAGAAGAAGTTGTTCTAAATATTTTTAAAACTCATTATACAGTGGACGCTCGGGTTGCGAACGTGATCCGTGCGGGAGGCACGTTCGCAACCCGCAGCGCTGTGTCTGAACACACGCGGGTTGCGATTTGGTCTTCTGTGCATGCGCAAAGTGCAATTTAGTGTTTCTGCGTATGCACGAGCGCTGAAACCCGGAAGTAACCCGTTCCAGGTTTCGGTGCGTCCATAACCCGAAAAAGCGCAACCTGAAGCATCTGTAACCCGAGGTGTGACTGTATATATAAAATGAGTTTTATGATTCTAAGGTTCCCCAGCCCCGTCCTGCGTGAAAACATTCCCAAGTTCTCAGCACTTCTTTCTTCAGATTTGGACGTGAATTTACGCTCCAGAACTCTGAGCAATAGTCTCACAACGAGCCGGTCTTCCTAGATGGTTTCTTCTCGCCGAAGGTCACGGCTGGGCAAGATTGATCCTGAACTTTCGGCTGAAGCAAAATTGCCGCCCAGATCTCCATGACATCTTCTTGCAAAACCTGCTTTTCAAGTCCACTTTCCCCACCTGCTGACTTTACTACAAGTCCAAACAATAAATAGTTCAGATAACTATCTGGGACTTTCCCCAAATGCCAGCTGGGCTTTCCTGGCGCAAAATTTATTGCCTCCTTTCGCTGCGCTGGATGGCGGATCTGCTCTGCTACGGGAATCTTTTCCCGATTGGGGGCCAAATTGCCCTCTATCCTGCCTTCCGAGGGCCTACTTCCGGGTTACTTCTGGGTTTCGGCAGGTATGCATGTGCAGAAGCACCAAATTGCAACCCACACGGGCGCAGACATGTTGCTGCGGGTTGGGAACATGCATCCCGCACGGATCACGTTCGCAACCCAAACATCCACTGTGCTTATTGTTGTTGTTTAGTCGTTTAGTCATGTCCGACTCTTCGTGACCCCATGGACCAGAGCACGCCAGGCACTTCTGTCTTCCACTGCCTCCCACAGTTTGGTCAAACTCATGCTGGTAGCTTCAAGAACACCATCCAACCATCTCGTCCTCTGTCGTCCCCTTCTCCTTGTGCCCTCCATCTTTCCCAACATCAGGGTCTTTTCCAAGGAGTCTTCTCTTCTCATGAGGTGGCCAAAGTCTTGGAGCCTCAGCTTCAGGATCTGTCCTTCCGGTGAGCACTCAGGGCTGATTTCCTTCAGAATGGAGAGGTTTGATCTTCTTGCAGTCCATGGGATACTGTACTTATAGGCCGGTGCAAATAATGGAAACACATTTCTCTTTCCTGCTGCAGAAATTCTTAAACAGACTTGGTCACTTTTAAGTTTCATTCAGGTCCATTTTTTTCTTCTTCTTATTTGTCTACCACAGCTTTGAAATACAGTGTGCTGGTGTTTCATTGTTTATTTTGAAAGGGCTACTAGGACTGTGTAAGAAAATTATGGATTATTTCCGAAACACCGATATGATGTTTTAGAAAAGCAAAAACAGACTGTTGTTTTCGGAAAATGAAATCTTTTCGTTTCTTTCCTTCATGGAATCATAGAGTTGGAAGGGACCTTGAGGGTCATCTAGCCCAACCCCCTGCAAGCAGAACTATGCAGCTGGTCCCACAAAGGGCTCAATCCTGCAACCTTGGTGTTATCAGCACCACGGTCTAACCAACTGAGCACTGTTTCTTTTTTTTAAACAACGACACATGTTTTCACACCAGAGGCTAGCCAAAAGGAAATTAAGTTCATTTGCCAATTTGCAGATAATCTTGTGGCGGGGAGTTCCACCAGTTTAACAGTGCCTTAAGTTCCTTTGGCTTTTTTTGCGACAGGCTCCGGAAGAACCTGAAGACGTTGATTATTGCCCATCCCACTTGGTACATCAAAGCGTTGATGGCGGTGTTCAGACCTTTTATCAGGTAGGTTGGCCAGTTATTATCATTTTATTATTTACTGCATTTAAATCTACTAAATCTCACCACCGCACCACCGCACCACCCCATTCTGGCATCCGACAATTGGGGAAAAGGGAACAGGTTACATCTAATTCTCCTAGTGTATCTTTATCAATTTAACCAAATAATCTGTTTGCTGGTTCCCATATGGTAATACCAGACTTCGGGTTGTTGGAAATTGTCCTTTTGTGGGTGTGTGGGTGTGTGGGTGTGAAATGGAACCCATGAACTAACATCCCCCCCCCAATTTATTTATTTATTTATATTTATCACATTTATATCCCACTCTTCATCTGAGGATCATAGGGCAGTTTATAGAATAATAATAATAATTAAAAAACCAAAAAAACCCAAACCATATGTAGTGATATTGGGAAATCTTTGTTAAAACTTTGGTTCACACAGGAGAAAAGCATTGTGGGAGAGTTAAAACTGTAGAATTCTGGGAATGTGTATCTGGTCTTTGAAGCGTGAATCAAATTGCCTCCTCTCTGAGCAGGAAAGAAGATGTTATCTGATTTGTAAACTATAGCAGATAACAACAGACATAACAACAAACTCTCCCCCTCCTCACAAAAATAAATCGCCCTTTCAAAAGTCTGTGGAAGACTTTTGAAAGTGGATTGTGGAGCAGAAGGAATATGATATTGGCACGGTGGGTTTCACCCCATGAGGGAGATGGGTTCTTATGTAGGAATTTTCCCCGGTGACGGGTCTGTAGACCGCAGCCAACCAAGTAGACCCATTAAAATCAATGGACCTAAATTAGTGAGGCTTACGGACTGATTTCCTGGAATTTATGTATTGCTTGAGTGTAAAAAATGAAAATAAACAATGAATAGACATTTGGCTGCTGCTCCACTCTGCCTCTTGACCAGGCCGGTCTTGCTAATTCCTCTCACATATCCATCCGCCATGGGCTGGATGGATGAAGAGGAATGGTGGAAGGAATGAGGTGGGAAACCCCCCAAGGGAAGAAGGCTCAGAGCCCAGGGATTGGTGGTGGGACGGCGATGGGTGGTCAGAGGGAGAAGATGGGGAAGGGGAGGTGTTGGAAGCTGAAGAGGCAACAGGGCTTAGTGAGCGGGGAGAATCTGTGGCAGAGAGCAGTCCAGAATCAGAGGCAGGAGAGGAGAGAGGCCAAGAAGCAGAGGTGAGTCTGGCTGGTGAAGAATCACGGGTGTCTCTCTCTCTGGCTGCGACAAGCTCCCCTCTCTCCTGGTCTCCCAGGACTAGGAGACGCATGCAGAAAGAGGAGTAAAGGCAGACATGCCGGCGTAGTCTCAGATTGCTTTGGGAAGATTCTGGAGAGGAGGGGATTTAGGCAGCTGTGGCAAGGCAGGCACCTTCAGTCTCAGCAACTGCTCCGGCAAGACCTGCCGGAGACAAGTTGCTGTGCTCCCTGTGCTGGGCCCAGGGGTAACCCGTGAAACGCGGTCCAGGACTGGTCCAGAACCTGCAGGTTCCACTGGGAGTCGGTCCGACAGGGCCAAGGCAGGACCCAGGCAAGGACAGGTACAGGATCTGGCATATAGCAATGTTGCTCCCGCAACCTGGGGCAGGGTCCAGCAGCCTTTTATCTCTGTCGGGGTAACGGCCGGTCCTGATCCCCCGGTGACTCACCTCCCTGTCTCACCCAAAGGCGAGCACTCCTCCTGCGAGTACTCAGGTCTCTCCTTCTCTCAGAACTCAGTCTCTGCAGCTCGGGAGACGTCGGTGGGTTACTAGACCCAGAGGCCGCCTCAGCCTCCCCTGACCCAACCGGTAGTGGAGCAGCTGTAAGTGATGGCCCAGCTGGAGGCAACGAGGTCATCCCCGCATCTGGAGCCAGGGCAGGCTCAGGCCCCTGACTCGGCCCAGCTGGTGCTTGTTGCAGGGGAACCTATGCAGACTGGGGCTCTTCAGGATCAGGCCCCAGACTTGGTTCAGATGATGCCTGAGGCAAAGGATCTTGTGTGGACTGAGACTTCTCTGGTTCCGAGTCCGAGTCCCAGGCCATCACACTCCCTAGGCCTGACACTCCTGTGCCAATCCTGTTTTGCTAATCAAGAGTTAACTCCGGCTTGCTCAGTGTGATTTACTGCTGCCTCGCTCCTGCCCCTGCCTGCCCCTTTAGCTTCTCTTTCTTGCACCCTCTCTTTCTCCAGCTCCAAGTTCAGCCGGAAGGTGCAGTTTGTGGACAGCCTGGAGGAACTGGGCCACCTGATCCCTTTGGAGCAGGTCCACATCCCGGACTGCGTCCACCGGTGAGTACCTGGTCCTCCCACTCCGTCCGTCCCCACCTGGGTCCCCGAGGAGGCAGTGGAAAGAGGGGGCAGCTTGTTCCTTCAGCAGGTGGTGGCACCACCATCATGCCTAAAAGCAAACTTGGGTGGGTGAGCACCGAGGGGATAAAAGAGCGTAAGAAGCGCTGGAGGCCCACCTAGTCCAGCGTCCTGTGGCCAGAGGCCTCTAAGGACTAGGAATCAAGGTAGATTGCCTCTGGACCTGGAGGTTCCATAAGAATGCAAGAGGAGCTCTGCACACGGATCAGGACAAAGGGGGGCCTTTCTGTTGGGATGCTTTCAGGGAAACTTGGAAATGCTTTAAATGTGTGTGGCGTTTTGGCAGTGTGCACAATGCATTTGCAGCCTTGTTCAGTTTAATATTTGAATGTCTGACAGCCCTTTCTGTTCCCTTTTCCTCCATCTCTTCCAGGCTCGAGCAAGCCAGGGTCAGTTCCCGGAGCTAACAAGACGTGAAGCTGGCTGGATTACTTAGCACCTTACGACAGTGTTTTATTTTTATTTTTTTAATGTGTCAAATGCTGACAAGCACACACACACTCACAGGCGCCTCCTTCCTTCCCTCTCTGTCGCTAAGACCCTCCTGCTTCTTAAACATTCCCCTAATAATAATAATAATAATAATTTATTTATACTCTGCCCATCTGGCTGGGCTTCCGCAGCCACTCTGGGCGGCTTCCAACAAAATATTAAAATACCGTAATACATCAAAAATTAATAACATTTCTTTAAAGAGGTTAAAAGGAAATGAAACTTACGAGAGTTTTGTTCTGCACCTGAAAAGGAGACAGATTCTGGGTGCTGCAGGGTCTAACTCTGCGCAGGACTGACATTGAATGCAGCCCAGTGTCTCTGAGCACGTACAGAGTGCAAAGCTGCAACCAAGCATTCAACCTAAAGTTCTGTTCAGGAAAGCTTTGGGTCGACGATCTGTTTCCGGCTTGCTGCTGAGGTCATTCCTATTTAACACCAATTTTTGTTTAATTCTTATAAGAGGCTGAAATGGCTAGAAACTTTTGCTCGCTAAACGAATCGCCGGTGGTTTTTTGAGCTGCCGGCTACTCGCTTTCAATAAGCATACCTGGGGGAAAGAATGAGGAGACACAGTTTTGGAATGGAATGTATTTTTCAGCTGGATGGCCCAAAACAAGAGAAAGAAGTGGGGGTTTTTTTGGGGGGGTGAGGGGTTCACAAAAACATGCCGCTTGCTTTGGGGGACCCAGATGAACCCACCTGACCTAGTGCTTGCTGACTCTCCTGGGCATAACTTGTACATTTGTAAATAAACTGATATTAACAAAAGCCCCCAATGGGACGTTGAGTTTTTAGTGCTCCTCCTCCAGAATGAAAAAGCTACCTCCAAAATTTTCTATTGACAGGAAATGGTTTGTGAATTCCGGGAATAAAATACTGGGTGAGCAAAACCTGGCTTTAATTTCTTTTCTTGATGTAAAGCTATGTATGCATATTTAATTGCAACATGTACATTAAGTTTCCTTCCCACTCAGAAATGTAAACCAGGTAAACGGCAGCTCATTTATCTGTTTTTAAAATTTGTTTTTAAATTTATTTCACTCTGTTACTGACCCTCACAACAACCCAGTGTGGTAAGTAAGGCTGAGAGACAGTGATTGGTCCAAGATCCGTAAATCATATCTATCTATCTATCTACAGTGGTACCTCGGGTTAAGTACTTAATTCGTTCCGGAGGTCCGTACTTAACCTGAAACTGTTCTTAACCTGAAGCACCACTTAAGCTAATGGGGCCTCCTGCTGCCGCCACACCGCCGGAGCACGATTTCTGTTCTTATCCTGAAGCAAAGTTCTTAACCTGAAGCACTATTTCTGGGTTAGCAGAGTCTGTAACCTGAAGCGTATGTAACCCGAGGTACCACTCTATCTATCTATCTATCTATCTATCTATCTATCTATCTATCCACACCCACTAGGGTCTGCTGCCCAGCTTACAATGCTTGCCAACCTGCTCTACCCGCACCCCCTCCAGCTGCCCCCCTGCCCCCTTGCCAACCCCCCTCTCTGCAGCCCAACCTCCCAGCCCAGAAACCTTTTGATGATGGAATTACGTACACCTCAGAAATACCTAATGGACAAATGTAATTAAGATGATTGGGACAGTGACACTGCATCCTCACATGAACTGGAGGATGAACTGCAGGAAATGGAAGATAGACTGGAAGTAGATAGCAGTACCACCGAGCACAAGTAAACTTGTAAAACAAAACTATGGCTTGCTGTTGTTGTTTAGTCGTGTCCGACTCTTCGTGACCCCCTGGACCAGAGCATGCCAGGCCCTCCTGTCTTCCACTGCCTCCCGCAGTTTGGTCAAACTCATGTTCGTAGCTTTGAGAACACTGTCCCACCATCTCGTCCTCTGTCGTCCCCTTCTCCTTGTGCTCTCCATCTTTCCCAACATCAGGGTCTTTCCCAGGGAGTCCTCTTCTCATGAGGTGGCCAAAGTCTTGGAGCCTCAGCTTCAGGATCTGTCCTTCCAGTGAGCACTCAGGGCTGGTTTCCTTCAGAATGGAGAGGTTTGATCTTCTTGCAGTCCATGGGACTCTCCAGAGTCTCCTCCAGCACCAGAATTCAAAAGCATCAATTATTTGGCGATCAGCCTTCTTGATGGTCCAGCTCTCACTTCCATACATCACTACTGGGAAAACCATAGCTTTAACTATACGGACCTTTGTTGGCAAGGTGATGTCTCTGCTTTTTAAGATGCTTGGTCTCCCGCTTGGACTACTGCAATGCGCTCTATGTGGGGCTACCTTTGAAGGTGACCCGGAAACTACAACTAATCCAGAATGCGGCAGCTAGACTGGTGACCAGGAGCGGCCGCCGAGACCGCATAACACCGGTCTTGAAAGACCTACATTGGCTCCCAGTACGTTTTTGAGCATAATTCAAAGTGTTGGTGCTGACCTTGAAAGCCCTAAATGGCCTCGGTCCAGTATACCCAAAGGAGCGTCTCCACCTCCATTGTTCTGCCCGGACACTGAGGTCCAGCTCCGAGGGCCTTCTGGCAGTTCCCTCCCTGCGAGAAGCCAAGTTACAGGGAACCAGGCAGAGGGCCTTCACGGTGGTGGCGCCTGCCCTGTGGAACGCCCTGCCACCAGATGTCAAAGAGAACAACAACTACCAGACTTTTAGAAGACATCTGAAGGCAGCCCTGTTTAGGGAAGCTTTTAATGTTTAATAGGGTATTGTATTTTAGTGTTCTGTTGGAAGCCGCCCAGAGTGGCTGGGGAAACCCAGCCAGATGGGCAGGATATAAATAAATTATTATTATTATTATTATTATTATTATTATTATTATTATTAGCCTTCAATCCCACCCCATTTTCATAAGTCCTGCCTACTTTCCCTCCCCAGAGTTCCGCCCTTCCTTTGTTCTCCCACAGAGTTCTGAGCGGGTTGCCTAGCAAGGCTCCGCCCACAACGACGGCTGGCCACGCCCCCTCCCTCCCCTTCCCATCCCAACCAGACCAAGACCTCCGGGCGCTGTCCCTGCCCGAGGTCGTAACCCGCAGTCCCCCTCCATGGCCATAGGGGGCGCCACTTTGGTGCTGACGCTCTGCCTGTGGGGCTGGCTGGCGCCCGGGCCAGGCTTGGGCGAGGACACGGAAGACATGACCCAGATGGGGGCGCCGCCGCACCTGGTGGCCCTGATCCCCGAGGCCGCCAGGGCGACGGTGGCGGCGGGCTACACCAATGGCAACGAGACCCAGACGACCACGGAAGCGCCGCTGGTGTCGGTCTCCATCACGTTCAGCGCGGGGACCTCGCAGGAGAAGGAGACCGTCCTCGTCGTGGGCGACAGCCGCTACGCCTGGCAGGAGTGGAGCGAGTGGCACTGCAACTGCGCGGCGGGGAGCATGTCCCGGGTGCGAGACATCACCTACTCGCAGCCCGGCGTCCACCTGGACCCGGCGGAATACGACATCCTGCGCTTCGAGAGGGAGGTGTGCAACTACCAGGCCTGCCAGTGCAAGCAGGGCCAGTGCAACTCCTCGACGCTGGCGTGCGACCAGGGGCCAATGCACATGTGCGCACTGCAAGACATCAAGCAAGACAAGGAGCGCAAGAGGAAGGACTTCTGGACCCAGGTCCACGAGGGACTCAGGGACCTCTGGAAGAGCATCAAGGACGCCTTCCCGCCGGAGCAGGTGGGGGCAGACGGGCAGGGGGGCCCGAGGCGCCGCATAATGTGCTCCCCGTTTTGTTTATTCATTCAGAGCATTGGTGCATCCCTGCTCTTTGGCCCAAAGGCCCCCCAAAGTGGCTTGCATACAATCTGTTAAAACGAGACGGCCCCGCCACGCTGGCATCCAATCTGGAAAACAATAGCAACATGATACGCAAGGAAAAAGGAATGGGGAGGGAGGAGGAAAACTCAAATTTCTGAACCAGCTCCTATGAGTTAGGGCTGATGCAGGCGCACTCACTGGTTGGGAAAGGCTGTTGGTGGCTATGCTCTGTGATGAGCCGCAGCAGGGGAGAGCTGCTGTAGCGCTCAGGTCTTGCCTGAGTGCTTTCCAGAAGAGGGACCGAGTTGGCCATTGAGGGAACAAGGATGCTGGACTAGAAGGGCTCCTCATGGCCAGACCCAGCAGGCTCTCCTGATGTTCTTATGTCGGGTGGGGGGCTTTCTTCTCTGTGGGTGCAAGGAAAAATAGGCATTATACAAGAAGGACTGCCTAGATGCCAAGATCCAGGTTTGGGGCAAAGCAGAGATTTAAAACAATAAATCATGCAGCAAAATAAAGCATGGAAATATGCCCTTCTGAGTTCCTTCCAAAGTCCCCCTCTTCCCCTAGCATAGAAAAAAAGACCATATGTTTCGTAAGTTAAAAATTGGTTTACTTACAAACTCCTCCAAGGTCAGGTTCATTTGCTTTTCCACACATCAGTCAGAAAACACAGGCAGAAAAACGTGGCTTAGTTACAGTGGTGGAAGTTCCCAAATTATTGGTACAGGAACTAGAGCGGCTTGTAAGAGCAAGCTTCTTGGGGAAACTGGAGAAGAACCAAGTCTTGATTATCTAGCTCCTCCCAAAGTGAGCTAAGCCTGGCTGGACAGCTTACTCTATGGTCTTAACCCCTTCATGCATTAATTCAACTTAAAGGTAAAGGGACCCCTGACCATTAGGTCCAGTCGTGGCCGACTCTGGGGTTGCGGTGCTCATCTTGCTTTACTGGCCGAGGGAGCCAGTGTGCAGCTTCTGGGTCATGTGGCCAGCATGACTAAGCCGCTTCTGGCGAACCAGAGCAGCGCACGGAAATGCCGTTTACCTTCCTGCCGGAGTGGTACCTATTTATTTACTTGCACTTTGACGTGCTTTTGAACTGCTAGGTTGGCAGGAGCAGGGACTGAGCAACAGGAGCTCACCCCGTCACGGGGATTCGAACCGCCGACCTTCTGATCGGCAAGTTCTAGGCTCTGTGGTTTAACCCACAGCGCCACCCACGTCCCTAATTCAACTTAAGCATGTCGGTTATATGAGGTTGCTTATCCCCACACGGAGCCCTTCCTCTGATCCCCACAGCTGTGGAGACCTGTTGTTTCGGGTCGCGAGAGAGGGGCCCTGTGAGGCTACTCTCTGCACGTGCTCAGAGGAATGCTTCCTGTCAGAATTACACCGCTTGCTTGGGGAGTGGATTCTTTTTAATTTAAAGCAAGGTGTTTCCCCAGACCTCCCACCTGCCTGTCTCCTTCCCTACAACCAACCCAGGGGGTAGCTCTGCCTGCTATTGGCTCTGGGTCCGCCTTCTGCCAATATCCCGCCTTTCAGCTCACCAGTAATCACTAGAATTGTGCAAGAACACACCATCTCGGCCTTCCTTTAGGCAGATAAATGTTTTGGGCCGGCACTGAAAAAATTCCTGGCTAAGTTTGGAGCGAAGAGATTCAGCCAAGCTCCCTCAAGCTCGACCCAGCAGGGCTCTTCCGATGTTCTCATGGAGCCTCCAGGTCTCCAGGCAGTCTATCTTAGTTCCTAGGTTCAGGTGACGTCGGATCACAGTTCTCTGTGGACCTGGCCAATGTGGTCAATGGTGCATAAGATCACAAGAGCCTGCTAGATCAGGCCAAAGGATCTAGTCTAGCATCTTGTTCTCACAGTGGCCAACCAGATGTCTCAATGAGAAACCAATAGTAGTAGTAGTAGTAGTAGTAGTTTATTATTTATACCCCACCCATCTGGCTGGGTTTCCCCAGCCGCTCTGGTCAGCTTCCAACAGAACACTAAAATACAATAACCTATTAAACATTAAAAGCTTCCCTAAACAGGGCTGCCTTCAAATGTCTTCTAAAAGTCTGGTAGTTGTTTTTCTCTTTGACATCTGATGGGAGGGCGTTCCACAGGGCGGGCGCCACCACCGAGAAGGCCCTCTGCCTGGTTCCCTGTAGCTTTGCTTCTCGCAATGAGGGAACCGCCAGAAGGCCCTCGGAGCTGGACCTCAGTGTCCAGGCAGAAGGATGGGGGTGGAGACGCTCCTTCAGGTATACTTCAGGAAGAGGAGAGTTGTTCCTGAGCTTGGGTCTGCTCTATGTGGGGCTACCTTTGAAGGTGACCTGGAAACTGCAACTAATCCAGAATGCAGCAGCTAGACTGGGGACTGGGAGCGGCCGCCAAGACCACATAACACCGGTCTTGAAAGACCTACACTGGCTCCCAGTACGTTTCTGAGCACAATTCAAAGTGTTGGTGCTGACCTTTAAAGCCCTAAACGGCCTCGGTCCAGTATACCTGAAGGAGCGTCTCCACCCCCATCGTCCAGCCAGTACACTTGAGGTCCAGCGCCGAGGGCCTTATTATTATTATTATTATTATTATTATTCCTGCTGGTGTTTAGAAACATTGCATACCGTGGAGTATGGCCATTGTGGCTTTGTAGTCACCCACGGCCTTCTCCTCCTTCATGAATTCGCCCAGTCCTCATTTAAAGCCATCCAAATTGCTGCTCATCCCTGCCTCTTGTGGCAGGGAGTTCCCTAGTCTAACTATGCTCTGAAGAATTCCTTCCTTTTACCTGTTCTGAATCTTCCAAGGTTTACCTTCCTCGGATGCCCCTGAATTCTAGCATGATGTGAGAGGGAGAAAACCTTTTCCCTCTCCAAACTTTCCATGCCACTTACCGTTTAATAACCTCTTCTGTAGGGTCGCATCTGACCCGCCTCGCCTCTAGTGTCGCTCAAACAACTGTCAGAGTTATTTGACCTGCCCAGCAACATCTTGGGGAGCTCACAGATTCCCACAAATGTGTGCGGCATGTGTTTCCCCTCTTACATTTTAATTCTCTTTGCTTTCCCATTTTTACACTTCAGGAACCAAAGCCGAGGCGCCAACAGTGAAGGCCAAGCAGCCATGGCGATCACTGAACATCGTCCCTGAGCGGGGCCTTCTAGGAAACGTGGCGCTTGGGATCTCGCTCTTCTTCCACCCAAAAGCAAACGCCCTTGATTTGCCAGAACTGCTTTCGAATTGGCAACAAAGTGAGCCTGGAAAACCGGCAGGGCGAAGGAGGTTGTACCACAGACAGATGCAGCATGCTAAACATTCTGTGTTGGAAAGAAAGGGGTTTTGATTATTCTTTTTGGGGTCTCCTTCACCTTCGTATGGGGCCCCCCCTGCTGCTGCGAGCAGCTGAATAAAAAACGCTGATTCCTGAGTAGGTTTCCGTTTTCTTTTTCTTTCTGGTTTAGAGAGACTAGGGCACGGACAGGTGACTTGTGGACAGGTGATACGATGGCCTTACAACGCCCTTCATCCTTCTTCCTGACCAATAGGCACACTGAATGCTGAGGCCATGATGGGCGGTAGGAATCCTAAAGTGTCTGGGGGGGTGAGGGCACAGATATCCCCCCAGTACAGGATTGTATCTACAGTGGTACCTCGGGTCAAGTATGTAATTCGTTCCGGAGGTCCGTTCTTAACCTGAAACTGTTCTTAACCTGAAGCACCACTTTAGCTAATGGGACCTCATGCTGCTATTGCGCCACCGGAGCACAATTTCTGTTCTCATCCTGAAGCAAAGTTCTTACCTGAAGCACTATTTCTGGGTTAGTGGAGTCTGTAACCTGAAACATATGTAACCTGAAGCGTATGTAACCCGAGGTACCACTGTATGTATTTTGAAAAAAAGTTGTTTGTCTCCTTGCTACGCATCCCAAGCTCTCTTAAGATAAGGTAAAGGTAAAGGGACCCCTGACCATTAGTTCCAGTCATGGATGATTCTGGGGTTGCGGCGCTCATCTCGCTTTACTGGCCGAGGGAGCCGGCATACAGCTTCCGGGTCATGTGGCCAGCATGACTAAGCCGCTTCTGGCGAACCAGAGCAGCGCAAGGAAACGCCATTTACCTTCCCCCTGGAGTGGTACCTATTTATCTACTTGCACTTTGATGTGCTTTCGAACTGCTAGGTTGGCAGGAGCAGGGACCGAGCAATGGGAGATCACCCCGTTGCGGGGATTCGAACCGCCGACCTTCTGATCGGCAAGCCCTAGGCTCTGTGGTTTAACCCACAGCGCCACCCGCGTCCCTTCTCTTAAGATATCGTAACCAAATTTTGCACGGCCATTCCTGAGATAAAGGCTTGCACTGTGCTTTTAGAGCAGGTGATTTCCTGCAAAGGATCCTGGGAACTATAGTTCCTTGCTCACTGAACTACCATTCCCATTCTTGACAGGCGACAGCTCCCAGAATTCTTTGGGGGGGATGTCCCATGCTATAAAGGCACATTGGGTTTGCTTTGGATGTACGGTGCGGATCTGCCTGTAAACGTTTGGATGCAGTCTGAACGTTTCCGAACTCTACAGATTTTTAAGGAGAACTTCCTGAGTTTACAGGTCCAGAAGTTGGGGAGATGATCTGTTCTGGACACACCTGGAAGGTGCAGACTCATAGCCTGGGGTTGCTCCTGGACCCAACATAGTTACGGGAGGCCCCTTTCGGACATAGGTGACTGGACCTCTGCACTCCATGCCCTGGTGAACTTCAGGCTGGACTGCTGCAATGCACTTTTTGTGGTGCTGCGCTTGAAGACGACACAGGAAGTCCAACTGGTTCAAAACAGAGCAACCAGATTACTGCCTGGGGTTCTGCTGAGTGCTTGCATGACCTCTTTCCTGTAAGACCCCAAATATCTGAAAGGCCACCTCCTTCCCTAGGGACCTCCTGGGCGTTCAGATTGGCAGAGGGCCCCTCTTGGTAGTTCCACCACCCTCAGAAGTTCGGGGGTTCGTGACCCAAGACGGGGTCTTCTCTGTGGTGGCCCCTAAGTTGTGAATCTTTCTCCCCTGGCACCTTCATGAAATAGGTTCCAGAAAATGCTGAAGATGCACCTCCTTTTCTGTTCAGGGATTCATAGAAGTGTGGAGCTCAAAGGGACACCCCGGGGTCATCTATTCCACCCCCCTGCAATGCAGGAATCTCAACTAAAGAATAAACATGGACCAATTCACAGATGGAAGAAAACCTGCCAGGTGCGATTGGGTCACATCCATGCCATACCTCGAAAGTGCATTTGATGCACCTGGCGTCCACCCAAGAACCCTGGGAATTGTAGTTTAAGGGTGCTGGGAACTGTAGTTCTGCGAGGGGCTGAACTACAATTCCCAGAATTCCTGGACTGGGGAAAAATGTGCACTGAATGTGTTTTAAATCTATGATGTGCACCGTGGACTTGAAGGTCCCCGAAGAACAGCAGCTGGGCCCATCATCTCTGGAGTCCGAACTTCATATAATAATGAAATTATTGCAGAGCAGGACCTCAAGGGAAAATCTCTTAAGAAGAGGAGTGGGCAGGTACAGTATTCTCATTTTTGCCCTCCTCCCGCCATCCAAGACACAGATCCTGGCCATCTTTTGACTTTTTTTAATTTTTCAAGCATACATTACACTCTCCAGAACAGGTCGCAAGTTGGCGGCGGCGGGGGGGGGGGCAGGCAGCAGTGCAGGGGGGAGAAAACGTTTTAAGAGGCGAAGGAAAATAAAAAAATCTACCCCACTCGTCCTCTACCCCACCAGCCCAACCTTCCCACCGATCGGACACACCAGATTCTTGCATCCACCCCAGCGATATTTCTGTGCGCAGATTGCGGCTTCTCCCCTCCTTTAAAAAAAAATACTCTTTTAGGAAGCTTCCTCGTTATAATTAGACATTTTGGTCTGCCCCCCTCGCCCCCCCATAAATTTCCTCGTTTACAAAAAAGAAGAAAAGAGAACATGTTTTCAGCAAACAAGTATACACCCAAATAGTCCAGCTATTCTTTCCCAAAAGCGACGGTTTCGACGTCAGCCCTGCCGGCGCGAAACTTAAGCAGTTTGACACGGAGTCACCCATTGAAATCGCAGAGGGGAGAGGTGGTTTCAGGAGCTTTGGGGGGTGAGATGGGGCCGGCTCTGACGTTAGGCAAAGTGGTGATCAGGGTGGGAGGTCGACAGTAGGTGGCACCAGAGGCCACGGCGGGCAGAGTCAGAGCTTTACGGGGAGCAGGAATACGGGCGCATTGTAGCATAGCTGTATTTTCAAACCGGTTTCCTTCCGGAGATGATCAAGATTTGAGATTAATTTGGAGCGAAAGGACAGTTCCAGAGGCTTTCTTCAGCTCGAATGTGTCAGGGGGGGAAATCAGCTGAGTAAGGAGTGCAAACTTTGCCTCTGTGCAGTAGGTTAGTTTCCATCCTACATCCACGCAAGCAGGAAGCAGGATCCGAGTTCGAATCAGGGAAAGGTTGCTCCAGGAGGGTGCGAAGGAGAGCCAACGAGGGGAGTGGCCTGGGGAGAGGGGGCGTGGCCTGCAGGTGGTTCCGAGGGCCAGGCAGAGAGGTTGGGGGGCCGCTTTTGGCCTCAAGGATGGAGGCTGCTCACCCCTAGGGTCTAAATGTCAATTCCCAGCTATCTGATAGCCTCTGGGTGACGTAAGTGCTACTCAGAGGAGACCCAGGGAAAGCAAGGGAGCATTTCAAGAGGTATCCTCTGAGCTTGACTTAGCTGAATCTCACCCTCCTGCATTTGTTAACTTTTTTTTTTTAAAAAAAGGTGGTAAAATGGCAGTAAAAAATTCTTGGCCAGCACACATAGAAATGAAGGCAGACTCCGATATATTTCAAACCTGTCGTGTAATGAGCAAATGGATGGAAGTCTTTCTCATTTTAATGTGAAAAAGCAAAGAGGGGTTTTTTTTGGGGGGGGGGCATCAACAGACAAACAAAGCTGGTTTGCTCAGGAAAGCTAAGCAGACTATTTTTTCCTTTAACGAACAGAAAGATGTGGGCTTTTTATTTTATTTTTTTGCAGTGGAACCCTAAAGCGATTCCAGAGTTCAGCCTCGCTGGCTTCATATTTCCTGCAACGCCCCTGCTAATAATAACGAGAGAGAAGGAATGTGGGTGGGAGCAATCCGCCACCTGGTGCCAGAGCCTCATGAGGCATAGAAACTTGAAATCTGAGGTGCTCCCCCAACACCAGCCCCTGGCGCCCTTCCCACACACCCCACCTCAGAGTTCCTCCTCCTCCTCTTGGGAAACCCCATTCAGTCAGAAGGAGTAATTCTGGAGCGAGGAACTGGCTGGAGGGCTGAATTTCCTTCCGAGGGCAGCGTGCCAGTTGCGGGCAGTGGTGCCAGGGAGAAAAATGGGCGTAGCAAGGGATATAATTTTCGTTTTTGTGCAGTGGGCTGGTCCTTGCACCTTTTCACACAGTCCTCTCTGTGTCCCCGTCAGAGTTCAGGGACAAATCCCAGCCAGGGAACATCATTCAGGATGCGAAGGAGGGACGGAGAGGGGGCGTGGCCTGTGGAGAGGGGGCGTGGCCTAGAGAGAGTTCCGAGGGCCAAAGAGAGCAGCCTTGGGGGCCGGATTTGGCCTGAAGTTCTCCACCCCTCAGGAGGAGAGTCAGGATTAGTCCTTAGCGATCAGATGGGATGTTTCTGTGGAGAATTTCACGGGGTCAGAGAGAGGAACTTCCAGAAATTGGGGGGCGGGGTGAAGGAAGCTTCTGCCACCCACCTGAAATTGCCGGACTACAACTCCCATAATTCCCTCACTGGGTGCGCCGGGGCTGCTGGGATTTGTAGTCTGAGCACCTCTCGAGCTCAACATTCATGATTCGACGGGAAGAACTGAGGATCAAGGCTCCTGCAGTCCAAGCAAGATCTCAGTGAAATGTCCCTATCCCAACAGAATGACAAACTTTGCCCAGCTTTTAACAAGAATATTGCATTTTTTATACATATAAAAGGAAGTTCCAAAATTGCCTTGATGTGATCCAGAGATTTTCTCCCTCCACGATGCTTTGCGGCCAAAGAGGCGACAAGGCCCTGCCATCATCCGGACCGGATCCTCTCCATCTTCCGTGTTCGTTCTCTCGCTTTGCCTGGTGAAACATCGTCTCTCCCGTTTTGCTGCCCTTCGGTAGAGGAAGTCCAACCTGCAGAGGCCGCCCTGCGTGTGGGATGCTTTGCCGCAGGAAACCCAAAAGCGGCCACACCTCATCTTCAGTGACTGGCACAGAGAAGAGGTCTTCAGGAGCAGGAGCAAAATGCTGGCCAATTGTGGAAGGTGGCGACTGGCTAGTGCCTGTGACGTCACTAACCACACTCTCGCGGGCCTTCCAGTCATTTCAGCAAGGCTTTCACAGGGAAGATTCCAGCAGGGTGGCGCTCTGCCTCCTGCTCTTTAAAAAAACCCGTGCCTCATGGAAAGGTCGATCCTTCTCCCCCTCCTCAGGAAACGCCCCAAAATCCAGTGATTACACTTTCCATGTAAAAAAAAACAAACCCAGTTATGATAAGTTCCTCTCCAGATTTTTTTTGGGGGGATGAAACAGAATGCACTTTAAAAAAATGAAGCAAAATGGCACACACATTATACATTTAAAGCACATGTACCCCGAGAATCCGGAGAACTGTAGTTTACTCCTACAGTGCTACAATTCCCAGCACCCATAGCAAACTACAGTTCCCAGGGTGATTGGCCTGGGTGTGTATATGTGTGTGTGGAAGAGGCTTTGGATGTGCTTTAAATGGATGGCATGTTCGCGGACGAAGATGCTTGCTGAAGCCCCGGGCGTCAATCTCCCTCAAACGCCCGCCCCGATTCCTTGCCAAGTTCTGAAAAAGCAAAATGTGGCAGCCACGAAACGAAGGACGGCATGAAAGACTGACTGAGGGTCCAGAGATGCTTCTGCATTTTTTTGTGGCGGGGGGGGGGGGAGAGAGAAGAGAGAGAGGAAGCGGCAGCTAAGGGAGTGTTGGATTCAGCAAATCTTTCTATGCAAATCTGGGAGGCGAAAATTAGCGGCGGAATAAGCTGCCGCGTTTTTGTTGCTGACGCTCTTTAGAAAAAGAAAATCCGATCCGATTTGGAATCAGTTTGCATAAGTTACGAAGGGTGTTTGGTGTCTTCTGAGCTTCGCCGACCTGCCTCGACAGGATCCGAGCAGGCCGCTCGCGCGAGGGTTGTTTACATACTTATTTCTTTCTTTGGGTTTTCTCGATTCGTTAATTTGCCCAGGACCTGCGAGAAGAAAAGAGATCGGAACGAAGAATTACATTCCCTCTCCACCTCCTTCCTGCTCCTCCACCTGAATTGGCAGGGGAAGTGAAACTTAGAAAACAGCGTCTAAGCTATGTATTTTAACTCAAGACTTCCCTGGCAGGCTGCTCTCCAGGCAGTGGGGACTGTGGGATGTGATACATAAGTAGCAGACAAGTACAACATTCCTTGTTTTCCTAGAGTGGACATGCAAGGGGATGTTTGTTCTAGCCGGTCGAAAACTTCCTGTTTCCTCCTGGGCTGGAGCATCCTTCCTTTTGCATGTGACTAGAGGTGGGCGTGACCTTACCTGTGCAGGTAACAAAAGCACAAGGCACGCAGCCCCCCTCCCTTCTTTTCCATCTTCCTTTCGTCGCGTGAACTGCAGCGACTGCCAGTTTGCATTCACTGGGATTAACCCCCCTATATGGGGTAGATCCATATCTACATATGTGTAACTAAGTCTGCCTTCAGGGATCCAACTGTGAACTGATGATGTGAGTAAACTTTTATATATACAGTGGACGCTCAGGTTGTGAATGTAATCCGTGCGGGAAGCACATTCGCAACCCGCAGCGCCGCGTCTGCGCACGTGCGGGTTGCGATTTGGCGCTTCTGCGCATGTGCAAAATGCAATTTAGCGCTTCTGCACATGTACAAGCGCCGAAACCTGGAAGTACTTCTGGGTTTGGCGCGGTGCACAACCCGAAATCGCACAACCTGAAGCTGTAACTGGTATGACTGTACTTTAAACAAGATTGTGGCATGTTTATTCTTTTAAGAGGGATATATGGGAACTTACTAGGATCCTGTGGGTTAAACCACAGGCCCTAGGGCTTGCCGATCAGAAAGTCAGCGGTTCGAATCCCTGCGATGGGGTGAGCTCCCGTTTCTCGGTCCCTGCCCCTGCCAACCTAGCAGTTCGAAAGCACGTCAAAGTGCAAGTAGATAAATAGGTACCGCTCCGGCGGGAAGGTAAACGGCGTTTCTGTGCACTGCTCTGGTTCGCCAGAAGCGGCTTAGTCATGCTGGCCACATGACCTGGAAGCTGTACACCGGCTCCCTCGGCCAGTAAAGCAAGATGAGCGCTGCAACCCCAGAGTCAGTCACGACTGGACCTAACAGTCAGGGGTCCCTTTACCAGGAACCTAATAGTAAGAGGCTTAAACAAGCCTGCAGCCAGCTATCTGCTCTGCGTTTAAAAGGGGAATGTAAAACTCTACTAAGTTATAGCACAGGCATCCCCAACCTTTGGCCCTCCAGATGTTTTGGCCTACAACTCCCATGATCCCTAGCTAACAGGACCAGTGGTCAGGGATGAGGGGAATTGTAGTCCAAAACATCTGGAGGGCCCAAAGGTTGGGGATGCCTGTTATAGAACTTGCTAGCGCAAGTTCGGAAGGGTATTAATAAACAATATATCCCCTCCTGCCTCCCTGAACATTCCCACAGGGACTACAGCTCAAACCTTGGGCAGGGAGCCAGGATTCCTGGCTCTAAAGCAGAAAAAGCAGCTAGTCCTTAATGATCAGATGGAGAACTTTTTTTAAAAAAAAGGGAAGGGATTTTCGTATCTAGCAAGGCACTTACACGGAAGAGAAAGCGGGGGAAATACCACAGAGCTACAAAACGTGGGAGCTGCTCCACTGTCGATCTCGGCCGCATTTGGATCTCATTTCATGCATTGCCCCTGTCTGATGGAAGAGAGCGAAAGAGATCGAGGTTAGGACTAAGGATCAGGAAGAACTTTTGGCTAGCCCATGACTTACATCCTAGGAGCCTACACAACACAAAACACGGTTGCTGTATGTAGGTTTTATTTTATTTGTTTTTTATCTTATATTTTGCAAATGTACATCCAATTTTTCCCCCTTTAAATTTTTGGGGGGTCCCCAAGAGAGTGAAGCCCTAAGCTATAGCTTGTTTAGCTTATATGTAAATCCAGCACTGGGGGTGAAGTGTTCAGGGTGGCGAAGGCAGGGCGGGTTTTTGGCTGGCACTATCTCAGCTGGAGAAGCGAGGGTGCGGCGTCTGGCTGCCATTCGGATCTCCCTTTGGCACACAAGACTCTCAGTGCCAGCTGGTCGAGGAGGGATGAAGCCCAGAAGCACACAGAGGCATGTTTGCAAAAGGGGAGGGCAGGCTGTGGCAAGCCCAGATTCTGCCAGCCCTGGAGTTCTGAAACTGTCAAAATCTGTCTGCTGCAGCTTTCGATCCTGATTAATAAGCAGGGCTCTCTGTTCCCTGGCAAATGTCAAAAACGTCCTCTTCCATCTCACCTCATTGTTGGAGGGGTTGCAGTAAGTTCAGCACAGCTCATCCTTTATGGCGGGAATTTAACTTTGACACAAATGGTAAATATTACGAGGGTTGCCATACGTCTGGGTTTTTTCCTTAAAAAAGCTCAGCAACTTTCCTTAAAAAATTGAACAATTTCCAAAAAAAAAAAAAGAGCTTTCTTTGGGCAATTTCCCCCCAAAAGCTCAACAACCTTTGTGTCCGGATTTCTTGAAATATGGCAACCCTAATATTACTAAAGAAATCAGGAAGATGGAGTGTTTAAAGAAGAGAGGAAAACGTTTGAAGGATATTTGAAGAATCATGTTAACAGGTTAAACTTTAGCAGGGTTGCAGTAAACTCAGCAGTTTAGAGTATATAAAGATATGAGATGGAAGGAGAACAAAAGAATTTGTGGAGCAATTTAAAAATGCAGCCGTAATGGGTATATATACAGAACCATGGAAGGGGAAGTCAATGATTCTGATTGTATGAGTAAATTGAATGGAATGTGAAAAATTTTTATGGAAAAATGTATAAATAATTTTAAAGAAAAATACTAAAAATACTAAAGAACCGAGGGTTTGCTGTCCAAAATTAATGTCACCAAATATTTCTGATGATACCAAGAGAGATATATTGTCAAAAGAACTGGCCTTATATATGATCTTGGTGGATGGGCTAGTAAGAAAACAGCCCAGAATTTCGCACTTGGTATCGCTCGCTTTGCAATATCGGTATAATGGAGCAAATTATGCATGATTTGAGATATTGACAAAGACCAAAAGCTCCAGACACTTTAAATATGATTATGCATTCCTTTACAGTTAAACCAGTCCACGTCACAAGCCTGAAAATGTTTGGGATTTTGGTTGTTGTTGTTTTTTAACCCATGTGCAACTGAACTCATTCTACATGCCTGATTTGCAGTTTTGTTTCTCCTCTTTAGATTTGCATCTGTGGCTGCAACTGCTCTCTCTGGTTTATATACGTTATAAAATGAAATTAAAAAGAACTTTACAAAACCAAAATTAAAAATGAGGCTGGTTTGGCTGTCGCCCTCAAACAGCCGCTAGAGGGCGGCCGAGGGCAAACCTGTCCTTCCCCACAGAACCTAATGAAAAACCAGTTTCCTGCCATTTGCTAAAAACCCTTTCCGAAAAATGCACACGACTTTAGCAGTTGTGGCGGAGTTGATAATTACTGGGATTACAGCAGCTATGAGGAAAACGTCCTGGTTTGGAAAAGTGAACCCCTCTTCCTTGAAGAAGATGAATATTTCTCCCATTGTAATTTCCCCACCCCTTCAGAGAATTTCCCCACACAGAACCACAGCAGGGGAGCCGGGGTCAGAAAACGTTTTCAGCAGGGGGCCGGTCCCAGTGTCCCTCACACCTTGTGGGGGGCCGGACTATATTTTTTGGGGGGAAATGAACGAATTCCTATGCCCCACAAATAACCTAGAGATGCATTTTAAATAAAAGGACACCTTCTACTCATGTAAGAACACACTGATTACTGGACCATCCACAGGCCAGATTTAGAAGGCGATTGGGCTGGATCCGGCCCCCATGGCTTAATGATTTGGGGATTCTCAGAAAGCATGAATAACTCTCCAATTCCTCCAAACCAGGTATATCCACAACCCTCCACCCTTAGCTGTCCTTTAAAAGACAGGGGGAAGAAAGTATATCATTTTTAATTTCATTCCTTCTTTACCATGCTTGTAGCAACCCAAGATCTCCCGGAGTTGCTGGCTGGTTCCACTCATGTAAAAACACACTGATTCCCAGACTGTCCGCAGGCCGGATTGAGAAGACGATTGGGCTGGATCCGGCCACTGGGCCTTAGTTTGCCTACCCATGGAAGCCAATTTGCAGGTTCTATTTGCAGTTTGAGGGCATAAGGAGAGGATTGTTGATGGATTGGGGTGAAAGAGGAGCTCCTGTATTCCAGCATCCTGCTCTCACAGGGGCCAAATGCCCTTTAGGAATCTAGATAGATTGCCACTGGATCTGGAGGCTCCACAAGAGCAGAAGAAGGGCCCTTCTAGATCGGGTGAAAAGCAGCTCATTTGGTCCTGTTTCCTGTTCTCAGGGCTGCCAAGGAGGCAGAATGGGGATTCCCAGCAACAGAAATGATTGAGAGACTTTTCCTGCCTCCAACAGTGGAGGGAGAACCCAGTAGCCACTGATAGCTTTCTCCTCCTGCCTGAATTTGTCCAATCCTTTTTTTAAAGCTGTGGCTATCTCTTGCCTCTTGTGGCAGTGAGTTCCGCAGCCCAGCTACGTGCTGTGGTGTCACCCAGTTCTGCTTGTGTAGCTTCATTATCGGCAAAGAAGGTGTTGGGGTGATCAGCAGGCTTGGGGGTAAACCCAGAAACTAATAATAATAATAATAATAATAATAATAATAATAATAACAACGGGAAAGAATCACATCTTCTTTAGACCTCGCCAACCAAGGAGCTTTTATCGGTGGGTGGGAAAGGTTTGTATCTGATGTGGAAACACCCAACTCCTTTCTGCTTACGGATCCGAACCCAAACCGAACCGAACCGCCGAAGAGAAAGAGAACAGAGGCTTACCATGGGGAGACCCTCATTTGCCATGTCTCCGGACCCGATGTGTGTCAGGTGGACGAAATTCATGGGCTCCCCTATCATGCTACGGTCGATTCTCCGCCGCGTCTTCTTCGGCTGCGGGGGGAAAGCGGAGGAACAGGACGGAAGGAAAACATCACCACCGGAGTCGAGGAAACACAGAAAAACGGGGCTTCGCCTGAGCCAGAAGGCGAGCAAAGCCTTTGGCGCATTGGAAGCGCCACTTGGAAGAGTCTGGCTACCGGGTCAGGCCAAAGGGGGTCCATCGAGGCCAGCCCGCCCCTTATTCCCACAGAGGCCAAATGCCCCAAGAACCGGACTGTCTTGCCAGAGTGACACATGCTCTGGTTATCTCCCGCTTGGACTACCGCAATGCGCTCTACGTGGGGCTACCTTTGAAGGTGACCCGGAAACTACAACTAATCCAGAACGCGGCAGCTAGACTGGTGACTGGGAGCGGCCGCCGAGACCATATAACATAACACTGGTCTTGAAAGACCTACATTGGCTCCTGGTACGTTTCCAAGCACAATTCAAAGTGTTGGTGCTGACCTTGAAAGCCCTAAATGGCCTCGGTCCAGTATACCTGAAGGAGCGTCTCCAGCCCCATTGTTCTGCCTGGACACTGAGGTCCAGCTCAAGGGCCTTCTGGCAGTTCCCTCCCTGCAAGAAGTGAGGTTACAGGGAACCAGGCAGAGGGCCTTCTCGGTGGTGGCCCCCGCCCTGTGGAACGCCCTACCACCTGATGTCAAAGAGAAGAACAACTACCAGACTTTTAGAAGACATCTGAAGGCAGCCCTCTTTAGGGAATCTTTTAATGTTTAACAGACTACTGTATTTTAATACTTTGTTGGAAGCCGCCCAGAATGGCTGGGGAAACCGGAGGTTCCATAGGAACACCAAAAGATCCTGGCTGCCAGATCAGGCCAAAGGGGTTCTTCGAGTAGCCAACCAGATCCCTAATTGAAAACCCCAAACAGGAGCTGAGCCCTCTGCCCTCCTGCGGTTTCCAGCAACTGGTATTCAGAAGCATAGCTGTCTCTGAGATAGACTCATGGAATTGTAGAGTTCAAAGGAACCCCAGGGGTCATCCAGTCCACCCCCTGCAGCGCAGGAATCTTTTGCCCAATGGGGGCTTTGAACCAACGAACCCGAGATTAAGGGTCTTGCGCTCTACTGACTGAGCTATTGGAAGCAGATTGTTGGATGAGGGTGATTTCTGTTCATTTATCATTAGACCTGTTAGTGATTAATTACCGAAATATCTCTATGTGATTTAAGAGACGGTTTTTAATGTTTAATGTTTACGTTTCGCTGGAAGCTGCACAGAGTGGCTGGGGTAACCCAGTCAAGATATACCTTGTACCATCGAAACAGGTGAAAACCACAGGATCCGTCCAAATAAACAGCTGCAGGAAACTTTGCCAGTGTGTTGGTAACAAAAACAGCCATTATCTCAAGCCACTGTCGCACTGTACATTCAATGTACTCTGATACCACCCAAAACGGTCGAGGCTTTCCCCCAAAGGATTCTGGGAACTGTAGTTTGTTACAGGTGTGAAGAGTTGTCAGGTGACTGTTCCCTGCTATTCGCCTCCCAGAGCTACAGTTCCCAGAGTGGCTTAGCAGTCAACCCCTCTTGGGGGAACTAATAATAATAATAATAATATTTATACCCCACACATCTGGCCAGGCTTCCCCAGTCACTCTGGGCGGCTTTCAGTATAGAGTGGTACCTCAGTTCTCTAACATAATCCATTCTGGAAGATGGTCCGACTTCCGAAATGTTTGAAAACCAAGGCACAAAGGGCTGGCTGAGAGTTCAATTGGAAAAATGGAAAAACAGGCAGCGGAAGCCGTTCCGACTTCTGAGGCGCGTTCGAAAATGGAAGCAATTACTTCCGGGTTTTTGGCGTTTGAAAAACGTTCGGCATCCGAGACGCTTGAAAACTGAGGTACCACTGTATCTAAAAACATAATAAAAACTTCAATCCTTAAAAAAACTCTTCCCAACTCTCTGCACTGGAGCATTCCAAGGGCAGGAAAAACCAACCCCAAGGGCTGAATTCAAACCTCTGGCCTGCTGTTCTCCGCACCTGGGCTAAGAGATTCGGGACTACCCACCTGCCGCGATTTCTCTACAACGCAGCAACCCAGCTTGTGCCAGAAATCGCTCATATTCGTTGAGGATTCCAGCTTTCCGCCTAGTGGGTCGATCTGCTCTCAGAAGCCGGACCCCTTTCCGCGTGCCGGATCCTTCTCTACGCGGGAAAGTTTCTGCGACCGTCGCGACCCAAAGTTGTTCCCCACCACCACCACTGCAGGGTCCAGAAAATTCACACGACGGCTTCCGAGATCATTCCGCGAGCTGAGGCAATTCTGCTGTTCCAGAGAAAAGACGCTGGCAGAGATTTGCGGAGTTCGTTCCCGTGCCCTGACAGCGAGGCAGAAGCAAATAGGGTTCCTCGGACGTTGTTTGAAGTCTACCTTTGGGGAAGGGAGGAAAGGGAGAGTCATTTCGGAGATTTTAAATATTCCTTAAGAACATGAAGGTGTCAGAAGAGGCGTTCTGGATCAGCTCAGGATCCTGGTGTCATAGCAGCCATTGTACGGACAGGAAGCTGGGGTTAATGCTGGTGTGATCCTGCAGCAAGGCTCTTATTTTTATATGAAGGGCTGCCCCCCCCCCCGCTTGAATCGCTCAGAAACCCCGCCCACCCTTGGCAAATCCAGGGTCCTGTTGAGGAACGACAGATCGGCCAATGGGAGGCTGAGCTCTGACTTCCTGCAAATCCTGCACTGCAAATCCTCCAATGGGAGCTGCGTGACGACAGCATTGCGTTTCTATGTATATAGGAAGAAACTGCAAACAGCATCAGCTACGAGTATTAGGATCGCAGAGGCTGTGCGGTTTTTTTGGCCAATTAATTTGAATTTCAACAATTCTTAACAATTTAACTTCAAATTTAGTACAAGTTTAAAATGTTTTTTATAAGTTGGTTTCCCCCTGATGTTTCCAACCCCACCCTTTCCTGCTTTATTAAATGTTTGTTTTCCTTCTGGGATTGTACCCCCAAGTGGGTTTTATAAGCTGATAAATTATCTATCTACAACATACTTTTATCTATTATATTTCCCCTTCATTACAATTAATTATTCCTTTATTTCCCCCCTTTTAAAAATTCATTGTCGATTTCCCATCCGCCGCTATGTTGGATCCTGTTTGCACTTCCATGGACTTTTAATAATTTTCCAGATAGCCCAAAGAAGGCTCCAACCTTCCCTAAAGTTTTCAATATTTCAACACTTTAATCTCTTAATTATACTGTCTCCTTTGCCGTGTCCAAGGCTTAATAACCCTTTCCTGCCCTGTTTTGGTCCTGAGGAGGAAATTCTCTTTTGGGGAAGACTGTTAACTTGACTTTACTTCCCTTTTCTTAAAAGGACACCTTCTTACTGAAGGGCGTTGCAAAGGAAACGGCCCCGCAACTTCCCTTTGAGGAAGATCAGACCCGGCAGATAAGACCTCATTTTTTTTCTGGTCGACTTGACTGCTCTCTGCAGATAACAGGAAACCGAGTGTTTCCATAGAACCAGACTGGAGTGACTTATTTTTCTTAAAAAAAGAACTCTAAACGAAAAAGACGCCACTTCCTCATTTTGCAAGCGTTGCCACAGAGAGAGACTCAGCGAGGGTCACTGGCTCTGGGGCTTGGATTTCCCAAGCTTTCGCGGCCGCCTGCGTCACACGACGGGCCGGAAAAGTCATAACACAACTGCTGCGCAATCTGATGTGTGTTTACTGAAAACTGAGCCCACTGAGCTCAACGGAGCTTGCACTGCGTCGGATCCCAGCCTTGCAAATAATAAAAAACCCAATTTTAAAAAAATACAGAGGTCACACACCCGCACATTTTGAGCACTCTTACAGTGCTTCAGGAACCATGGTTCCTCCCTGCAAAGAATCTTGGGAACTGTAGCTGACCCACTACGGCGCTGCAGTTCCCGGAACCCTGAACAGAAACTATGTTTCCCAGGAATATTTGTGGAAAGCCATGTGGCCAGTTGGTTAGAGAGTGTTCTGGTGGGAAGACATTTCGGTCCCCCCCTTTTTCCTGAACAAACACAAAACCACTGTGTTGCAAACTTCAACAATCTACAAAAATGCCAATGCAACACGATGGCTAATAACTGTTAGGGAATACAGTGGTACCTCGGGTTAAATACTTAATTCGTTCTGGAGGTCCGTTCTTAACCTGAAACTGTTCTTAACCTGAAGCACCACTTTAGCTAACGGGGCCTCCTGCTGCTGCCGTGCCGCCAGAGCACAATTTCTGTTCTCATCCTGAAGCAAAGTTCTTAACCTGAAGCACTATTTCTGGGTTAGCGGAGTCTGTAATCTGAAGCGTACGTAACCTGAAGCGTATGTAACCCGAGGTACCACTGTATATAATGTGTTATGATGTCATTCAAAATATACGACTAAGCCACTTTAAAATGATGTATATATCACACAACACATCTCACAAAATATACAAGTAACTATAAGTTGTTATATGTATCAGAGTCAAACAAAGAATCAAACAGATCAAGGAATAGCAAGGAACGCCAAGCCGTCTCTCAAAGGAAGACATCTCACAAAAGTATCAAATAATAATAATAATAATAATAATAATAATAATAATAATAATAATAATTTATTTGTACCCCACCCATCTGGCTGGGTTTTCGCAGCCACTCTGGGCAGCTTCCAACAAAGATTAAAAATACATCAAATTACATAAAAACGAAGACGTCTCTCCAAAGTCTCAAAGGACAGTCTATCTGGAATAGTTCAACTGATTTGGAATAAAGTCTTCATCAGCTGGAAATTGAATACAAGGCATTGCAAGCAATGAATGACAACAAAACTGTTTTGTTCCACAGTTAACTTTTCTTCTCCCGGTCCTGAATTGTCCAGCATTCAGCTTTACTGGAGAGCCACGAGTTCGAGTGCCACAAGAGAGGCAGGAAAACACTTCCCTATCCGCTTTCTCTATGCCGTACATCGTTTTATAAACTTCCATCATGTTGCCTCTTAACGATGGATGGATTCGAACTCTGGTCTCCCAGGCCTTAGTCTGACACAGTGGGATCTTTTAAACCAGACTTAAGACTGGGCAGATAGAGGAGATCCTTCTAAATACAGATCAGGGCATGCGCTCACCCTAGCAGT
This sequence comes from Podarcis filfolensis, assembly GCF_964270895.1. Classification (NCBI taxonomy): domain Eukaryota; kingdom Metazoa; phylum Chordata; class Lepidosauria; order Squamata; family Lacertidae; genus Podarcis; species Podarcis filfolensis. The sequence goes on from NC_139620.1 coordinate 3,762,023, forward strand.
TGGAGGACGGTTGGCGGCTAACAGATTGAGGTTGAATTCTGACAAGACAGAAGTACTGTTTTTGGAGGACAGGGGGCGGGCGGGAGTGGAGGACTCCCTGGTCCTGAATGGGGTAACTGTGCCCCTGAAGGACCAGGTGCGCAGCTTAGGAGTCATTCTGGACTCACAGCTGTCCATGGAGGTGCAGGTCAATTCTGTATCCAGGGCGGCTGTCTACCAGCTTCATCTGGTACGCCGGATGAGACCCTCCCTGCCCGCAGACTGTCTCGCCAGAGTGGTGCATGCTCTGGTTATCTCCTGCTTGGACTACTGCAATGCGCTCTACGTGGGGCTACCTTTGAAGGTGATCTGGAAACTGCAATTAATCCAGAATGCGGAAGCTAGACTGGTGACTGGGAGTGGCCGCCGGGACCATTTAACACCAGTCCTGAGAGACCTGCATTGGTTCCTAGTACGTTTCTGAGCACAATTCGAAGTGTTGGTGCTGACCTTGAAAGCCCTAAACGGCCTTGGTCCTGTATACCTGAAGGAGCGTCTCCACCCCCATCGTTCTGCCCAGACACTGAGGTCCAGCTCTGAGGGCTTTCTGACGGTTCCCTCCCTGCGAGAAGTGAGGTTACAGGGAACCAGGCAGAGGGCCTTCTCGGTGGTGGCGCCCGCCCTGTGGAACGGCCTCCCTTCAGATGTGAAGGAAATAAGCAGCTATCTTATCTTTAAAAGACATCTGAAGGCAGCCCTGTTTAGGGAAGTTTTTAATATTTAATGCTGTACCGTTTTTAACACTTGATTGGGAGCCGCCCAGAGTGGCTGGGGAAACTCAGTCAGATGGGCGGGGTATAAATAAATTATTATTATTATTATTATTATTATTATTATTATTATTATTATTATTAGCAAAAGTTGCTGGTTTTTTTTAAAATGTGACAAGCTTTTGAGTTCTCCAGAACTCTCCTTTTGCCTGATGAACACTTCTGGAGAACTCAGAGGTTTGCCGCATTTTTGTAGCACTTTGCTCGGTCCATAGTTTTCATCTCTCTTTCCCCGTGACTCATTCAGCCCAGAAACCGTTGCTGATCATCTCTGTTGTCGTTGCTGCGTGGGCGCATTTCAAAGTGGCATCAGAAATAAATAAAAATACTGCCGGTTTTCCTCTATCGCAGTCCTGAGGTTCCAAAATGATGGTATGGCTGATCGCTGGTGCACCACGGGGCAAAAGTCAGAGAGGACGCCCAATTTGCAAAAAAAAAAAAAAGGGGGGGGGGAGGGGAGGAAGGAAAAGGAGTTTATCTGTAGAGATGCACATCTAGGAGGAAATGATTTTAATTCAAAGAAAACTGAAAGTTTTCAAGAATTAAAAGAAAGGATTAAAATTGGTTGCTGGGGGTTGATGAAGAAATGAAGCGACATTTGGGAGATTTTCGTGTAAGGAAAAGGCATGTAAGAAGCAACGTGATAAAAGTTTACAAAATTGTCCCTGGCTCGGAGAATAGAAAAAAAAGTTATTCTCCTGGACACCTGAAGGACAGACAAAACAAATTTCTAGCACTGACCAAGGCGGATAAAAATAAATGATTCAAAAAAAATAAAAATCGGACTTTTTAAATTTCAATTCGATTTTTAAAATAAAATGCTTTTGGAGGAAAAATCTTACTAAAGATAGTTTTCTATTTAAGTTACATTATAGTCCAAAGGCTATTCATCAGGAAATAAGGATTTGTTTTAAGTTTTTCATGTGTGTTAAAATTCAGTCTAAGGTGTTTTTAAAAAAATTGTTTAACCACATCAGTTAACAAACATGGATACATATGCTATAATGTTATTGTTTTTGTCAAATAAATTGTTTCAATTGTTATTAAGGAAATGATTATTTTCCTCCTTCCAATAAAGTATGGCAGGAAAGTTGTCCAAATATAAACAATAATTTCATAATTATCTGTCTGTGTATTACTAATCGTATAACCAAATCAGTAATTTTTGATATAACTGTAAAAACTACACTGAAAATTTATCATTCCAAAAAGGAAACATTCATTTGGTTGTAAATATTAAGATTATACCAGCAAGAATGAGTCTTTCTGTAAAAAAATTAAGAGATTTAAACCAAGTCTTACTGACTGTGATTTAAATCGTGATTTAAATCGATTTGATTTAAATCAAATCTACCCTGTTGCATCACAACAGGGCTCAAATCCTGCTTTTGGGCTTCCCACTGGGACATCTGGCTGGTTACAGAATGCTAAACTAGATGGGTCCCCACTGGCCATATCCAACCGGCCCTTTCTTACAATCCGATGGAACCTCCAGCTCCAGAGGCAGTCTATCTAAATTCCAATAATAATAATAATAATAATAATAATAATAATAATAATAATAGCTGTCAACTTTCCCCTTTTCTTGCGAGGAATCCTATTCAGAATAAGGGAATTTCCCTTAAAAAAAGGGAAACGTTGACAGCTATGTACCCCGCCCATCTGGCTGGGTTTCTCCAGCCACTCTGGGCGGCTTCCAATGGAATATTAAAATACAATAACCTACTGAACATTAAAAGCTTCCCTAAACAGGGCTGCCTTCAGATGTCTTCTAAAAATCTGGTAGTTGTTTTTCTCTTTGACATCTGGTGGCAGGGAGTTCCACAGGGCAGGTGCCACCACCGAGAAGGCCCTCTGCCTGGTTCCCTGTAACTTGGCTTCTCGCAGGGAGGGAACCGCCAGAAGGCCATTGGCGCTGGACCTCAGTTCTAGGTGGTTAGGGGCAATTGACCACAGAGGGAACAGGATACTGGACTAAGATGGTCCCCTTTTGGCCCAATCCGGCAAAACGCTCTCCTGATGCTTCTTATGCTAACTGCTCTGCGCTTTGGTATGTGAAGGCGGAGGGAAGGAGTTTCTGACGGGGATTTTGCAAAGCGGAATTAAGAAGAGATTTTTTGTTAAAGGCATCATTTTAGCAAACCGCCGGGGAAGGCCCAACCAGCCCCCAAGACTGTCTGCTGTGGGATCAGCCAGACAGGAACAATGCGCGGCCTTCATCCCTCCGGCGGGGCTGGCCGGCAGCCGCTGTGGCTGATCACCAGGGTTCCCGTCTGTTGCCAAAGGATGACGGAGGCACCGGGACAGAGTCATGGAGCAAATTGCTGTTTTTGCAAGCGGAGAAAAGCCCTGTCAGGAGGAAGGAAAAACGTGACTCAGCAAAGAGTCTTTGCTCCTTTTCCTGGGACAGGAGAACGTTCTCTTCCCCCCCCCCCAATTTTTTTTATTAGTTTTCACAATATTATAAACAAACAAACAAACAAACAAACAAACAAACAAGATGAACAAACATAAATCATAGCCTTATTGAAAATTACAGTTATTAACTTTGTTAAGTGACTTCCTCGCTTCCCCTTGGTTGAATTTCATTGCATGTCCTTTTAACGGTTTTCCAAATCCCAATTTTTATGAAATTCAACTTAAAACATTAACATCCTTTGATCTTCACCTTATGGAATTAAACATATTAATTCATCACTTAACATACCGTATTTTTCGCACCATAGGACGCACTTTTTCCCCTCCAAAAATGAAGGGGAAATGTGAGTGCGTCCTATGGTGCGAATGCAGGCTTTCGCTGAAGCCTGGAGAGTGAGAGAGGTCGGTGCGCACCGACCCCTCACGCTCTCCAGGCTTCGCACAGCTCTCTGCAAGCAGCGGGAGCCCAGCGCTGGGCTCCCGCTGCTTGCGGAGACTTGCCTGCATGCCGAAGCCTGCGCGCGCTGAGATCAGCGCGCCCAGGCTTCGCGGACCTCTCCGCAAACAGCGGGAGCGCTCCCGCTGCTTGCGGAGAGTTGCCAGCATGCCGAAGCCTGCGCGCGCTGAGATCAGCGCGCCCAGGCTTCGCGGACCTCTCCGCAAACAGCGGGAGCGCTCCCGCTGCTTGCGGAGAGTTGCCAGCATGCCGAAGCCTGCGCGCGCTGAAATCAGCGCGCCCAGGCTTCGCGGACCTCTCCGCAAACAGCGGGAGCGGTCCCGCTGCTTGCGGAGAGTTGCCAGCATGCCGAAGCCTGCGCGCGCTGAGATCAGCGCGCCCAGGCTTCGCGGACCTCTCCGCAAGCAGTGGGAGCGCTCCCACGGCTTGCAGAGAGCTGCCAGCATGCCGAAGCCTGCGCGCGCTGAGATCAGCGCGCCCAGGCTTCGCGGACCTCTCCACAAGCAGTGGGAGCGCTCCCACGGCTTGCAGAGAGCTGCCTGTTTGGGGGCTGGGGTCGGGGGAAGCTCGAGCTTCCCCCGCCCCAGCCCCGCGCCTGGGGGGGAAATAATTTTTCCCCTTTATTTCCCCCCCAAAAAACTGGGTGCGCCCTATGGTCCGGTGCGCCCTATGGTGCGAAAAATACGGTAAATAAAATCCTTATCTGCAAGCTGTTTTCAGTTAGTTTAACTTAACAAATTTAACTAAATAATCATTAAATTTATTCCACTCTTCCTGATACTCCTGCTGATACTCCACCAACGTTCTCTCGGTTGGCTTCCACAGATTTCCTCCACTCGCTTTGCGATCCTTCAAGGAGCCCAAACTTGAGCCATCACTTGGTGTCCGCAAGCGGCTCCTTGAGAAACTCCCCTTTCCCTCAAACAAGCTTCAATCCAATTAGGGAACGGAAGCCGCGGTTCGACAGAGGTGTGGACGTAAGACAAGACCTGCAGCTGGATGAGGTCAAGGCCTGATCCAGCCTCCTTGATTCACAAATATGACCCTAAGAACTCAAGAATTCAGATAGACTGCCTCTGCACCTGGAGGTTTCATACATACCCCATAGGAACCCTGAATAGCGCTTGAGGGAAACCACCAGACAGGGAAACACACTAGTGCTCGAATCCTGCATACACGTTCTCCCCCACAGACATCTGTCTGGCCACTCTGGGAACAGGGATGCACACACACCCTTTGTTTCTAGCTCTCTTTCAAATCAGAACCAGTGAAGGCGGTGAAGGTCCTGTGTGAGTGTCTGGAGGCGGTTGGAGGATGGATGGCGGCTAACAGATTGAGGTTGAATCCTGACAAGACAGAAGTACTGTTTTGGGGGACAGGAGGCGGGCAGGTGTGGGGGATTCCCTGGTCCTGAGTGGGGTAACTGTGCCCCTGAAGGACCAGGTGCGCAGCCTGGGAGTCATTTTGGACTCACAGCTGTCCATGGAGGCGCAGGTCAATTCTGTGTCCAGGGCAGCTCCATCCGGTACACAGGATGAGACCCTCCCTGCTCACGGACTGTCTTGCCAGAGTGGTGCATGCTCTGTTTATATCCCACTTGGACTGCTGCAATGCGCTCTACGTGGGGCTACCTTTGAAGGTGACCTGGAAACTGCAATTAATCCAGAATGCGGCAGCTAGACTGGGGACTGGGAGCGGCCGCCGAGACCATATAACACCGGTCTTGAAAGACCTACACTGGCTCCCAGTACGTTTCTGAGCACAATTCAAAGTGCTGGTGCTGACCTTGAAAGCCCTAAATGGCCTTGGTCCTGTATACCTGAAGGAGCGTCTCCACCCCCATCGTTCTGCCCGGACACCGAGGTGCAGCACTGAGGGCCTTCTGGCAGTTCCCTCATTGTGAGAAGGCAAGTTACAGGGAACCAGGCAGAGGGCCTTCTCGGTGGTGGCACCCGCCCTGTGGAACGCCCTCCCATCAGATGTCAAAGAGAAAAACAACTACCTGACATTTAGAAAACATCTGAAGGCAGCCCTGTTTAGGGAAGCTTTTAATGTTTGATGTATTACGGTAATTTAATATTTGGTTGGAAGCCGCCCAGAGTGGCTGGGGAAGCCCAGCCAGATGGGCAGGGTATAAATAATAAATTATTATTATTATTATATTATTATTATTATTACTTAAGGCAGCAACAACAGAGGACTGTGGGAAGAATTCACCCTGCACCAGGGGAGGTTTTATTTTGGCCCTGGGACTCGAGTCAAGGCCAGGGAACGAGGCTTCCAGGGCCTGTGCAGGAGGGAAAAAATAAAATAAAACAAGATTTTCGCTTCCTGTTTGCCTTCAGGAGGGAAATCACCTGGAGACCCATCGCTGCATCGGACCGAAGGCCTGCCAAATCAGGCATCCCACTTCCAACCCATCAAATGCCCCCCGCCAAGCAAGCAAGCCCTCTTTTATTACCCATCCCCAGGAAGTAGTTATATTCAGCGGTAGACTGCTCCTGTACATGGAGGCTCTGTCTGCTTCTCGAAGCCATCAGCTGGCATTAGACCGACCTACGCATGCAGGATTTTCCTTGACAGATCAGACCAACACGGGTCCATTGTGCCCAGTCTCCTGCTCCTGATGGAGGACAGCAAGTTACTTTATAGAAGCTTATAAACAGGGCAGAGAAGAAACAGCCCCCATTCTCTGTTTCCCCTCTCATTTTCTCCAGGGTCTGGTATCCTCTCTTCCTCCTCCAGAAATTTGCCTCACCCCGCTTTTAAGGCTACCCGAGCCTCTGGCTACTACCTCACGTCTTCCAGCAGCGTAAGAGTCCATAAATTCAAATTAATTGCACGGGGAGGACACAACACAGGGCGAACAATCAGGTACACGCCACCCAGGAGAGCGCAGTAAGGTGGCAACGCCCCTAACTGTGACAAAGCCGGAAAAATAAAGGTATAATTGGTTTTATACATCATGGTGTAGCGGTCAGAACCTGAGGGACCAGAGTTCGAATCCTGCCACGCAGGCATGAAGCTCACTGGGTGCGGCCCCAGGGACTAGTCAGTCTTTCAGGCTAGTCTACCTCACAGGGCTGCTGTAAGGATACAAATTGGTAGTGCGACTCATGCAACACGTTGGCGACTAATATACAAACAATAATTACCAAAATAATTATACATTCTTTATCAATCTTCTCAGAAAAATACAAAACCTTGTGTAAAGCCACAGGGACTTGTGAACTACCCAACTTAAGATGAACTTATAATGTCTGGCTTCAATGGATTTTTCAAATGCTTAACTCAGTTTTTTGTTATCTTTATCTTTTTAGGTAAGTTCATGAAGATACCAACAAAAGGTAAGTTCGGTGTTGTTCACAATACTGAGAGATGCTAGTGGAGTTGTAGATGGATGTTAATGAAGTTGTAGACAGGATCTACAGCTTCACTCGCATCTCTCAGTATTGTGAATGACACCGAAGGAACTCAGGGTGATGTACATGTTTCTCCATATTTTATATTATTATCAAGCATAGAACAAAATCATCCCAGAAAACAGGTGTGAAATATTCAAGCAGGGTGTGAGAGAGAGGGCCAGAGACATCCGTAATACCGTATTTTTCGCTCTATAAGACGCACTTTTTCCCTCCTAAAAAGTAAGGGGAAATGTGTGTGTGTCTCATGGAGCGAATGCAGGCTCAGCCATGAAGCCAGATGTGAGCCAATTACTGTATTTTTTGCTCTATAAGACTCACTTTTTCCCTCCTAAAAATTAAGGGGAAATGTGTGTGCGTCTTATGGAGAGAATGCAGGCTGCGCAGATATCCCAGAAGCCAGAGGGATCGCTGCGCAGCACTCCCTCTCGCTGTTCTAGCTTTTGGCTTAGCAGTGCGAAGCCTCCTCAGGGCAGCAGGAACCTTCATCTAGCTTCTGGGATAGCTGCGCAGCCTGCATTCACTCCATAAGACACACACACATTTCCCCTTACTTTTTAGGAGGGAAAAAGTGAGTCTTATAGAGCGAAAAATACGGGCTGCCCTTCTCCCTCCTCGGGGAAAAGCCTGCAAGCGCCGCACACACGCTCCTCGCGGCTCGTGAAAGGGAGCGCTGAGCAGAGTCTGGGATGCATACAGGCTCTGCTCAGCGCTCCCTTTAAAGAATTTTTTTCCCTTGCATTCCCCCTCTAAAAACTAGGTGCGTCTTATGGGCAGGTGCGTCTTATGGAGCGAAAAATACGGTGCATTCCAGACTTCTGACATACAGTGGTACCTTGGAAGTCGAACGGAATCTGTTCCGGAACTCCGTTTGACTTCCAAAATGTTCGGAAACCAAGCCGTGACGGATGCTCGGGTTCCAAAGAACGTTCGCAAACCGGAACACCGATTTCTGGGTTTGCGGCGTCCGGGAGCCAAAACGTTCGACTGGCAAGGCGTTCGCGAACCAAGGTATGACTGTAATAGAAATTACAAGTCTATAAGAAGAAAATTGGCATGGATACCCCGTTTTTCGAGGGTGATGAGCTGCTTTTCCAGAAAACCTTAGTCTATGAAGTTCTGCAGATATTTCACCTTTATTGTTTTAACCACAGCCATTTAATGGCCACGGTGTGTGTGTGTGTGTGGAGATCTATTACATTCTACATTTTATTCCCCCAACAGCACTGCAGAGTAGGCTAGGCTGAGAGACAGGCTGGTCCAAGATCACCCACAGACAACAACGACAACAACAACACGTGCCACATTTGTAAGGAAATCTTTTAATGTGGCAGTGCCTACGGAACCCCCTGCCTCTTGATATCAGGTAGATGTCTTCACTGCACTCTTTTCGGTGCCTCCTAAAAAGGTTTTTTATTGAGACGAGCTTCCCCAGACATGGAGAATGTGTCTAAGAGACACAAATCCAGAATCTTACACGGAGGACTGGAAGCTTTTTTCCCTAGCCTATTGAAAAAATAATTTCCCATATGTGAAATCCACAGCGGGGTTTGAAGTTTAAGAAAAAAACAGCAGAATATTTTAAGAAACCCATGAAAGAGGATGAAACTGGGTATGGTGGAATTTTAAGACACAATTGTATGCCATCGTGATTATAAATATCGAGGGAGGGTGAGCAGGAAGACATTAGTATGACAGAATAAAGATAACTGTTGAGCGATAAAATGTAACTTTGAACCTTGAAATAAAAGAAATCTGAAAAAAATGCGGATGTATGTTTTGATCAGTTTTTATGGCTGATTTTATTTTTTTTAATGTTCTGAAGGTTTTTTTAATTTACTGATAAATTTATTGTTTATTATCCTTTTATACTGCTTTGAGGGTTGATGTTCCTGCAGTCGAGCGCTGTATACATTTTATGAAATAAAATAAAACGTAACACATATTAAGAATGTAAGAAAATAAATCACAGCTTCCCACTCCCCTGACTCCCCCTCTCTAGGGACAGTAATTTGTCCAGAGTTTTGCAAGTATTTGATTCCTTGATTCCTGACCTTTGGGGTCCCAACTCTACAATTCTGTGATTCTCTGATTCTAAAACCCCGCACCTCCAAGCTGCAGCTCTTTTGGGCTAACCAGAAGAGACAGCTGGAAGGCTGCAACTCCCCTTGCTGCAGCGGCTATATTTATCTGTTTGAAATATTTCCCGTCCACTTTTCTGGGTCAAGCCAAAGGCACCTCCCAAAATACCCGGCTTGTCATCGAACGAACCCTTAAAATACCAACGAACCAGTAAAACCTTAAGCCACCCAGCACATTAAACCTAAAATCAACTCCAATGATTGCAGTTAAAATTGGCACCAAAGAAAGAACAGGCGAATGTTGAAACGGAGGCGAAAGGAAGCAATCGAATGGGGAAGGGTCGTGGGTCAGTGGCGTGCAGGAAGATCCGGGTTTGATTCCCCAGTGGCTTCTCCAGCTGCTGCCAATCAGTGTGGACAGTACTGTATTAGATAGGCCAAGGGTCTGACTCTGTACAGGTTTCCTAAGCAGAGGTTGCAAAACCACTCCAGGGGCTCAGCATCGTGTCGGTGACAACCCAGGTGCTGGCCAATCAGTGCTGTCTGCCGTGTTGGGTTTTGCTTCGGAATAGCGGTAAACGTCTCAGAGAAAGGAAAGGAAAAAGTGGATTTGGGCATCGGGTGCCATGAGAACACTTCCAAGCTTATCTATGAGACATAGAGATTAGATAGATGGTAGGTAGGTAGGTAGGTAGGTTGGTAAGTAGATGATAGACAGACAGACAGATGATAGATAGGTAGATGATAGAGAGATAGATGATAGATAGATAGATAGATAGATAGATATAGATAGATAGATAGATAGATAGATAGATAGATAGATATAGATAGATAGATAGATAGATAGATAGATATAGATAGATAGATAGATAGATAGATATAGATAGATAGATATAGATAGATGATAGATAGATAGATAGATAGATAGATAGATAGATATAGATAGATGATAGATAGATAGTCTTGAATCTTTGTAAACTCCCTTCCCATTGCATAGCTGTCAACGTTTTCCTTTTTTTAAAGGAAATTCCCTTATTCCGAATAGGATTCCTCGCAAGAAAAAACAGCTATGCCATTGACTTCAGCCAGCCAACTTCAATGAGCTCTCTTTGGCTCCTGCTAAAAACATTTTTGTTCTGGCAAGACTACCCAGGTATGTAGATTGTTGACGTCTTAAGCTGTTTGTGGCTCATTGGTTTTAATTATTGTTCAAATGTTTTTAACCACTAACTCCATTGTTTTATTGATAATTTGTTTTTCCGGGAAACCGCTTTGAGATTGTTGTTTTGAGCAAGCAAGCGGTATACATTTTTCTTATTTTTACAAAATCGGTCAATAAATCTGGACTCTGACTCGCAAAGGCCAGTCCCAGATGATGGGAGAGGCTATAGCTACGTCTGGAGCAAAGAGAGGCAAGGAGGTCAGTAGGCAGGTGGACCAAATCATAGAATTGTAGGGTTGGGCCTCATGGGTGATCTTGTCCAGCGCTTCAGGAGTCTCACAGCTAAAGAATCCTTGAAAGATGGCCATCCAAACTCTGTTTAATAACCTCCAAGGAAGGAGAGTAGAACAACCTTCCGAGGTTGTCTCAAACAGCTCTTGCCATCGGAAAGCTCTTCCTAATGTTTAGTTGAAATCTCCTGGGTCTTCGGTCTTTGACCCGCAAGGGCCAACCCCTGGGCTCAGCGGGAAACAAAAACATGCCATTTGCACATGCTCAGAGACACCCATGCCACTATCGGATAGTACACTCAATGAATACCTTAAGGTCCATAAATAGCAACACCCTAGTGGTCCCGGACCCTAAGGAAGTCAGATTAGCCTCAACCAGAGCCAGGGCCTTTTCAACATTGGCTCCTGCCTGGTGGAACGCTCTGTCTCCTGAGACCAGGGCCCTGCAGGATCTGATTTCTTTCCGCAGGCTCTGTAAAACAGAGTTGTTCCACCTGGCCTTTGGCTTGGAATCAACTTGATCCCCTTCCCCTTTTTCCTTTTGCGATGGAACTCCTATTTGGGGACTTCCCTGGCTTTTTTCTGGCCCACATAGGACTAGTCTGGATAGTTAGCCTAGGTGAAGACTTGACGTTTTCATCCCCCAAAAGGTTTTTGAGTTTCTGCTGAAATGAGGCTGCATTTTAATGTTGTATTTTAATCTTGTTTTTTAAAGTTGTATTTCAATCAATTGTTTTATATCTAGTGTTAGCCGCCCTGAGCCTGGTCTTGGCTGGGGAGGGCAGGGTATAAATAAAATTTGTTGTTGTTGTTTGGTTGTTTAGTCGTGTCTGACTCTTTGTGACCCCCTGGACCAGAGCACGCCAGGCACTCCTGTCTTCCACTGCCTCCCGCAGTTTGGTCAAACTCATGCTGGTAGCTTTGAGAACACTGTCCCACCATCTCATCCTCTGTTGTCCCCTTCTCCTTGTGCCCTCCATCTTTCCCAACATCAGGGTCTTTTCCGGGGAGTCTTCTCTTCTCATGAGGTGGCCAAAGTCTTGGAGCCTCAGCTTCAGGATCTGTCCTTCCAGTGAGCACTCAGGGCTGATTTCCTTCAGAATGGAGAGGTTGGATCTTCTTGCAGTCCATGGGACTCTCCAGAGTCTCCTCCAGCACCAGAATTCAAAAGCATCACACGAAGGAAATAAAGCAGTGTTCATGCAGGCATTTATTCCCACCGGCTCGCCTCTCCAAAAAGCCCCATCTGCCCTCGTTTCAGAGAGGAGAAGTAACTGCCATGTTACAGGGAGGCGGGGAAGTACGGATCCGACCTGCCCTGGCACGACCGGCCTCCCCGAGGCGAAAGGCCAGCCCTCCTGGCCCAAACTGACTCACCTTCCTGCCTCAACCTGCTCACCTCTGACTCATCTCTCCACCTGGACCGGGGTGGGGCGGCAGAAAATAAATAAGAAGGAACCTGAGAAGTGGGAAGTGAGGCGGGCTCTTTTTGGAGGCAGGAATTCGGCGGTGAAAGAGGAGTTTGCGTAGCCACACCTGCCACCTGCATCAGGTGTGCAGGACTGGCAAAGTCGCTTTGGGGTCAGGCTGCCAGGCGACTGTGATTGGCAGGGCTGTGGTCCCGCCCGCCTGCCCAAGCCGGCCCGCAAGGTGGGTGTTAACGTAAGAATCTGGCTCGCTGACGGGATCCAGTATCCCTCAGAATGGGATCTTACTAAGTCCTAAGAGCAGATCCATCAAAACAAATGGTCTTCGTTTACGACCCATCTGTGCCATACATTTAAAATCGCATTGTAATACAGTGGTACCTCAGGTTACATATGCTTCAGGTTACATTCGCTTCAGGTTACAGACTCCGCTAACCCAGAAATATTACCTCGGGTTAAGAACTTTGCTTCAGGATGAGAACAGAAATCGCGCAGCGGCGGCAGCAGGAGGCCCCATTAGCTAAAGAGGTGCTTCAGGTTAAGAACAGTTTCAAGTTAAGAACAGACCTCTGGAACGAAATAAGTACTTAACCCGAGGTACGACTGTACAGTCATACTTCGGGTTGAATATGCTTCAGGATGAGAGCTTTCGGGTTGCGCTCCGCAGCGACATGCGCAGACGGTCAAAATGACGTCACGTGCATGCACAGAAGCGGCGAATCATGACCCACACAGTCGCAGGTTGCGTTTGCTTCAGGATGCGAACGGGGCTCCAGAACGGATCCCATTTGCATCCTGAGGTACCACTGTAATAATAATAATAATAATAATAATAATAATAATAATAATAATAAATATTATTTATACCCCGCCCTTCCTGGCCAGAGCCGGGCTCATGGCGGCTAACACCAATAAAATCACAGTAAAAACATAATGGGGGAAAAGGGGGGAGGGAGAGAAAAGGAAAAAACTCCCAATTTAAAATACAGGTTAAAATGCAATTTAAAATGCAGCCTCATTTTCAAGGAGCTGATAAATCAAGACCATAAGGGGAGGGAAACATAAGGGTCAGACAGAGTCCAAACCAAAGGCCAGGTGGAACAGCTCTAAAGAACTGTACTGCTTTAAAGAACTGTGGCTTTCCCCCCAGGGAATCCTGGGAATTGTAGTCTGTTCAGGGTGCTGCGAATCGTTGGGCCCAGCCCCTTCACAGAGCTAGAGTTCCCAGAATTCCATGGGAAGTGTTAAACCGCTCTGGGAATCGTAGCTCTGTGAGGGGAATGGGGCTCCTCCTAAGGAGTCTCAGCACCCGGTGCAAACTACAGTTCCCAGGATGCTTTGCAGGGGAACATAACTGTTTAAAGTGGGATAATACTGCTTTAAATGTAAAATGAAGATGAGGCCTTAGTTATGGCACCAATTGTATTATTATTAGGCTATCAGTATGTTTTTTATTATGTTTTTAATCATTGATGTTCTGTAATGTGTTTTTAATGTTGCACACCGCCCTGATAAAAGGCTGTATATAACTTGAATAAATAAAATTTAAAAATAAAAAATAAATTTCAATGGGTGTATAATTTTGAGGAGGATTTGGGTTGACACAGCAATTGTGTGTGTGTTTGTATGTAGATATATAGATACAGACACACATATACAGATATACAGAGAGATAACTATAGATTATAGACATATAGATATATATCAATATGTATATAAACTGTGTTTATTATTCTTCCTTAACATATATGCTGCTTGAAGCCAAACAGTCCTCTGAACTAGGCTACCGCTAACGGAGACTAAAAGCCAATTACGCAAAGCTCAAAATATGAACGTCCCTAATTAAAACCCACGATAAAAAGCAGTCTCATTACAGTGTAAAAATAAACACCAGTCATTACAACATGTGGCAATAATAATAATCATAATCATAATAAACATAATAAAATGACGCAGCATTTGAAAGAAGAGACTCGGCTTGAGAGGTCAGCCCGGGACAAGGGGGCCGCACATTCTCCCGGGGGCGACGTTCCGGGGGCCGCATTCTGGCCAGGCAGAAGCCAGAGATTTTGATACCCCATCCCTTCTCTCTCACGCTCAAACACCCCTCCATCCTCTGCCAGCGAAGCAAGAACCAGCTTCAAGAATTCAAAAGCACATCCTGGTCTGGCAGAAGCGCCCACGGAGGGCACCGAAGAGGACTGCAAAAGGAAAGTACCATATTTTTCGCTCCATAAGACGCACCTGACCATAAGACGCACCTAGTTTTTAGAGGAGGAAAACAAGAAAAAAAATATTCTGAACGAAACAGTGGACGTATGATTTTTGTGGTTCATGCTGTGGCCCCAGACAAGTGATTTGAGGGTGAGTTTGGGGTAGCCCAATACAAAAATCCTGAGAATCCATGTGGATCCGTGCTTTGTAATCACGTTTTTCCGCCATTGCGGCCCCATGCAACAGTGGGTGCACAATTTTTTTAGTGCAGGCTGTAGCCATGGACATGCTATGCGATCTGATGGTGAATTTGGGGTGACCTGATGTAAAAATCCTGAGGATCCATGGGCTTTTACCTCCCCCCTCCCAGACAGCCTCCTTTATCTCTAGCATCCCTTATCTCCCTCCTGATTGCTTGCTGATCAGCTGTTTCCTTTCAACACCCCCTTCCCTCTTGTTTGCCTTAGTGTCTTTTCCTTAGCTGGAGCATTTTTTTGCTCCTCCTTTTCTTCTAATTTCTCTCCTCATTGCTTTCATCTTCCTGTCTCCTCTCCTTGCAAGTTTGCTGTCTTTACCTCCCCCCTCCCAGGCAGCCTCCTTTATCTCTAGTGTCCCTTATCTGTCTCCTTGATCGGCAAACGATCAGCTGCTTTGTTTCAACACCCACTTCCCTCTTTCAAAAAAAAGAGCATGATCTGCTTTTTGCCCCTGGGCAATTCGGCTCCAGGGACCACGCATTCGCTCCATAAGACGCACAGACATTTCCCCTTACTTTTTAGGAAGAAAAAACTGCGTCTTATGGAGTGAAAAATACAGTAATTTGGGGAGATTCTCCAAATCTCTTCCTTGCATGGTGTCCCATTGGGCGTGATGGGGTGGGAGGCGGGGAGCCTGGCAGTAGGGGGCGCCAGAGGCAACAGCGGGCAGAGCCATCCCATTCTACTTTTGCCCCTGACCCCTTTGTCAGTAGGAAGGCAAGCAAGCGAGGGCTGGCAGAGGGCAGACCAAAGCTGGTGGAGCAGTGCCCCATTGGTCCTACTCTAGGGCCAACCCAGCCTGGCTTCCCTGTAAGCACACATTTTTTGAAACCCCACTCTAAGAACTAGTGTGACCTAGCGACTAAGAGTGTCGGACCAGGAATATTTCGCAAAAGAGGAAGGGTATCTTTTTATATGCGACGGCGGCAGCGAGAGTTCTGACCGCGGCAAAACGGAAGAGTAATGAAATCCCCTCTATACAAGATTTGATCCAAAAGCTGGCAGAATACGCCGAATTAGACGGTCTATCGGAAAAAATAAAGAATAAATCGAAGCAGGAATTTGTCTCAAAATGGGAGGTTTTCAAAGAATATTTTGAATATATGACAGTAAGAGCTGTTCGACAGTGGAATTTGCTGCCAAGGAGTGTGGTGGAGTCTCCTTCTTTGGAGGTCTTTAAGCAGAGGCTTGACAACCATATGTCAGGAGTGCTCTGATGGTGTTTCCTGCTTGGCAGGGGGTTGGACTCGATGGCCCTTGTGGTCTCTTCCAACTCTATGATTCTATGAAATAGTACCTCAAGTTAAGAACTTTGCTTCAGGATGAGAACAGAAATTGTGAGGCGGCAGCGGGAGGCCCCATTAGCTAAAGTGGTGCTTCAGGTTACGAACAGTTTCAGGTTAAGAACGGACCTCCAGAACGAATTAAGTACTTAACCCAAGGTACCACTGTATTTGTGGTACCTTGTCGGGCCAGGATCTGGGTTCAAATCCCCGCTCAGCCACGAAGCAAAATGGGGGTGACCTAGGAGGCCAGTCGCTGCCTCTCAGCCTGACCTACCTTTATAGGGTTGTTGAGGGGATTAAACGTATTTGTTATAATTATTGTCCCGCTTTCACCAGCGGATCCCAGGCCTGTTTAAATGGGGTGGGGGGCCTCGAGCCCCCGGAGTAAAAGGCAGGAGATGGAAATAAAACAGGCCGCCCCCTTTCGTTTGGCACAAACGCCGCCCGAGGGGGCCAGGAAGCCCAACGGCTGATATTTCACTTCCTTAACCTCGGCTGCCCCCCCCTTTCTTTCTCTCTTTTTAAAAAACAAATCTCTGGTGGCTTCGCTCTCAGAAGGGATCGAGTGTCGGACGAAAACAGGATGTGCACAGAGTCGGCAGGGAGGCTCACGTCCAGGGCAAGCTGGGCGCCTTCTCGGTTTCAAGCCTGCGAGGAAAGCGGGGCTGGGCACCCAGCGGCTCGTGGGGGGCGGGTTGGACTTATGGGGCAGAGGCCCTTGGCACCATGGACAGGAGAGGAGCCTGGCAACTCAGCAGTGGAATAACGTCAGGCGCTGTCCAACGAGGGCTGAGTCCGCGCAGCCGTAGGGGGAAAGGGCTGTGGCTCAGTGGCTAGAGCAGCTGCATGGCATTGTAGAAGGTTCGACCCGCCATTGGCTTCTCCAGGTAGGACTGGGAGGGAGAGCCCTGTCCGAATGCCAGGAGAGGCGCTGCTGCCAGCCAGTGCGCAGACAATACAGAGGTGGCTTCTGGCTCCGTAGAAAGCACCTCCTCCGTTCCTGCCTAAATCAGCCCTTGTCTCATAACCATGAGGACTAGAATCTTCCTATTGGTTTTAAAGGAAGTTCCGTAGCATCAATAGGAGGTCCCAGGGGTGTTCCTTGGCGTCTCCAGGTAGGGCTGGGAATGCCCCCATCTTTGGAAACCCCAGGGAATCCACTATCCCTATCGATTCCGAGCTCGGTGGGCTGATTTTGTAACTTGGCTTGAGCATCTTCCTGTTTAAACCAGCCCATGAGGACTAGCACCTTACTATTGTGCTTTAGGGACGTGGGTGGTGCTGTGGGTCAAACCACAGAGCCTAGGACTTGCCGATCAGAAGGTCAGTGGTTCGAATCCCCACAACAGGGTGAGCTCCCATTGCTCTGTCCCTGCTTCTGCCAACCTAGCAGTTCAATAGCACGTCAAAGTGCAAGTAGATAAATAGGTACCACTCCGGTGGGAAGGTAAATGGCGTTTCCGTGCGCTGCTCTGGTTCGCCAGAAGTGGCTTAGTCCTGCCGGCCACATGACCCGGAAGCTGCACACCGGCTCCCTCGGCCAATAAAGCCAGATGAGCACCACAACCCCAGAGTCGTCCGCGACTGGACCTAACGGTCAGGGGTCCCTTTACCTTTACTTTATCGTGCTTTAAGAAAGGGGCATAGCTCTGGGACAGAACACAGTGGAAAGTTCCGGGTCCTATCCCTGGAAATCCCAAGTGGGGTTGGGAACGTCCGTTGCCCAAAACCCCAGAGTGTGGCTGGGAAGAACAGCGGCCCGGATTTTGCCCCCGATTTGAAAATGAATTACCATATTTTTTGCTGTATAAGACTCACTTTTTCCCTCCTAAAAAGTAAGGGGAAATGTGTGTGTGTCTTATGGAGCGAATGCAGGTTGCGCAGCTATCCCAGAAGCCAGAACAAGAGGGATTGCTGCTTTCACTGCGCAGCGATCCCTCTTGCTGTTCTGGCTTCTGAAATTCAGAATATTTTTTTCTTGTTTTCCTCCTCCAAAAACTAGGTGCGTCTTATGGGCTGGTGCGTCTTATAGAGCGAAAAATACGGTAGTTAGTGGAGTCTTTCGCCCTTTATAGTAAAGTGGAGCCTATCTAAAAACCGCAGGTTGACCGACACTCACGTGTGTGTTGATTCCTGTCAGAAACAATTGGCTCTGTTTTGTTTCCCTACCTCCAAGAGTTATGCTTCTAGACCTCATGACATCGGGGAACAAAACCGTTTGTAAAAACCCGAGTGGCGACTGGAGATCAACACAGGTGTCTGGTCCCTTTGTCCACTCACCCCGCCTGGGGATCGAACCTGAGACCTTCTGTACACAAGGCATATGTTCCACCAGTTAGTTACAGTCCTTCCCCTAAAACCAAAACAACTTCCTAGTCCTCATGGTTCTGATTCAAGAGCTTACTTAAACAGGAAGCTGCCTATTGATGTAGCCCAATAATGTGTGCACGGGCTGGCAGAGGCTCTCTGGGAGTCTCTCGCGGCCCAACCTAGAGGTGCTTTGGGGGACTGATCCTGGCACCTTCTGCATGCCAAGCAGCCGATCTGCCTGCTTCTTTTACCCTACCTCCTCAAAAGGCATGCAAGCCTCAAGACACCCCTCCCTCCCTCTCTCCCTTGCTTTCTGTTTTGAGCCTGTTGCTACACAGCAGCCGGGGCTAAATTGCAAAAAGAGAGAGAGAAAGAAAATAAATCAGCCGTTGCTCAAGAGCGGGCAGGAAGGAACAGAGGTGTCTTGCAACGCGGCGAGCTCCTTATCTGCAGTAAGTTTGTGCAGGGAAAGTGTCCAGGCTGGCTGCCCGGCCATTCCTATGGACTAGACTCTGCTTGGCTCCGGGTCACCCAGCTGAGCGGGTCGCTGGCCAGAGAGAACATGAGAGCCTAGGAATAGCCCTGCTGCAGGATCAGGCCAAAGCGGAGGCCCAACCACCCTGTTCTCCCAGTGGTCAGACAAAGAGCCTAGGGATCCAGGTAGACTGCGTCTGCAGCTGGAGGTTCCACAAGCACCTAAGAAGAGCCCTGTGGCCGGACTGGGCAGCCAAGGGGGACCCCATCTATCCCAGGATCCTGTCCTCACAGCGGCCAATCAGGTCCCTCTCCTGGGAAACCCGCAAGCAAGATCTGAGCCTGTGGTCTCCAGCAACTGGGATTCAGAAGGAGAGGAGAGGCAAAGTATAACCATTGTGGCTAGTAGCCATCGACAGCCCTTTTCCTCCACCATGAATTTGTCCAATTTTTTTTAATGCCGGCCAGGTCAGTGGTGGTCGCCGCCTCCTGTGGCAGTGAGTTCCACAGGTTAACGGCAAAGGAGCCCTGCCTGTCGGCTTCCCTGGGTGCATCTGGAGGGGTGCCGTGGGGAAGAAGAAGCTGTGCTTTGGGTCTGACCCAGAGGGTCCCCTCCTAGGTTCCTTTAATCCTGCACGGAGAGGATATCTTAGGGCCCTCGTATCTACGGGACCGCCTCTCCTGGTCTGTCCCGCAAAGGACCTTAAGGTCCATGAATTAGCATAGCTTAGGGGTCCCGGGCCCTAAGGAAGTCAGACTATCCTCCACCAGGGCCAGGGCCTTCTCAGTGGTGGCTCTGACCTGGAATGCTCTGTCCCATGAGACCAGGGCCCTGCAGGATTTAATCTCCTTCCATCGGGCCTGTAAGACAGAGCGATTCTGCCTGGCCTTTAATTTGAATTCAGCCTGATCTTTTATTTCCCTTCCCTTCTCTTCCCTCCCCCTCCCCTTTTATGAAGATCACCCGCTCTGAGACCCCACAGCTAACTCTCCCCTGACCTCCTCGCTGGCCCAAGTAGGACCAATTCAGCCAGCTAGCCCTGGGGATTATCTAATTGATTTTTGAACTTTATTGCCATTCATGTTTTTATACTGTATTTTATGCTGTTTTTATAATTAAGTGTCTTACAAGTGTTTTTAGCCGCCCTGAGCACGGTTTTTGAACCAGGAAGGCAGTATATAAATAAAACATTATTATTATTATTATTATTATTATTATTATTATTATTATTATTATATCCTTGGGATCTCACTGGGCTTTTTGGAGTTTGCACCCATTGCTTGCAAGGATGGGGCTGATGGGTAAACAGCGGCTCCTTGATCGGAAAGGGTTTGCAAAGGTCTGGCAGGGGGCGGTTCTGCCGTGTCCCTGTTCCGAAGCTGCCCAAAGCTGGTCATCGAGTAGAGGGTCAGTCAGCTTGAGTCCAGAGCTGTCTGGAGCTCTGGTTTCTTTGACTAGATATCAGGAGATCCCTTTTGCTTGTCCCCGAAACTCCTCTAGCCTCTTCTGTAATGGCTAGACTCACTGATGTCCATGGAGACTGTCTCGCCAGAGTGGTACATGCTCTGGTTATCTCCCGCTTGGACTACTGCCATGTGCTCTACGTGGGGCTACATTTGAAGGTGACCTGGAAACTACATGGCCTCGGCCCAGTATATCTGAAGGAGCGTCTCCACCCCCATCGTTCAGCCCAGACACTGAGGTCCAGCGCCGAGGGCCTTCTGGCGGTTTCCTCCTTGCGAGAAGGCAATTTACAGGGAACCAGGCAGAGGGCCTTCTCAGTGGTGGCACCCGCCCTGTGGAATGCCCTCCCTTCAGATGTCAAAGAGAACAGCAACTACCAGACTTTTAGAAGACATCTGAAGGCAGCCCTGTTTAGGGAAGCTTTTAATGTTTGACAGACTACTGTATTTTAATACTTTGTTGGAAGCCAGCCAGAGTGGCTGGGGAAACCCACCCAGATGGGCAGGGTATATATAATAAATTATTATTATTATTATTATTATTATTATTATTATTATTATTATTATTAATGCTGTAGATGTGTGTGTGAGTTCTCTGCAGATCTCCAAATTGACTCCTTTTGCAGGACACCAACAGACTCCAGCCAGCAATGCCCCTCCTTTCAGAAGACACTGAATGAAGCCAAATGTGGGAAGATTCAGGAGAGAGAGAGAAAACGCCCTTCTTCCTGCAGAGTGGAACTGTGGAACTCCTTGCCACAGGAGACCGTGATTGCCACCAACTTGGACGGCTTTAAAAGAGGAATTGGCAGATTCGTGGAGGGGAGAGGACTGGAAATTGCAGGAGGGGAGAGTGCTTGTGTGATCAGATCCTGCAAATGGATTTCCCACAAGCACCTGGGTAGACCCTGAGAGGAGAGGATGTTGGGACTAGCTGGTCCATTGGTCTGATCCAGAAGCAAGGCTCTCCTGAGGTTCGTATGGAACCTCCAGCTCCAGAGGCAGTCTATCTAGTCCTCCAGGAATAGATGGGCCTCCTTTGGCCTAATCCAGCTGTAGGGCTCTCCTGATGTTCTTACGGACATGTAACTGTGTGCCTGTGTGCGTGGCGAGACCAAATTTAGACGCAAGATAAACCGGAACGTTTGAGGGGTGAAAAACAACCGGATTTTAAGCAGCAAGCAATGAGACAGACACCAAGTGGAAATGAAGTGGTCTGTCCACCTGGAAACTTTTGCAAGTGCAAAGAGGACTGAGAGCAAGATCACATCTAACCTCCCCGATATAACATCAGGAGCACAAATACAAACACACAATCTCTTCTCCCCGAACTCTGGTGAATTTCCAAATTGCAGCCATTTCCTCTTTATCAATACCAAGAGATGATGATAGATAGATAGATAGATAGATAGATAGAGAGAGAGAGAGAGAGATGATAGATATAGATAGATAGATAGATAGATAGATAGATGATAGATAGATAGATAGATAGATAGATAGATAGATAGATAGATAGATAGATAGATAGATGATAGGTAGGTAGGTATAGATAGATAGATGATAGGTAGGTAGGTAGGTAGGTGGGACGTGGGTGGCACTGTGGGTTAAACCACAGAGCCTAGGACTTGCCGATCAGAAGGTCAGTGGTTCGAATCCCCGTGACGGAGTGAGCTCCCGTTGCTCGATCCCTCTCCTGCCAACCTAGCAGTTCGAAAGCACGTCAAAGTGCAAGTAGATAAATAGGTACCACTCCGGCGGGAAGGTAAACGGTGTTTCCGTGTGCTGCTCTGGTTCACCAGAAGCGGCTTAGTCATGCTGGCCACATGACCCGGAAGCTGTACGCCGGCTCCCTCGGCCAGTAAAGCGAGATGAGCGCCGCAACCCCAGAGTCTGTCACGACTGGACCTAATGGCCAGGGGTCCCTTTACCTTTGCCTTTAGGTAGGTAGGTAGATAGACAGACAGACCTTGCAGCGGTTCTCAACCTGTGGGTCCCCAGACGTTGTTGGACTACAACTCCCATCATCCCTGAGCTCTGGCCTAGCTAGCTAGGGGTGATGGGAGTTGTAGTCCAACAACATCTGGGGACCCACAGGTTGAGAACCGCTGCCTTAAGGGAAAACAGATATACACAGTGATCCTTCCCACTGCAGAATTATTTTTTGTCTGGGGAGGATGAGATCTCGAAAGCTGCTAACCGCAGAGGGTGGGCGCCTGACCGAGGTTTTAAGATTCCAGTGACAGCACTGACCGAAAGCCGGGTTTTCCGCCCAGACCCCAGGCACTTCTGCAAAGAGGTTATTTTGGGTTCTGTTGGTCACACACGGCATCTGCGGTCTGGTCACAAGGTGCCTCGTTGCAGCTCACAAGCCTTGCCGCCCCCTGCTCCCGCCCACCTCCTCTCTCCCTTGGCCTCGTGTGGACGGCTTGGAAAGCTTTTCAACATCTACATGCAGCCGCTGGGAGAGATCATCAGGGGGTTTGGGCTGGGTGTCCATCAGTATGCGAATGATACCCAGCTCTACCTCTCTTTCAAATCAGAACCAGTGAAGGCGGTGAAGGTCCTGTGTGAGTGTCTGGAGGCAGTTGGAGGATGGATGGCGGCTAACAGATTGAGGTTGAATCCTGACAAGACAGAAGTACTGTTTTGGGAGGACAGGAGGCGGGCGGGTGTGGAGGACTCCCTGGTCCTGAATGGGGTGACTGTGCCCCTGAAGGACCAGGTGCGCAGCCTGGGAGTCATTTTGGACTCACAGCTCTCCATGGAGGCACAGGTTAATTCTGTGTCCAGGGCAGCTGTTTACCAGCTCCATCTGGTACGCAGGATGAGACCCTCCCTGCCCGCAGACTGTCTCGCCAGAGTGGTGCATGCTCTGGTTATCTCCCGCTTGGACTACTGCAATGTGCTCTATGTGGGGCTACCTTTGGAGGTGACCCAGAAACTACAACTAATCCAGAATGCGGCAGCTAGACTGGTGACTGGGAGTGGCCGCCAAGACCACATAACACCGGTCTTGAAAGACCTACTTTGGCTCCCAGTACGTTTCTGAGCACAATTCAAAGTGTTGGTGCTGACCTTTAAAGCCCTAAATGGCCTTGGTCCAGTATACCTGAAGGAGCGTCTCCACCCCCATCGTTCCGCCTGGACACTGAGGCGCAGCGCTGTTCAGGGAAGTTTTTAATGTGTGACATCTTAGTGTATTTTTGGTCTTTGTGGAAGCTGCCCAGAGTGGCTGGGGAAACCCAGCCAGATGGGCGGGGTACAAATTATTATTATTATTATTATTATTATTATTATTATTATTATTATTAAGCCTGGGTCAATTCACAGGGGAAGATGATCTGTCAGCAGCTATTAAGCCACATCCATGTCATGTCTTGAAAACACATTTATAGCACCCCCGAAAATTTTGGAAACTGTAGATTAAGGGTGTAAATTAAGGGGTAAACCATTGTGGCTCGTAGCTATCGATAGCCTCCTCCCCTCCACAAATTTGTCCAGTCCTCTTTTAAAACCGCCCATCGCCACTTCCTGTGGCAGGGAGTTCCACAGTTTAACTCTTGTGCTGCGTGAAGAAGCGCTTCCTTTCACTTTGCCCCGAATCCCCTGGCAGTCAGCTTCGTCGGTGTGTCCCCAGCCTAACCCGCCTAACAAAGGAGGACCAACCATGCATGCATTTTGATTTTCAAGTTTGCACGAATCTGCAATGCAGACAATCTCGGCAGAAAAGTCCTGATGCAATTAACCCTTCCCAAAGGGGGGGGGGCGGGGAGTGAGTCAGAGGCTGCGTCTGCAGAGGCATCCCAGCCAAGACATCCGCCTTGTTGCCTTGCATGCTCCAGACAAAGGGAGCCTTCATCGCAGGGGGGTGGGGGGCAGGCGGAGGTACAGGCTAGGAAGGAAAAGGGCCTTGAGTGAGGCAGAGAGGAGAGAGACTGAGATAGCGCTTCCTTCTAGCAGCAAAGGGAGGCCTAGTCACTCTGACGGCAATACTAAGCCAGGGTTTCATTGAAAGGCTTGCCTATCCTATCCCTATCCCTGACATAGCAGGTCCTGGGTTCAAATCCTCCTTCAGCCATGGGCCCCACTAAAGCAAATAGTCTAATTGGTCAACATCTAAAAGATTTCGAGCACCAAAACAACCAGGCCACAACATTGGTACCTCGGGTTACAGACGCTTCAGGTTACAGACGCTTCAGGTTACAGACTATACTAACCCAGAAATATTACCTCGGGTTAAGAACTTTGCTTCAGGATGAGAACAGAAATCGCGTGGCGGCAGCAGCAGGAGGCCCCATTAGCTAAAGTGGGGCTTCAGGTTAAGAACAGTTTCAGGTTAAGAATGGACCTCCGGAACGAATTAAGTTCTTAACCCGAGGTACCACTGTATAAGGAAATTCTGCCCTTGGTATGTTGATTTCCCACCTCCCCATTTTGATTCTCTGGCCCCATATCTGCACAAACTTATTATCCCAAAATACAGACGTGCTTTTACACTTGCAAGACTGGATGTTTTGCCATCTGCGGTACTCGAGGGTCGATTCCAAAAGATCCCGCCTAAGAAATGTCTTTGCCCCTGGAAACAGCGGCACATGTACTCCTGTCCTGTACTCTCTACAAAGACTTGAGGAACAAGATTATCACCCCACTCGTACTAACCATCCCAGGGCGCTCAACCACTGCCACGATGGCCTTTCTTCTATCAGATCAAAATGAGCAGATAACAGCAAAGGTTGCTAGGTTCATAGCAGGGGCAATCAGAATACGGGCCACTAACTGACTGCTTTGGGAGAAAAGCAATGACAAACCTAGACAGCATCTTAAAAAGCAGAGACATCACCTTGCCAACAAAGGTCCGTATAGTTCAAGCTATGATTTTCCCAGTAGTGATGTATGGAAGCGAGAGCTGGACCATAAAGAAGGCTGATCGCCGAAGAATGGATGCCTTTGAATTCCATTCTGAAGGAAACCAGCCCTGAGTGCTCACTGGAAGGACAGATCCTGAAGCTGAGGCTCCAAGCTTTTGGCCACCTCATGAGAAGAGAAGACTCCCTGGAAAAGACCCTGATGTTGGGAAAGATGGAAGGCGCAAGGAGAAGGGGACGACAGAGGACGAGATGGTGTGACAGTGTTCTCGAAGCTACCAGCATGAGTTTGACCAAACTGAGGGAGGCTGTGGAAGACAGGAGGGCCAGGGGGTCACGAAGAGTTGGACACGACTAAACGACTAAACAACAACAAACAATATAAAGTCCTGATTCAGGACTTTATATTGTGCTTTTATATCAAATTTCCTTTTCTGCGTATACTGTAATGTTTTACTGTTGCTATGGCCATTGGCTAATGCGAATAAAGTTTTATTTATCCATCTCCTTCAGCCATGAAGCTCTGGGGCCAGTCATGGCCTGACCTACCTCACAGGGTCACGGTGAGGACAAGCCATGCGCACAACCACCTCCAAAATCCGCATACGCCATCGAGAGCTCCTTGGAGGAAAGGTGGCGTAGTCAAACTGTGGAACTCCCTGCCACAAGAAGCAACTGGGACGGCTTTAAAAGAGCACCCACCGGGCAAATTCACGGAGGAAAAGGCTACCGATTTGTGGTTCTGCTCTGCTTCCGTAGACATACGACTCAAGAGAATTGGAAGGGACTGTAAGGGTCATCTAGTCCAACCCCTTGAAATGCAGAATTTCCTTCAAGTACAGGGCGGTATAGAAATAAATTATTATTATTATTATTATTATTGCCTAAAGTGAGGCTTGAACCCACAAACCTGAGACTGAGAGTCTCATGCTTTACAGATGGAGCTATCCCAGTCCCAATTCAAAGTCCTGGCAAATGCAATGGGGCTTACTTGCAGGTAAGCGGGGTTCGGATCGTGGTCTAAGCTACGAGGTGGATAGTCACAAAATCATAGAACTATCTGGCTAGAAGGGACCCCAAGGGTCTGGCCAAGTGTGGTACTAGTTCAGGAGTCAGCAAACTTTTTCAGCAGGGGGCCGGTCCACTGTCCCTCAGACCTTGTGGGGGCCGGACTATATTTTGAAGGGAAAAAATGAACGAATTCCTATGCCCCACAAATAACCCAGAGATGCATTTTAAATAAAAAGACACATTCTACTCATGTAAAAACACGCTGATTCCCGGACTGTCCGTGGGCCGGATTGAGAAGGCGATTGGGCCGGATCCGGCCCCCGAGCCTTAGTTTGCCTACCCCATGTACTAGTTCCTCCCTTGATCTGAACACTACACTTCTGTTTATCAAGTCTAGAATTGCATGAGCTATTTTTGCTGCTGCATCACACCATCGGCTCACGCTAAGCTTGTGGTCTACCAAGATCCCTAGTTCCTTTCTGCAAGTCCTGCTGGCAAGCCAGGCACCCCCTATTTGCACCGATTTGGATCTCGCCTCTGCCATCCAATCGCTCAGCTGCCCTTGTGCACCTCATTCTGTCTCCTCCATTCCTCCTGCCTCAGATCTGGGGGTCTATAATACTGACCTATTCCTGTGGGGCGGCTGTAAGATACAACTGAGTGATACAAGGCCCTGAAGCACAGCACAAAACACTCTGCAAGGCGAAGGGACTCTTGAATGCGTAGCTGCGATTTATTTTAGGGGTGCAGGAAACTACAGCTAATCCAGAATGCGGCAGCTAGACTGGTGACTGGAAGCGGCCGCCGAGACCACATAACATGGGTCCTGAAAGACCTACATTGGCTCCCAGTATGTTTCCGAGCACAATTCAAAGTGTTGGTGCTAACCTTTCAATTCCTAAATGGCCCAGTATCCCTGAAGGAGCGTCTCCACCCCCATCATCCAGGCCGGACACTGAGGTCCAGCTCCGAGGGCCTTCTGGTGGTTCCCTCATTGCGAGAAGCGAAATTACAGGGAACCAGGCAGAGGGCCTTCTCGGTGGTGGCACCCGCCCTGTGGAATGCCCTCCCACCAGATGTCAAAGAGAAGAACAACTACCAGACTTTTAGAAGACATCTGAAGGCAACCCTGTTTAGGGAGGCTTTTAATGTTTGATGCATTACTGTATTTTAATATTTTGTTGGAAGCCGCCCAGAGTGGCTGGGGAAGCCCAGCCAGATGGGTGGGGTATAAATAATAAATTATTATTATATAGTATTATTATTATGTTAGGGGGTGCAGAACTGTGTTATCTGCGACGCAATTGGTCAGTTCGTTATGTATTTTTATTTATTTACTTGGTTGGGGGGGCAGCTGCCCCCCCCCGGGTACGCCCATAGTGCTCAGACATTCAACTGTCCAGGGACACAAGGAGCAGCAACGGAATGTTTGCTGCCAGACTCTGCGAGGGAAGGGAATGCTGTCGGTTCGGTTGGGATGAAGATTGCCAGCCGAGACCCTGAGGTAGAGGAGATTTGAAGCCGCGGGGAAGGGCGAGGGTTGGAAAATTTGATGTCGATGGGGTTCCCAGAGTAGGACGCCTTGGGACATGTAGGATGTTTAGAAGTGGGGACTGAGAGAGGATGGTTAAGAGCCGTCGAAGAAACAGAATTTCGCAGATGGATTTGAACAGCCCCAGTCAATTCCTTAGCCACATATTAAAGGTAAAGGTAAAGGGACCCCTGACCATTAGGTCCAGTCGTGGCCG
Source organism: Podarcis filfolensis (assembly GCF_964270895.1). Taxonomy (NCBI): domain Eukaryota; kingdom Metazoa; phylum Chordata; class Lepidosauria; order Squamata; family Lacertidae; genus Podarcis; species Podarcis filfolensis. The sequence goes on from NC_139620.1 coordinate 3,789,718, forward strand.
ACTCTGGGGTTGCGGCACTCATCTCGCTTTACTGGCCGAGGGAGCCGGCGTACAGCTTCCAGGTCATGTGGCCAGCATGACTAAGCCGCTTCTGGCGAACCAGAGCAGTGCACGGAAACGCCGTTTATCTTCCCGCCGGAGAGGTACCTATTTATCTACTTGCACTTTGAACTGCTAGGTTGGCAGGAGCAGGGACCGAGCAATGGGAGCTCACCTTGTTGCGGGGATTCGAACTGCCGACCTTCTGATCAGCAAGTCCTAGGCTCTGTGGTTTAACCCACAGCACCACCCACATCCCATTAGCCACATATTATGATTGGCTTAAATCAGACCTAGGCAAACTCGCCCTCCAGATGTTTTGGGACTACATCATCCCTAGCACCACAGCGTCCCAATAAAGTGGTATAGAAATGAAAGAAATAATAATAAATTTCATTGCAAAATAAAAAGGCTGCCTAGAAATTTCGTTGTGGCAACTGTAACCGAGGTTTAGGGTGCCGTTTGGCAATTAACATACAGTATACATCTGAGTTTCTAACGTTGGCAGAGAGATCCGTCATATTCCCGCCTCCAGAGCACATGTCATTCCCACTCCAAGCCCTAACAGGCCCCTGACTTGTCTGTTGAGAAATCCTTCAAGCCAGTTGACCTCACGTCATGGGCGTGGGAGAGGAGAAAGATCTAAGAAGCAGCGGCTGGGGGTTGGGGAGTGGAATGGGGTGGGGGGTTTTTTGGGTGAGGGGTGCAGATAGAGGAGACAGGAAATCTCTGAGGACTTTGCTCAGGTGGGGTGGAAATTGTTACCAAACCAGCTCGTTCACGTGGGGAAAATGAAACTAAAGTACTAAACGTCTTTTAACCCGGTGGCCACAGCGGAGAGGATATTGAGGGAGGGCCCCCCAAAAGCTCAAGAATGCAATAATTTGGGGTGCCTGCAGAGGGGAGGGAGAGGGACCCCCCTTTCATTTTATGACACTGAACAGATTTTTTTTTTTTGTAGCTGCTGGCTGAGAGAGTTGTGCAGCTAAGAGAAAAGTTTTGCATTTTAAGAACTCATGTCTCTCCAATTTCTCTTCCCTTTCCCCTTTCTCTCAACATCTTGTGGGTTTTTTTTTTTTTATATCTAGGCGTAAAGACAGACTTTTTATCTGCCTACTGCAAACTGTCACTCTGTTAAAAAACAGCAACGCCACCCAAATCAACAGCACAACCTCTTCTTGGCCTGTTTACTCAGGAGGGAAGTGCAATGGAGTTCAGTGGGGTTTCCTACCCACCCAAAAAAGATTGCATGGGGATAGCACTGTTAAAATGTTCTTGGGATAGTGTGCAGACGTTGGTGGGGTGGGTGTAAAGAAGAGAGTCAAAGAATTCGCCCCCCCAAAAAAAGCTCTAAAAGATGAAATTGGTAGTGTGCTGTAGTGGTTAGAGTGTCAGTCTAGGACCTGGGAGAGAGCAGGGTCTACATCCTCCCACTTGGCCACACGGAGATCACTGGGTGTGAAATTGTGCGGGCTATTTCCTGCCTCCCTCAGACTAACCTACCTCAGAGGGTTGTTGTGGGGTTTAAATGAGAGGGGTGGAACCATGCATGCCACTTTAGAGATAAAATGTGTTCCACAAACGCAATAAACAAACATATTTTTAAAAAGGAAATATTGATAGTTGAAGACTTCCACATTGGTCCACACTGGGGATGTGAATTTGAAACAATGTGTTGGATGTTGCAAAAACTGTGTGTGTGTTTCCCTATGAGGGGGAAAACATCAATACTGTGTTCCCACAAAGAGTTTCAGAAACAATTATAATCTTGCAAGAAGGAGAGCTATAAAATGTGGCCCGACTTCAGAGCTAGGAATCAGACCTGACAAGCCCTTGTCTTTCTCTCAGACACAGAGGCAACCGCAGAAAACAAGCCTGTTTCTTTCTTCTGACTTGAATGAGTCAAATCTAGAGAAAGGAAATGGTGGGGGGGGGGGAGGAGAAGTGGGTAGAGTGGAGGGAGGGAAATCTTTTCGCACGGTTTTGTAAGAGCCTGTAAGAAGCTTTGTGAAGTGGCTACTGTTTCTTTAAAAAAAGTACAGGGAAAAAAAATATTTTTGGCTCCCTTTGTCAGAGAGAGGCCTCGAATCTTGCTAAACTCCCCCGGTTTCAAGAGCGAGCTAAAAGTTCTGATGTACAAAGCTGTGGGGTGCAAGGCCTCTCCAAACCCCCATTCCCCAAAAGCTCAGGGTTACAGCTGATGGGGGAAGGGGTGCTGAGGCTGTCTGAGCCCCCCACCAAAGTCCAAAACCGCTTACCGGCAGAGCTGTGGCGCTTTCCCAAAAGCCACATGAAGAGTATGGGCCTAACGTGAAGTGGGCCACTTTTGCAGAAATTATGATGTTTTCAGCCCACACTTTGCTGAGCTATGGGGTTTCAACCTCCCCACCCACCTGCCCCACCTGCTCCCCACAATCCAGAGGTGACACAAAACCGTTGTTGGTTGCGGCAACTTTAGGAAAGGGTTTAAGCATTCAAATTTTTGCAGAGGCCTTTGCTTTATTTACGAGCATGAATGAGCCTTGGGCTGAGTAATTTTCCCCCTAGGAAAAGGTGTGTGTGTGTGTTTGTGGAAGGAGGTCAAGGATCTAATGTTGCTTTATGGACGAAAAAAATTATTATGACCGGCCAACAACAGACAGTGGAAAATCCAGAAATATGTTTGAAATAAGGGGCGGGGGGAGAATTAGAGGCAGACAGAGACTTCCTGGCTTTTCCCCTCTTTTTTTCCTTTCTGTTGGTGGTTCAGTTTTTTAAAAAAACTTTTTAAAAAATGTGTCATGGGCTTAAAAGAGAGAGAGAGAGAGAACATGAGAATTTTGCTAAAGGATTTAGCCAACCAGCTTTAAAAAAAACACAACAAAATCCTCTAGGCAAAGGACGCTGAGAGATTTTTAACACCCTTCCCCCCCCCCCCCCGAATCAATGGGACTCAGAGTTTCCTTTGGCTAAAAAATAAAAAGAAATCCCAACTTGGGAGAGTCTTGGGAAGGACACACCATCTCCCAAGGTCTGAAGCGAAAGCGGATTTGAAAGAAAATGGAAAGGTTTATTTGGTAAGACAAACACGGAAGGGCCACACGACGCCGAAGTTTGCCCTACTCAGAGTAGACCCCTTGAAACGAACGGCTGGCCCCACGATTTCACCAGGTCTACTCTCGAGTAGGACCGGGTTGGCTTCCACCGCCCTAAGTTTGCGAGTTTCCCTGCACTTTCGCGAAAAGCGATCCCCTTGCAAAAGGCGGATTATTTGCGACAAAAGCACGGGTCCCAGTTCCTCCTAGGCTTACTTTTTGGGGGGGAAAGAAAAGAAAACAGGGACAAGAATATAGAGACATATTTGGGAACCTTTGAAGTAACAGAGGAGATCAGAGGCGTTTTACAAAAGAGCAGAACCCGAAGCGCAGTTATCTGTCCCGCTAGTCGCCAGCGCGCACAGAGGATCAGGCGTAAAAGTTGAGAAGAAAGTTTCCAAAGGCAAAAGAGGAGATCCTTCTTACCTGGTCTTCTTGGGGCGCGCGGCTCCTTCTCCTCCGACCCCCTTCCTCTCTCGCCTCCAGCCAGTTCCCTGGCTCAGACTGGCATGGAAACTTTCCTTGGGAAATCCAGCCCGCGCGCACGAGGTGTGGCTCTCCACCCCGCTGCGTGTGAGAAGGAGGAAACGCTCAGAAGGACTTTCCACACAGAGAGAGACGCGCGCGCCCGCGCGCACACAACACACCCGGGTGCCTCAATGCGCCTTGGAGAGGCGATGCAAGAGCGCTGACTTGGGGGCGGCCGGGGCATTGCAGAAAAAAGGGAGCCAGGAAAGGCCGCCTTTGGGGTCCAAAGGTCTCTCCATCACTACTGGCAGAAGAAGCAGGCTGGCAGCACCACGCAGATGCCAAGACTCTCAGCGGGCATGGGGCCTGATCAGTGCCGGATTTACGCATAAGCTACATCTTAGGGCCTCACGCTCTTGGGGGCCCCAAAATTTTTTTAAAGGGAAACAAAAACCTGGGTATGCGTTTCCAAAATATAAGATAAAAAACAAATGAAATAAAACCTACAATTATTATTTCATGTTATAGCAAGTTTGTGAGTCTTTGCAAATTGTGTTTCTAAAGGAACTTTTGTTATTGTCAAATGCCAATGTGTTTGCATGATTAAGTTTGTTATGAATAAAAAATCATTTTATGTTAGAGCTTAATAATTATTTCACTATTAACATAAAAGGGAAAGGGAAAGGGACCCCTGACCATTAGGTCCAGTTGTGGCCGACTCTGGGGTTGCGGCGCTCATCTCGCTTTATTTGCTGAGGGAGCCGGCGTACAGCTTCCGGGTCATGTGGCCAGAATGACTAAGCCGCTTCTGGCGAACCAGAGCAGCGCACGGAAACGCTGTTTACCTTCCCGCCGGAGCGGGACCTATTTATCTACTTGCACTTTGACGTGCTTTCAAACTACTAGGTTGGCAGGAGCAGGGACCGAGATTCAAACCACCGACCTTCTGATCTGCAAGTCCTAGGCTCTGTGGTTTAACCCACAGCGCCACCCGTGTCCCTATCATTATTGATATACTTCTTCTTAATTGTATTTCACTATTAATATACTTCTTCTTAATTGTATTTCAGTTCAACAACTACTTTGATAAAATAAATATTTTGTTATGTGCAAATGGCTTGAGATACCTATTAGGTATCCGCCTGAGAAACAGTTTCTATCCAAATGTGATTTTGGTTTTAAACGCAGTGTAAGGTAGTCTTTGGGAGTGGGTGGTGCTGTGGGTTAAAGCACAGAGCCTAGGACTTGCCAATCAGAAGGTCGGCAGTTCGAATCCGTGTGACGGGGTGAGCTCCCGTTGCTCGGTGCCTGCTCCTGCCAACCTAGCAGTTCGAAAGCACGTCAAAGTGCAAGTAGATAAATAGGTACCTATTTATAAATAGATAAATAGGTAAACGGTGTTTCCATGCGCTGCTCTGGTTTGCCAGAAGCGGCTTAGTCATGCTGGCCGCATGACCCGGAAGCTGTACGCCGGCTCCCTCGGCCAATAAAGCGAGATGAGCGCCACAACCCCAGAGTCAGTCACGACTGGACCTAATGGTCAGGGGTCCCTTTACCTTTAAGGTAGTCTTTATGTGAGTATATTGTATTCAATTATGGGGTATCAGAGTTTTTAGGGGCTAACCAGGCTGGGATAGCAGGCTTGTGGGTTTTTGAATGTCTGATGTAGATTTTTTTTCAATTTCGTTGTTCTATATGGGACAATGACAATAAAGATTATCGTATCGTAGGTCCATAAATTACCATACAGCATATGTTCAACGCAAAAAAACAGTGACAATTTGTTGTTGACAAAGGACAGCTGGGCATATAAAGGACCCCGTTACCTTCAGTAGCTTAGGGCCTCATCAAACCTAAATCCAGCCCTGGGCCTGATCCTTTTCTCCCTTGATGATCCTGATGCCCTGCCTCAGGGGTTGGGCATCCGTTCAGTGTGCTGAAGAGCCTCCATGTTTAGAGGCAGTCTACCAGTAGCAGCTGGTAGCATTGGGGGGGGCAGCTAGCCAGGATTTATGGGGGGGCAGGAAACTCACCTGTCACCACCCTCTGCCTGGCTCTGTCTAGCAGAAATGTTTCAACAACAGCTGTATATTACTTTCTTTTGACCCCAAGTGCTCAGAAGAAACCTGCCCAAATCTTTCTACAATTTCTATTTTCAGTATTTATATTTATTTACTTGATTTTTTTGGGGGGGGTAGCCCCTGTCTATGCCCATGGCTGGTAGACTGCCTCTTAATTTGGAGGCTCTTCTGCGTCGCCGTTTAGGGACAAATCTGGGCTGCCGGTTTTCTCAGCGGCTCTCGGGGGTTCCTAGCCCTGCTTGGATTCGCCAGAGATGGAACCCAGGCCTTTTGGTACACCAGATAAAGTGTTCTGCTGCTGGGCTGTGTGGCCCTTCTCTTAAACAGAACAATAAGATTCCAGTCCTCATTGTTGCGAAGGAAAGGGCTGGTTTAAACAGAAGCTGCCCGACATATAATTTAGTTTTGCTTGGTAAGTAAAACATAAAATTGCATAGAAATCATTAAAATGATTGCCAATTATATTCTAATTTTAGTAGTAGTAGTATTTAGCATTAGCTGACACTTTCAGAAAGTAAAATTAAAATTATTTGGTTTTCCAAAAGCAGCTGATGTGCTTCTTTGTTGAATGTAGACTTACCAAGCTAAATGTAGGACATTCGCTAGCCTTTCAAAGGCCTCTTATCTGAATTTTCATTTTTCACTCAGCTCACTAAATTTCTTAAATACCTGCTTGCAATAATATTATTGTTATTACAGCCGATTTCCAAAATCAGCCTAACCCTTTCCATGTTGTTTTCTTGAGTAGACCCACTGAAATTAACCAGGTCTATGAAGTTCAATGGTCCTACTCGGAGTAGGGCTTAAATTGACTGCAACTCTAGTACGATATATATGCATGTGGGATATTTTGCAAATATTCATCAACAGGATAGAAGGTTGCTTACATAATTTTTTTTAAAGGACCTCATGGAATGCCTCTGAGCGCATCCAGAGTGCTTCTCCCCCTAAAACATAGGAAGAAGCAATCTGAAGGCAAATATTGAAAGCGTACACAGAGCAACGAACAGGCTTCTCTTTTTGTTTTTGAAGGGATGAGATCCCCTCTGAGGGTGTCAAACGACATGGACAGGAAGCCGTTGATAAAAATAACACCTGATAAAAAATAACATCGAATAAAAAGCAACAGAAGTTTGTACAATTACTTATATTTAGACTCACAACCGCTATGCGTTACAAATCTTCAAGGCCGTTTTCTAAAAGGAGATTACTCTTCCTAAAAGGAGGCTATAAGCGACGAGATTACGTCAGCATGAAACATGACAGCTCCCATAATTTTCCTCTTCTCGAGTGCTCAAAAAGCATCCGCTGCTGAAAGATTCATGAAATTGAAGACAAGCTGCGAGGTTGTTCCGAGACCTGCTGAGCAATGTCTCCCAGGAGTTTTAAAAGAACACGTCGTATCCATTGCTGGCAATGCTACAGGCTCATTCAGAAGAGGTTATTAAAGCATTTCCCTGTGACGGAGAGTTCCACAGGCTCCCTGCAAATGCCGGCAAGGCGTAAGGATGGGGAAATGAGTCAATTTCAGGTTCTGTTTTTATTTGTTTCCAGTCTTCAGTCTCCCATATTTCCACATTAGTTTGGGTTTAGAAAAGAGAGGGTCATGTACACATTTTATTTCTCCCGGTCTAGCCTGCCTCACAGGGTTGTTCTGTGGCTATGATGGAGGAGGAGAGCATGCAGACCAGAATCTGAACTCCCTGCAGGCTGGTCGGTGCGGACTGGCTGTCCGCAGTCTTCCCCAGCCCTACCTGGAGATGGAGCGGACCTGGGACCTTCTGCATGCAGAGCAGGTGTCCTACTACTGAGCTAAGGCCCTTAAGTATAATATCAAGTTTCTAGTCCTCATAGTTCCAAAGAAAGTCCGGACTTGGACAGGGACATAGGAAGCTGACTTACACTGAGTCAAGCAATTGGTTCGTCTCGTTTTTCCTTTGCACGTTGCTATGCGCAAGGACTGAGCTAAAACCTCCCTGTGACTTTCTCCCCAAATCACAGGCTGTTTTTGTCAGTTTGCTCAGTAAAGTGTCATCTTTCACTCCAGACTGTGTTATTTAAGTTACTTTTCTAACACAGGAATCTTTTTTTTAAATGGTGCAGAGTTCTCTGGGAAGAAGAATTGATTGCTAAACAGCTCTGGGAATTGTAGTTCTGGGAGAGGGGACAGACTCTCAGCTCTCTTGGTGAACTATAGTTCCCAGGATTCTTTGGGGGAAGCCAAAGTCTGTTAAAGTGCTATAAGAGTGCTTTAAATTTATGGTGCAGGCATAACCAGGCTCCTTGCCTGAAGTGCTGGACAGCTGCTGCCTACCAGTGTGGACAATATTGAGTTAGATGGACTGACGGTCTCAGTTAAAGGCAGCATCTTAAAAAGCAGAGACATCACCTTGCCGACACAGGTCCGTATAGTTAAAGCTCTGGTTTTCCCAGAAGTGATGTATGGAAGTGAGAGCTGGACCACAAAGAAGGCTGATCGCCGAAGAATGGATGCTTTTGAATTCTGGTGCTGGAAGAGACTCTTGAGAGTCCCACGGACTGCAAGAAGATCAAACCTCTCCATTCTGAAGGAAATCAGCCCTGAGTGCTCACTGGAAGGACAGATCCTAAAGCTGAGGCTCCAAGACTTTGGCCACCTCATGAGAAGAGAAGACTCCCTGGAAAAGACCCTGATACTGGGAAAGATGGAGGGCGCAAGGAGAAGGGGACGACGGAGGACGAGATGGTGGGACAGTGCTCTCGAAGCTACCAGCATGAGTTTGACAGAACCGGCCCTGCTGTGGGGGCCACATTTGTAAGAACTTGATTTTTCAGTGTGGCAGCACCTGTGGAACTCCCTGCCTATTGACACCGGGCAGGTGCCTTCGCTGTGCTCTTTTTGGCACCTGCTAAAAACAAACCTATCCAGACATTTAGAATCTTAATATGTTTTTTTTTTTTGTCTATTGTTACCTTATCTTTCCAAAAGCCTTATCCATTGCTGCTGTTAATTTTTTATTATTGGTAACTTTATTGTTCCATCTTTCTTTAAAAACTGCTTTGAGGTTGTGTTTGTCTTCTTAACCATCAAGCAGTGTGTAATTTTTATTCAATAATTTGCAATCAGAAGAATAGGATGGATATATGTATGTGTGTGTACATGTGTGTGTGTATATATAGTTAGCCTTGGTGAAGACTTGACGTTTTTATCCCCAAAAAAGTTTTTGATTGGTTTCCGCTGAAATGAGGCTGCATTTTAATGTTTTAATGTTGTATTTTAATCTTGTTTTTTTAAGCTGTATTTCAATCAATTGTTTTTATATTTGGAGTTAGCCGCCCTGAGCCTGGTCTTGGCTGGGGAGGGCGGGGTATAAATAAAATCATTATTATTATTATTAATGTGTGTGTGTATATTCTGGCCTTTGATACTATAGATAGATAGGTAGATAGGTAGATAGATAGATAGATAGATAGATAGATAGATAGATAGATAGATAGATATAGATAGATAGATGATAGATAGATACTGTAGTATCAAAGGCCAGAATAAAGACCTGTGTCACCAGTGTTCATCTTTATCTGTTTCTTCACATCGTGCATCATAATTGCTAATAATGCAGCAATTATCTAATCGTTGCCGTTTTAAAAACACACACACACACCGCTCCTGGCAAGCTCACAGAGATTGCATCCACCATGCATATACATGGAAGGAAAATCTCCATGGCTTCAGCCTCCTTCCCCGACTGAAAATAGAAAATTCTTCTTAGAGCTGATTCACTGGGGCCTCTGCAGTCCATGCGATGAAAGCTTAGGAGGGGCTGCATTGCAGCAAAAAAAAGAGGAGAGGCTTGTGCGCAACAGAGACAGACCCACACAGAAACACACACACACCCAGCCAGACAGACAAAAGCAGGAGGGGAGAAGGATCACACCATCTGCCCATCTCTCTGGACCACTAGAGATCTCTCTGTCTCTGTCTCTCCTCCGGCACAAAAGGCGTCTCCTTCTTCTGTTGCATCCCGAGCCCCTTTTGGTCCTTCTCTGAGGAAGGTAAGGAAGAGTCGGAAAAGAAAGAGGGTATTTGAAATATATATTATTTGGAGGGAAATGGGGGGGGGTGTATTTTAATTCTGGTCGGTTTCTTCCATCTTCCACTTGTCCTTTAAAATAAACAAATAAATCTCGCATTGGTATTAATCTGTTCAGAATTAGCATCTTCCTGCATACAATACATTTTGTCTTCTTTTTTAAAAAGGCTCATTCAGACCTGTTAAGCCTGTCTGGAGGGGTATGTTGAGATTGGAGGGGATAAATGTAATATAATAATAATAATAATAATAATAATAATAATAATAATAATAAAAAATAATTTATACCCCACCCTCCCCAGCCAAGACCGGGCTCAGTGCGGCTAACAACCAATAATAAAAACAAGTTGATTGAAATACAACTTAAGAAACAAGATGAAAATGCAACATTAAAACGTTAAAATGCAGCCTCATCACAGGGGGAGAAAGGAAAAAATAAAGGGGGGAGATATAGATATAGATAGGTGTTTAGATTAGACTGATTGAAATAAATGGGCCTAAGAACGCCACCTGGATTAATTTCCATGGGTCTCCTCAGAGCAGGGCTAACATCGACTTCTTCTACCCATGTCATCGCCAGCCACCTGTTCAGTGTTAAAAACGTTTTAAAATGCTAATTTGGTCCTCTTTATGGAAACGCAACCGTTCTCTGACCACTCCCTTGTTGTATGGAGAGATACAGATATTTTTAGAAACCCGAAGAGGCGACGGTGGTCCACGAATGAAATGGTCTTTGAAAATGAAAATTTTAAAAATCAGGTTTTTCTAAAACAAGAAGGCTGCAATCCTAACCAAGTCCACTCAGAAGGAAGTCCCATTTAACTCAAGGGGGCTTACCCCCAGGTAAGTAGGGTGAGGATCTCAGCCCATTTGATGGCTCTCTCTCTGTCCACCTCCTTTCCACTTATTAAATTAAGCAGGTGGTGATTCGGGGCTCGCGGAGCCTCTTTGGTTTTGATTCCGACAGTCATTTGGTTCCTTTCAATAAAACGATTATCCTGAAATAATGTTAGAAGGATGTGTCTGCGTACATAAAAATATCCATGCACCCAACCCCGCATCTTGAAGAGGGGGCTATTTTCAAAACGCAGATGTCTGCCACATGCCTGGGATGCCACACAAAGGTCTTTCAGAGGAGCCTGCACACTCACACAAATCCCCACCCCGCTTTTAAAATTAAAAGTGATGTAATATTTCTTGGGAGCCCAGAAAGGCATTGAAGGCAGGGATAGATATAGCACAGCAGGAACCAGGAGATGGCTCCCTTAAAGGAAAATAGGGAGGTGCGTTGCATGCATACATTTATATTTTTCAAAAATGCACGCTTGGGTGAAGCGTAACCTCCAGATTTCAATTCCTTTTTTCTTTCTTTCTTTCTTTCTTTCTTTCTTTCTTTCTTTCTTTCTTAAAAAAGAGTAAGTTTCTAGAAGCTGAGATATGAAGCGAAATGGACAGGCGCTGCTCTTATTTTTGTGGGGAGGCGAGGCGAGAAACTAGCCTGCTCTCCCATCTTTTGGAGTTTTATTTTTGAACCCCTGTAAAAGTTCTTTTGCTGCCCCATGGGAGTGCAGTCTTGCTAGCCAAGGGCAGCATGTCTGAGAAAAGGGAGCAGAGAAAATTGGCAGAGAAGGTGCAAAAAGGGGCAGGCTGGGGGGCAGCCCCTCCTTGGATGATGGATGGATGGATGGGGAGATGTGCTACTGCCTGAAGAAAGGAAATCTCCAGACTGAGAGGCGGGGCAGTGAAGAGGGAGGGGGCAAAGGAGATGTGTGGTTGGGGGTGGGAGAGAGGGCAGGTACCGCAGTTAAGACCCACCCAAGGGTGTTGCTGTTGGGTGTGGGGAGAGGAACTCACAGCCGGAGGAGGGATGGGCCCAGACCTCAGGGTCCTGTCCTCTCCCCCATGCTTTTCAACATCTACATGCAGCCGCTGGGAGAGATCATCAGGAGGTTTGGGCTGGGTGTCCATCAATATGCAGATGATATCCAGCTCTACCTCTCTTTCAAATCAGAACCAGTGAAGGCAGTGAAGGTCCTGTGTGAGTGTCTGGAGGCAGTTGGAGGATGGATGGCAGCTAACAGGTTGAATCCTGACAAGACAAGAAGTACTGTTCTTGGGGGACAGGAGGCGGGCAGGTGTGAAGGACTCCCTGGTCCTGAATGGGGCAACTGTGCCCCTGAAGGACCAGGTGTGCAGCCTGGGAGTCATTTTGGACTCACAGCTGTACATGGAGGTGCAGGTCAGTTCTGTGTCCAGGGCAGCTGTCTACCAGCTCCATCTGGTACGCAGGATGAGACCCTCCCTGCCCGCGGACTGTCTCGCCAGAGTGGTGCATGCTCTGGTTATCTCCCGCTTGGATTACTGCAACACGCTCTACGTGGGGCTACTTTTGAAGGTGACCCGGAAACTGCAACTAATCCAGAGTGCGACTGCCAGATTTGGTGACTGGGAGCAGCCGCCGAGACCATATAACACCAGTCCTGAAAGACCTACATTGGCTCCCAGTATGTTTCCGAGCACAATTCAAAGTGTTAGGGCTGACCTTGAAAGCCCTAAACCAGACATAGGCAAACTCGACCCTCCAGCAGTTTTGGGACTACAACTCCCATCATCCCTGACCACTGGTCCTGTTAGCTAGGGATGATGGGAGTTGTAGTCCCAAAAACAGCTGGAGGGCCGAGTTTGCCTATATCTGCCCTAAATGGACCAGACACTGAGGTCCAGCTCCGAGGGCCTTCTGGCGGTTCCCTCCCTGTGAGAAGTGAGGCTACAAGGAACCAGGCAGAGGGCCTTCTCGGTGGTGGCACCCGCACTGTGGAACGCCCTCCCATCAGATGTCAAGGAAATAAACAACTATCTGACTTTTATAAGACATCTGAAGGCAGCCCTGTTTAGGGAAGTTTTTAATGTTTGATGTTTTATTATGTGTTTATATGTGTTGGAAGCTGCCAAAGAGTGTCTGGGGCAACCCAGTCAGATGGGCGCCATATAAATAAATAATAATTATTATTATTAGCGACATGCCTAGCGCTCAGTCCCCCCAAGCGTTCCCCTAACAGAAGATCCCTTCTTCCTCTTTTCTTCTCAGCGAGAAATGAGGGACACAGTCAACTCCCAGTACGACTCCTTCCTGTACTGGAAGATGCCCATCCCAGAACTGGACCTGAGCGAGCTGGAACACCTGGGCTTAGCTGAGCTGGTCGCCTACAAGCCCAAGGGAGGCTATGGCAGCTTCGCGGCAGAGCGGAAGAAGCAGAACCGCAGCGTCTCCGACGGGGAAGACGACGGCGAAGACACCAGCCTCCTCCAGTTCAACAGTTTCAATTTCTGGAGGGCCCCTATACCCTGCGTAGGCCCTTTAGATTTCGACCTGATCTGAGGCCGGCACAGCTGGGCTGCTGTCCTTTAGTGTGACGAGTGAGGCGGCTAAACCTTTTGTCTACACCCTTCTCCTTCCGACCAATTCCCCGTAGTGTTTTATTTTTCAAATTGTACGGCGAGGTTGAATTGCAAAATTGCTTCTGTCGGTGTCGTCTGCCTGTGTCTCTCTCCTTCTCATGTTCTGTCTCTTATGTGTTTTCACGGGCAGGGAAGGGGACTGTGGTTTGCAAAATTGGGACTGAATGTATTTATTGGCTGGAGGGTGAACTGCGTCGAGAGGCCCTGAGGTGCGCCCACGTTCCTGTTTGTGGCGATGGCAGCCGGAAGCGTGCGGGGAATTAAGCGAGGCATTTCCACACCCCCTTGATCATAAAAACGACTCCGTACAGCTGGGTGGCTTTTGAGGGGATCGCAGCTAGGATCTGGAGCAGGAGTCGGCAACTAAGCAGCCTGTGAGCAAATTCCGGCCCACGAGTCTTTGGCCCGTTGAGCTGCAAGTTCTGTTTCCTTCTTCCTTTTGCCAGCAGCCACTTCCAGAAAGCGTGAAATTACACATCTTGCTTCTGAATAACTCGAGAGGGATAATTTGTGGGGGGGGGGGGTTGGGGGGTCTGCGCTGCCACTTCCAGGTTCAGTCAAGGGGGGAGGGGGCGCCAAAAAAGCACCATTTCTTGGGGGAGGGAGGGAGATGTGTAGGCCAAGATGAAAGCTCAGCTCCTGGACGGGTTTGAGATTAAACTGCAAAAGAAAAGAGGTGTCTTTAAGAGTGTTTGTGGTGGTGATTTCATAATAACCACAAGAGATTTGCGCACCTGGAGATTTATCGTGCACCGAGCGGAGGCGTTTGGCTGCCCCCCGCCTTGCCGCCCCCACAAGTACATTATCAAATTACAGCTTTGTCCTTTAAGCAGCTGCTGGGGAAGCAGGATTGCGGTTCAAAGTCAGGAATCAGGACAAATCTTATTTTATCAGCTGGAATGTGGGATAAGACGGGAACTGGGTAGGCTTATTGCCAGTGGCCCTTGGAGCGGGAATCATAGCTGTCAACTTACAGATTTGAAAATAAGGGACCAGCAGCCAAAATAAGGGACCTGCAGCCTCACCTATTCCAGGCACTCCAGTCTTCCTGTCGTCCTGCAGTCTGGTCAAACTCATGCTGGTAGCTTCGAGAACACTGTCCAACCAACTTTGTAACCAGAGGTTCAACTGAATAGAATCTGAATCACATGCACCACAAGGCCTATGCAGCCTCAACTTAAGATGGCTCCCCGGCCTGGCTTTGCACTGCAAAGTTTGCAGCAGCACGTGCAACAAAATGGCGTCCAGCATTCAAAAACCCCCTCAGCTTGCATTAACTAGCCACACACAAGGCATGCAAGCTCCACCCCCCAGTCGTTCTTAGACTTCTTATTGGGTGAGCAACACAGCCAAGCAACACAGTTGGAGCCTCCCTCCTCCCTGGCTGGCAGGGAGGGAGGGAGAGGAGCTGCTTCCTTTGAAATTTAAGGGACATCATTTAAGGGACATCCATCAATAAGGGACAGCAGTGGGACATGGCGCTGGAATAAGGGACTGTCCCTTCAAATAAGGGACACTTGACAGCTATGGCGGGAGTGCCTCTCCTCTCCAACCGTAAAACAAAAAGGGAGTGGATTTTGGCCGACTGCAGCCACAATCCACAGCAGGAGTTAGCAACTAGCAGCCCGCAAGGGAAATCCGGCCCAGGGGGCAATGTGGTGCCAGGGCAAGAGGGAGTGAATTGGGTAAAGACTGGCACGGCCTGAAAGGAAACAGCAGCCAATATTATAAACACTGTTGCACCAGCCACCTCTCCACTTATCCACAGACCAGAACAAAGATCCAGGAGGTTTTTCAATAACATCATGTGTGGAGACTCAGGCCTTATCATGTGACCTGCAGTGGCCCATTGGCCTCAGGCGGCACATCACTGGGAGCGGTGCCAGTCCCTGCCACTCATGTTCCCCGAGCCGAAAACCTTAAGCGAGCCAGTGGCAAACTTCTAAAGTTACAGATAGATAGATAATTTATTACGGTTGGAGTCCAGCTTATAAAACACACTTGGGGGTTCAATCCCAGAAGGAAAACAAACATTTAAAACAATGTACAACAATAAATTTATAAATGCGATAAGCATATAGACACTTAAAACTTTAAGATAAGCTACCGCAGAGAGATGACCCAGTCACCCATGGAACTGAGTTTGGGGATTTTCTTAACGAACTAGTTTCGGTTAGGGGATGGTCTGCGCCTACAGATCTGTACACAGAATCCGGCGACCATCTGGGTCGTCTTATGATCTTTGCCTAACAGGAAAAGGTCAATTTTTTTCTTTTCCGGGAGGTCAGCAAGCCTCACCAGCAGGGGATCAATGTAAAGTTACAGTATTCTGCTTCCATTCTGGCCCGGCAGAAACAGTGACATCAGGTTTTCGTTGGGTCTGGGTGGATGGGAGGCTGGGAGGCCAGCAGCAGGGGGCGCCAGAGCCAATGGCAGGAATACCCAACTCATTCCAGTTTTGTCCCCATCCTGCTCCTCTGCCCTGCTGAGTTCTCCAAGGAGCAATGCTGAGACTATGGAGAAGGAGGGTTACGCACCAGGGCGACCCCCTGAATTGGTTGTAAGTTAAGTGGGGAGGGTGGTTGAGAGGCTGAAGGTAAAGACTGTGGGTGGATGTACAAACAGGAAAAAATGCTATAGATATGCAGTGCCTCTTTTCTGGAGGTACGCAGGGGTACGCATACCTCTAAACATTTTGTGAATCTTTGTACTTTTGCCCATTTCCTGTATTTATTTCCCCCGATTTGAACTATAAAATGGTGATTTTCTTGAGTCAAAATGAGAGTACCCCTAAACATTTTTTTTAAAAAGCACTGTAGATACGTCAGAAATTATAACAAAGGGGGGAAAACTCTATGTAAAATTGCGTAGAAAGGTTTTCTGCTCTACAGCGCCATCTGGTGTCACAGTGTTATAACACATATAAAACGCTTTTTCTTTACTAACGTAGCTGAGTTGGGTGCTAGAGAAAGTTTTAAGGCAGCATGACTGATGTGGTTGCACTGGACGCCGTGCTGCAGGGGGCGCCGCAAAAATGTTGTGGAACGGTGGTGGGCTCTGAATTTTAGCATTGCATGGGCTGCTGCTGAAATGTGGGAGCCCAACTTCTGCCACTGTTGGTCAGTGTCCCCTTTGCCCAAATGCACAAGTGAAGCACAATGCAAAACCTTGCATGTCCACATCCCTGATCAGCGTCCGTCCAGCCTCTGTGTAAACACCTTTGGTGGAGGGCAGCCGGCCACCTCCCATTGGCCCTATTGAACCAGCCTCCATTACGTGGTGAAGGATATTATCCCATGGGCAGAGTTGGGATAATTCACTGCCAGTCTGGTCGGGTTCTGCAGAATGACTTGGGCCAGCCTTGTCGTGACAATCAGAGGACCAGACAGCGATGGATGGGAGGAGATCCCACCCGAAGGCACCGGGTTTCGGAAGTCGATTCTGGAGCATGCGAGAAAGAGGAAAGGAGGGATTCAGAGAAAAGGAGGTGTTAGAAAATGATTGAAAGGGTGTGTGGGTGTGTAAAAAGAGAGAAGGGAGAGTGTGGCAGAAAGGGAAAGAGAGAAAAGATAAACAGAGAAAGGAAAAGAAGGAAAAGGGAGTGGCACAGAGATGATGATGATGATGATGATGATGATGATGATAATAATAATAATAATAATAATAATAATAATAATAATAATAATAAATTCTTAAGGAAATCAGCCCTGAGTGCTCACTGGAAGGACAGATCCTGAAGCTGAGGCTCCAATACTTTGGCCACCTCAGGAGAAGAGAAGACTCCCTGGGAAAGACCCTGATGTTGGGAAAGATGGAGGGCACAAGGAGAGAAGGGGACGACAGAGGACGAGATGGTTGGACAGTGTTCTCGAAGAGACCAGCATGAGTTTGACCAAACTGCGGGAGGCAGTGGAAGACAGGAGGGCCTGGCATGCTCTGGTCCAGGGGGTCACGAAGAGGCGGACACGACTAAACGACTAAACAACAACACAATAACAACAATAATAAATTTTATTTATACCCCGCCCTCCCCAGCCAGAGCCAGGCTCAGGGTGGCTAACACCAATAAAATTACAGTAAAAACATAATAGGAAAAAAACCCCCAATTTAAAATACAGGTTAATATGCAATTTAAAATGCAGCCTCATTTTAAAAGTAGCCCATAGATCCAAACCGTAAGGGGAGGGAAGACATAAGGGTCAGAGTGAGTCCAAACCAAAGGCCAGGCGGAACAGTTCTGTCTTGCAGGCCCTGCGGAAAGATATCAAGTCCCACAGGCCCCTAGTCTCTAGTGACAGAGTGTTCCACCAAGTCGGGGCCAGTACTGAAAAGGCCCTGGCCCTAGTTGAAACCAATCTAACTACCTGCGACTTGGGACCTCCAAAGTGTTGTCATTTGTGGACCTTAACGTCCTCCGTTGGGCAGATCAGGAGAGGCGGTCCCGTAGGTACGTGGGTCCTAGGCCAACATGCAGCCCCAGATGGATTTTCCTCCCCAAGGGAGAGTGGTCTTTGACATTGGGGGCTCCTGGCCCACACAAATCCTTTGACCACATCCCAGACTAAAAAAAAAATAGTCCAGCTTCTGTTAACCCAGCCTGTGCCAAGCCAAACGAAAAGGCGGCTTGCCCGTACGTCTCACGGAGATCCGAGAGAAGAATGGGACTTTGAATACGCAAACAGTGCGCTGGGGCCCAATGCATTGCGGCCTCCCAGCGCCGGACAAAAGCCTCATTCAAAAGACCGCAAGATGCCTGTTCGCACCATGCAGACTTTGCTCAAAGCCGGGCTGAAGGTCTCATCGATGGCGGTGGCCGCTGGCGAGGAAAACACATGACCTAAGGCCTCAAACGTAATAAATTGTGGGGTGTGGAGGCAGGAGACAAGTTGAGGCTCTGTTTCCTAAGAAAGAGAAGCCTTTCTTTTGGGGGGACAGTTGTTAACGGAAAAATGTGAGGGCTCCCTTGGACAAAAAAAAACAAGGACACCAGCCAGTAATACCAGAGCAAAACAGCAGCCAGTAGGCTTGGTCTTGATTGAAGACTGTCGCGACAGGACTCCGACCTGCCACAAGGTGGAACAAGAGGGAAGCCCCGAACAAAAGAGCCCCCAGCCTCAGTGCCTAGGACTTGCCGATCGAAAGGTTGGCGGTTCGAATCCCCGCGGCGGGGTGGGCTCCCGTTGCTCGGTCCCAGCGCCTGCCAACCTAGCAGTTCGAAAGCACCCCCGGGTGCAAGTAGATAAATAGGGACCGCTTACTGGCAGGAAGGTAAACGGCGTTTCCGTGTGCTGCGCTGGCTCGCCAGATGCAGCTTCGTCACGCTGGCCACGTGACCCGGAAGTGTCTCCGGACAGTGCTGGCCCCCAGCCTCTTAAGTGAGATGGGTGCACAACCCTAGAGTCGGACACGACTGGCCCGTACGGGCAGGGGTACCTTTACCTTTAATCCCTATGTTACACCTCCCCCAAACTACATCACTAATACATCACAGTTACATCATGAAAGGGGAGGTCTGGTGGCAGGAATCTGAGCATCCTGGACCCTGCCCCATGGTTCCCCTTGCCCTCCACCAAACACCCATCAAGTGTAACAAAAAAATATTTACATTTCCCTGTTTCCCAGCCAAGTTAATCACACCCTTTTGTCTTCATCTGGGTTTGTTATTTCTGGAATGGCTACCTGTCTGGCACTCAGGTATCAGGATGCCAGTGATTATCACTCAGGCAGAGGGGCTGCTGAGGAGCTGAGCTCACGTGTCTATATGAATTTCTGAAGTTTTCCAGTGAGCCAGTACAGAGAGACATTTATCAGTGAATTCTTACATTTGGTATCGTGCAGCAAAGGCCCTTTGAATAGACAGGAAGAAACTGTGATGAAGTGTTTTGTGGGGACAAATCACAAAAGTCACAAAAGCGATTGTGCTGGTTTTGGTAGTGGGCTGCATGTGCATGATATCTGCTGGAGGGGCAACCCCCCCCCAAGCTATACATAAATTCCTGCAACACAGTTCTGACGCCTTTGAGGGATTCATCGGATGACGCCCCTGCTGCTGCGCATTTCCTGAAATGGACAAGAAGTGGAATAAATAGAGTCCTTCCAAATCTCACAGTGTGCTGCTGCATGCATAGTTTAAGTACATTTCATGAAGTTTAATCCTAAAGGAAGAATCGCAGGTCAGTGGGCAGACTAGCTGCCTTGAGTGCAGAAGGTGCCAGGTCCCCAGTTGCACCCCAGTGTGGTGTAGTGGTTAAGAGCGGTGGACTCGTAATCTGGTGAACCGGGTTCGCGTCTCCGTTCCTCCACATGCAGCTGCTGGGTGACCTTGGGCCAGTCACACTTCTCTGAAGTCTCTCAGCCCCACTCACCTCACAGAGTGTTTGTTGTGTGGGAGGAAGGGAAAGGAAAATGTTAGCCACTTTGAGACTCCTTCGGGTAGTGATAAAGTGGGATATCAAATCCAAACTCCTCTTCTTCTTCCTGGTAGGACTGGGGGCACCCCCGCCCCCAGAAACCCTGGAGAGCTGCTGCCAATCAGTGTAGACAGCACTGAGCTGGATGGACCATTGGTCTGGCTGGGTATGAGGCTGCAAGCTGGACATTTAAAGCACCTCCCTATTCATGAATTATGGGAATTGTAGTTTACCATTGTCAGAGCTATGGTTCCCTGCACCTTTAACAATTGCAGGTTGAATTTTTTTTTATTTCTTCTTTTATTTCCTATACCTATTTAGACAATTCTATTTACTTAGACAATTTATTTCCCGCTAATTGCTATTGCCTCTAACTGGTGCACAAGGTACGCAGCGTAAAGAAAAAGAAAATAAGTGAAGCCTCTAAAATCCATAGGATTAAAATTTTTAATAAAAAGAATGCAATGTAAGAAATAATGGGAGTGGTTAAAAAACAATTAGAAGTCAATGCAAACATTTAATGCGGCATCTCCCCTCGGGCCGCCAGTGTGGAGTTCGCGAAGCACAGCCTGGGACCCCAGAAGACCGGAAGAAAAATAAATTTAAAATGACTTTTTGAAAAATATCAACCAATTTAGATTCATACTAAGGCAAACCAGTGCAAAAGAATGAAGCAGTAATTCACGAATAACATTTCCTCTCTGGAGCAGAAATATAAGCTGAAGACATCAGCGTTGAGGTTTTTGGGCAGATTTTAGCTTTGAAAACCCTTGGGAAAAGTCACCAATATTCAAATTGCGACTTATCGCCATAGAGAAGCCCGCGGCTAGAGCGGCTCCACCGCACAGCGCCCATAGACACTCAGCCTCCAGGGCGGTCTTCAGTCTTACCATAGAAATGAGAGGGATAGAGAGGAAGGAGAGGGAAAAACATGGCCGCTCCCCATAGAGGTGGCAAGTGATAGAGCGTCCGAGAAAGTCCTCGGGGCAACTATAGCCGCTTACCATTGTACCACAGAGATGGCGACGGATAGAGCGGCAACCCCTCTAGGGAAGAGAGCGGAAGGACGCACGTCGGAGGAAGGGGTGGGGCTTTCCCCTTACGTACCGGATATATCCATTGCGCGAGGCTCTCAGGCTTCCTCCCTCACCTCGGAGGCTTCGTTTTCAAACCCAGCCGAGGCGCACTTCCGGTTCCGCCATTTTGCCTCCCTTTCGGCGCCGAGGGGGGAGGGGCTTGAAAAACAAAACCAATTTAATATATATATATATTTTCCCATGATGATAATAACCTATATTTTTAAAAAAAGGCTAAGGGCGTTTGTTTTTTTTTAAAGGGAATATGCCGGTAGGAAGTTAGGAGAGGAGAAGAACCGAACCCCAGACGCCTCTGAGGGGGTGAGTGAGGGGGGGAAAGGGGGTGGAGGGGGGTCGTTGTTGTTGTTGGGGGGGGGGAAACCGGGTGGCTTTATGGGGGGGCAGTTGGCGTGAGGGGATGGGGCGGCGGAGGCCCGAGAGAGAGAAAGAAAGAAAGAAAGAAAGAAAGGAAGAAAGAAAAAGAAAGAGAGAGACGACCTCGCAGGGCTGTTGTGAAGGCGAGATGGAAGAGAGAGAAAGAAAGGGGGAAAGCGCCACGTCTCCTCGGAGGAAAGGGCAGCCTTAGAAACGACGCTGGATTTCATGCAGGAGTCAACAAACACACAAATGCATTGAGGCTTCTTCTTCTTCTTCTTTTAATGAAGCGGTATATAAACAAACAGATAAAATACTGGGAGCAGTGACAATAAATGAACAGAAACTCGAAACAAACGCACCAAGCAAAGCAGATCCTGCCCCACAGAAAAGAGGCCACAAATGTTTTTATTTTTAAAAAGCGCTTAAAACTAAGGGAAGCTTCCCCCCTAATGTGTTTGCTAGTTTTCAAGGTTGCAGAAGACACTTTGGGGCAGGAAGACCTGTAAGCGGAGGGATGGGAGTGGTTTTCTCCCCCCCCCCCCAAATGGGTATCGAGGATTGTGGATTTAATTTGGCTTCATTGCCAAGGGAGACCTCGAAGCCCTTTGCCGTATAATGACGGACACGCACACATTATTTACTTATATATATGTGTGTGTGTGTGTATGTATATATAATGTAATACAGTGGTACCTCAGGTTACATACGCTTCAGGTTACAGACTCCGCGAACCCAGAAGTAGTACCTCGGTTTAAGAACTTTGCTTCAGGATGAGAACAGAAATCGTGCAGCGGCAGCAGGAGGCCCCATTAGCTAAAGTGGTGCTTCAGGTTAAGACCAGTTTCAGTTTAAGAACGGACCTCCGGAACGAATTAAGTACTTAACCCGAGGTACCACTGTATCTAAAATGTAACACACACACACACACATATATATGGGGAGGGGACAGAAACAGAATGCTAAAAAAGGACAGGAGAGCCGTGGCCTCTTGCCAATACATTTGAGTGGAAATACAACAAACAAGCACACTTCTATCCTCCCTGTAACCCCACTTTCAGGTCCTGCCTTTGGTGGGGATACAGAGGGAGGAGAAGGCCTCCCCCCTTTTTATCTTATCTCATTGTTTCTTGTGGGGAGGGAGACATGCCTGCCTTTGTGGGTGGACGCCATGTGCATTTCAATGAAAAATTAGTGTTCGCTCCCCCCCCAGTTTTAATATCTGCACATACCCCTTCGTATGTGTACGATGTAAATATCAAGTGGAAACATCCTTTACGTGTTTATTTTAAATACGCATATGCACGTGTGCCTGTTCACATTCATTATTTCTGTTCCGTTTGACAAGTCTTGCATACCACTTGATCGCAAGGAAACCTCTGAACGGTTTGAAAGATACCATGTTTTATCTTTCACGTAAAAGTTTCTAGGGGGTTTGTTTGCCCTGTCGCGGCAAGATCAAGGACGCGCCTCCTGGCAGCCAGCTAGGCTAGTGGCAAGGGATGATGGGAGATGGAGTCCAGGGGAATTGGGAAGGCTACAGGTTTCTCACTCCTCGCTGTAAAGAATTGGCCTTGCTTTATTGTGAACCAGCGCTTAAGGTCTTACCTGTTGCACTGTGCTCCTGGCAAGTGGTTATAGGAGGGGCTGGGGCATTTAATAATTGTCATGCCTTTTAAAATGCTAAATTATAGCCTTGTGGAGTTTGATGTCTCTCCTTGAACCGTACCGTATCCTCTTCTCTCTCTCGCACCCCATGTCAAACTCCAGATTTTTGAAACCATCTGTTCCCATGTATCAAGATGTCCCTGGTGGACCTGGGGAAGAGGCTGCTGGAAGCAGCTCGCAAAGGCCAAGATGACGAAGTCAGGACGTTGATGGCAAACGGGGCGCCTTTCACTACGGACTGGGTGTGTATGGAGGGCAAAAATATTGCAGGGAACGGGAGAGGGAAATTGGGGAAGGGGGAGGGTTCTTTTGCTGGGATCACAGCAACAAATTCATGGCTACTAGTCACGATGGCTCTGCTCCGCTTGCACACATTGTTTCTAAATACAGTGGTACCTCGGGTTACATACGCTTCAGGTTACAGACTGCACTAACACAGAAATAGTACCTCTGGTTAAGAACTTTGCTTCAGGATGAGAACAGAAATCACACGGCGGCGGCGCGGCGGCAGCAGGAGGCCCCATTAGCTAAAGTGGTGCTTCAGGTTAAGAACAGTTTCAGGTTAAGTACGGACCTCCGGAACGAATTAAGTACTTAACCCGAGGTACCACTGTACCAGTTGCTGAATTCCATGGGAGCGGGATGTGCTGCTCAAATCCTACTTGGTTGTTTCTTATGTACTATAGAGCTATGGACTATTTTTTAATTTATTGAATTTATATCCTGCCCTTTGTCCCGAAGGAGCCCTGGGAGCAAGCAGATACAGTGGTACCTTGGTTCTCGGACTTAATTTGTTCTGGAAGTCAGTTCGACTACCAAAACCATTCGAAAACCAAGGTGTGGTTTCCGATTGGCTGCAGGAGCTTCCTGCACTCAAGCGGAAGGTGCATCGGACTTTTGGCTTCCGAAAAGTGTTCACAAACCGGAACACTTACTTCCGGGTTTGTCGCGTTAAGGAGCCGATTTGTTCATCAACTAAGCTGTTCGAGAACCAAGGTACCACTGTATACAATTTAACAACAAAGCAAAACATTCTAAAACATTTCTAAAAACAATTGCAATTAAAAGCATCTAGAAGCAGGTACAGTTAGGAACATTCTAAATGTAACTACATTGAAAAACATTTGTGCATCTAATGATCTTGAGGGTCTCTCTGTATTCTTCAGCCACCAAATTCCTGGGTAAACAGGAGAGTTTTCAGATTGCTCCTTGAAGTTAATGATGATGGAGACAGGTACACTTTGCTAGGGAAAGCATTCCACAACCGGGGAGCCACTACGGAAAAGGCCCTGTGATGGGTCACTGCCAACCAGGCAGCCCCCTGTGGCGGCAGCATCAACAATGCCTCACCTGCTGATCTTAGGGTCTGGAGCATTTTGTACTGGGGAAGGCGCTCTTTTAGATACTTGGATCCCAAACCTTTTAAGGCGTTATATGCTCATACTAATGCATCTACTGAAATAAATAATCGTGTATTTGTGATCAGTATATTATGACTGTTATGTGCAGCTCTGTCTGCCCCAGTTTCAGAGGAACCCACATTTGCAACCTCTCAGACAGTGTTGGACTCCCAGCGCTCATCAGCGTACCTGCCCATTGGCTGTGCTGATGGGGCATGATGGGAGCTAGAAGCCATTGACATCTGGAGGGGCTTAAGTTCCTTACACACTTGTTATGGAAGACTGCATGGTCAGCTGAAGCCCTTTGTCCCCCACTCCCCTGTCCACAAGGCACACAGTACCCGCACGCCTCCTGAGTCACGGAGATTGCGTGCCGCCTTGAATACAAGGGCCGCAGCCACAGAGCCATGGATGAGCCCATTCATCGTGGAGTGTAGTCAGAAATGGTGGACTATGCAGTAACGTTTTCCTGTTCACTCGTCCGGCAGCTGGGAACATCCCCTCTTCACCTGGCAGCTCAGCACGGCCACTATTCCACGGCGGAAGTCCTGCTCCGAGCGGGAGTGAGCAGAGACGCACGGACCAAGGTGGACAGGACGCCGCTGCACATGGCGGCCGCTGACGGCCACTCGCACATAGTGGAGCTCCTCATCAGGGTAAGCGAGGTTCTGTCGTAACGGGGGTGGCTTTAAAAAGACCTGAGCAACGGTTATGGTTAAGCAACCAGGTGTCAGGTGGGGAATAACAGCAGAACCTAAAGCCCACCATCTGTTTTCACCCGTAGAAGCAGTAATAAGAAATTATCCTCCATTCCCTCTCATCTGCTGAACCTTCACTGATTCGTTTACCCACATCTTGCTTTTGTCATAGTGTCTTGTTCAGGCATAGGCAACCTTTGGCCCTCCAAAGATGTTTGGACTACAATTCCTATCATTCCTGACCACTGGTCCTGTTAGCTAGGGATCATGGGAGTTGGGAGGGCCAAAGGTTGCCTATGCCTGGTCTTGTTGGTACATCGGGACAGACTAGCATAGTTGTATTCCTGTTGTCTCGACTGTGAGAGCTGAAAAACACTTCCTTGGAGCACCCTTGATGGTGTGGGTGGTTTGATTTCTTTGCACGGCTGGGGCGCAGCGTTCCCCATGCTCCTCTTGAAATTGGCTTTGACCCATAGCTGCTGTTTCTCTTCCCCCTGCTTGTCAGAATGGTGCCGACGTGAACGCCAAGGACATGCTGAAGATGACGGCGTTGCACTGGGCGACGGAGCACAACCACCGCGACGTCGTTGAGCTGCTTGTCAAGTACGGGGCCAACGTGCACGCCTTCAGCAAGTTTGACAAGTCTGCCTTTGACATCGCGCTGGACAAGAACAACCCAGAGACCTTGTTGATACTGCAGGTGGGAGAAAAACGCTGCCTTTTTGTTCCCAACAGAACACCAGCCCTGAGAAACTGTATCTTAATGAGGACCTAAAAGGGATTAAATATCCCAAACGCCCTCCAAAACAGCAGTGCTTAATTATTATTATAATAATTTTAACTTGCTGTCTGAACCTCCATTGGCAAAGGAGCTGAGTGAATTCCTTCTTGGAGGGTGTGCCACAATCCAGGCACCCTCGCCACGAAAGGAGCACATCAGACAATGGGGGAAAGGGGTGAATAGGGGAGCAGGTAGAGGCTTTGGGGCAGGCATAGGCAAACTCAGCCCTCCAGATGTTTTGGGACTACAACTTCCATCATCCCTGACCACTGGTCCTGCTAACTAGGGATGATGGGAGTTGTAGTCCCAAAACATCTGAAGGGCTGAGTTTGCCTATGCCTGTCTTAGGAGATCCTGGCCCAACACTGTTATCTGGGTCTAGGATAATGCTATGCTTGTGGCTAGCAATACTGGCATTTATCTTTTTTAGACCCGAAGGACCGTCACCTAAAAATGACACTGTCCCTTTTAGATTTCTGATGTCTTTCTCCCACCTCACAGCTGAAGCAGAATACGCCGACAAGCCTTGAAAGTTTAATTTCTTTTGACCCAAGGCAGTGGTTTTATCTATGTATTTGGCAACTTTTTTTAGCAGTTTGCATAAAACAGTATAAAACATTCATTAAAAATACTGATAGAACCACAGGTTCAAAACTAATGGATGTCCAATTCTTTAAAATAGAAATAAAACCGGAAGTTTTAAAAGCAGGCGTACGTAATAAGATGGCGCGTCTGAGTGTGTGTACGTAAATGAAAAACGTTTTAAGCAGATGTTGCAAAGAGTACAGCTGTACTTTGGTTGCCGAATGCCTTGGTACTCGTACAGTGGTACCTTGGGTTAAGTACTTAATTCGTTCCGGAGGTCCGTTCTTAACCTGAAACTGTTCTTAACCTGAAGCACCACTTTAGCTAATGGGGCCTCCCGCTGCCGCTGCGCTGCTGGAGCATGATTTCTGTTCTCATCCTGAAGCAAAGTTCTTAACCCGAGGTACTATTTCTGGGTTAGCGGAGTCTGTAACCAGAAGAATATGCAACCTGAAGGGTATGTAACCCGAGGTACCACTGTACGTTTTGGCTCCCAAACTATTGAAACCCAGAAGTGAGTGTTCCGGTTTTCAAATGATTTTTGGAAGCCAAACATCTGGCACGGCTTTTGTGGCTTCTGATTGAGTGCAGGAAGCTCCTGCAGCCAATTGGAAGCCACACCTTGGTTTTTTAACGGTTCCGGGAGTCAAACGGTGACTGTATGATGAAGGCATTTTCCTAATGTCAAATGAGCAGTGCTGCAACGCTGAAAGATTGATTCCTTGCAAGTGTGAAAGCGGTTGAGTAGGCACATTTGGCCGGGTAACAAATTGGCACCCAGTGCAGATCTCTGAGCCTGAAGTGTAACACGCTGAGAGGGTCTTGCTCCTGTCAGGGGTCGTGCCGCAAGAATGGCAGTTTCTGGACCAAGGATTCTCCAGCAAAGGGCTTGCAAAGAGGTGGCTGGATATGGCAACTGGAAGGCTGTTTTGGGACAAGCGTTTAGGGACGAACATCAGCCTGAATCATGGCATCGTTCTCTTCCTCAGGAAGCAATGCAAAACCAGGTCAACACCAACCCCGAGAGAGTGAACCCGGTCCCAGGCTCCGTCACCGTGGGCCAGCCGTTTATTTTGGCTTCAGGGGACATGATGAGTCTGGCCAGCATCGTCTCCTCGGCAGGCACCAAAACAACCTCAGGTAGGACTCTGGCAACGGCCACACCCACTTCCTCCCCTCTTGCTGTGTCAACACAGGATAGTGAAACCGCCTCTGCGCGTGTCTGCCATTCTGGGACGTCTCTGTTAACATCCTTTGTTCCCTCTTCCACCCTCCCGGGCAGGCGATTCCCACATTTCCACGGTGCAGTTTCCAAACTCAACAACCTCAGTCCTCGCCACGCTGGCAGCCATCGCAGAAGCCTCCGGCCCGCTTTCCAACTCAAACAGAGCCCCTGGTAGGTCGAAAGGAATCTGGGTATTAGTCACCAGGGATGGGTGGACGGGTGGAAAGACTTTGGGCATTGTCCCTGTGCAGGCTGTCTCAACTCTGACGGGAAAAAGCAGGTCATCTCTGCTCCTTCTCCAGCAGCCCTCCTGTCCGTCCAGATCATAAGCAGGGAGCGGGGGGGGGGGGATTGGCTTAGCTTGCTGGACTTCCCCAGTAACCTGGAGGGCATTGTAAAAACAAACTAGTTAGTTACAGTAGCGTGCTCTTCAATGAATGCTACTAATAAAAATAAACAGAAGAGCAATACAGAAAAGTTACAGAATCCTATAAACCAGACCAATAAACAAAGAAACAATTACATCACAAGGTAAACGAACAAAATTACAACATGAATTAATATTTCCAGTTTAACGAAATGCAGTCCTTGAGGCTAGCAGGGCTGCCAGGTACCCACTGCTTAACCCCTGAGAGGCCTGCCGCAAAGACACACTTCTGAAATATTTAGGGGTAGGATGAGGAACCAGCGACTCTTCAGATGCTGACTCCAACCCCCAGCAGCCAGCAAAGCCAGAGGTTGTAGACGCAGCAAAATCTGGATAGCAACAAACTCCCTATCCCTGTTCGGATCCTCACAAGCCTTTTATAAATAAATAAATGTGGAAATCACAAAGAGCTAGTAGTGTTACTCTGCTAAAGTTACTCCCCCTCCAATCCCCCCATAGTGCATTTTAAAGCAGGAAGAGGGAAACTGCCCGCCCCCCACCAGCAGGACAAATAGGGGTGAGCATCCGGCAGGCCTCAGGTCCCACCAGTCCTGAGTTAGGCCATTCAAGGTCTCTGTGTTCAGAAAACGGCCATGCCGCTACACAAAAAAGGGAGCGAGAAACCCTTCTGTTCTCTGTGCTGCCATGAGGTCTAGAAACCTCGTTTTGAATTTCTCGAGCCCATTCCAACAAACGTGAAAACCGCAGCTGTGTGTGGGTTGCTGGAACTCATTTGTTCATTTTCTTTGTGGCGCCAGTTCTTAAGCGCTGCGTTTGTCCAGGTGGCCCTCAAAGCTGTGATTTAAGCTCTTTCCTCCCTGGTTAATTTTTTTAAAAAGGAAACAGAAGCAGCTGAGCTCTTGCCTTTGACTTCTTTCTTTCTCTCTCTTTTTTTTTTTTTGCAGCGTCTGAGGAAACAGTGGACTCCAGCTCTGCCAGTTCCCCCCTCCAGCACGTGGTCGGTGGCGGGGGCCGGCGGATTATCACGATCATGACCGACGGCGTCCATCTGGGCAACCTCCAGGCGGCCCTTCCCAGTGGGGCCCTTGGCCAGCCCTTCATCGTGACGATGCAGAATGGGCAGCAAGGTAAAAGGGTGGGGGGAGACGACTCCAGGGGAGAGGTGCAAGCTGCTCCCTTCTGTTTGGGGTCAGCCAGCATCAAACAGAAGAGCAGGGAGCGTGGAAGACACCTCTGGCCCTTCCAGTGTGGCTGGACACTGACTGACTACATCTGGGACGTGATAGGAGAGCCACCTTCAGATACCTGGAGAAGACAAGCAAGCTTGTTCTTCTGCTGCTCTGGAGTGGAAGATCCCAAGCAGCAGTTTCATAGGACAAGGAGATGCCAACCAAACATTAAGAAGAACTTTCTGACGGCAAGAGCTGTTTGACAGTGGAATGGACGATCTTGGAAGGCAATGGACTCTCCTTCCCTGTAGGTTTTTAAGCAGAAGTTGGGTGGCCGTCAGTCAGGACTTCCTTAGCTGTGATTGCTGCATTGCAGGGATTTTGGACTTTGATCACCGTCCCTAGCCTTTGGAGGGCATCCCTGTCTGGAAGGCAACAGGTTGTCAAAGGCCTGCATAGTATCTTTTTGGCCTGGCAAGCCAGACCTCATCTCTCCCCCACCTTCCCCTTACACAGTCCCAACTGTGTGGGGCCACCCATCCGAAGGAACTTTGCTGAAGATCATGGGTATAAAATAGGGTTGCCATTTGGAAAACCCCAAAGTTGAGGAGCCTTTTAAAGACAAACCCCCAAGCTGTTGAGATGATTTTTTTTTTACAAAAATGCCAAAAACACCCTGCATTTTTTCGATTGAGTTGTCTGAGATCCAGGACAAAGCCAGACGTCAATTCCGCCTTTGAAATCCCAGTAACGTCTGGCAAAATCCTGGTGTATGGCAGCCCTGTATAAAACAATAGAAACCATAATATAATAATAATTGTTATTATCTTTATTAGCATGCCACAATTCAGTCTAAGGTACCAATGGGGGGTTGCAACAATTTAAATACAGTATTAAAGAAATTGAATTGAGCTGTGAACTGAAGATGAACCGACCAAGCTCTGTTCTGTAAGGGACGAACGTGAACTGCAATTAGTTGAGGCTGGAATGGCTCCTGTTCTAAAAACTGAACTTTCCAACCCCTGAGCAGCACTGCGTGCTTTCCTCCCCTCACCAGAATTCCCTGTGTCTCCCCACCCCCACCCCCCGCCCTCCTCTTGCAGTCCTCACAGTGCCTGCTGGTCAGGTTGCAGAAGAAACCATCATCGAGGAGCAAAGTGACAGCGATCACCACATAGTAGAGGTGGAGGAGGAGCCCCCTGCCAAGAAGATCAAGGTAGAGGAAGTTGCAGATGACCTGGAAGAAAGCAAGGTAAAGGGGGGGGAGACCCAATGCCTTTTGGGCACCCACGTCCTAGAACGGGGAGAGATTTTACTTACTTTTACAGTCGTACCTTGGATCCCGAATGCTCTGGAACTCTGATATTTTGGCTCCCGAGCGATTGAAACCCGGAAGTGATTGTTCCGGTTTGCGAATGTTCTTTTGGAAGCTGAACGTCCTTCTCCGGCTTCCGATTGGCTGCAGGAGCTTCCTGCAGCCAACCGGAAGCTGTGATTTGGTTCTCAAACGTTTTGGAAATCAGGTGGACTTCCGGAATGGATTCCTTTCAACTTCCAAGCTGCAACTGTTTTTATTTTGTTGCAATCATATCCCATCATTTTGCCTCCCAAGAAACTCAACTTGGCGTAATCTGGGGAACCGGGTTCGGGTCTCCGCTCCTCCACATGCAGCTGCTGGGTGACCTTGAGCTAGTCACACTTCTCTGAAGCCTCTCAGTCCCACTCACCTCACAGAGTGTTTGTTGTGGGGGAGGAAGGGAAAGGAGATTGTTAGCCGCTTTGAGACTCCTTCGGGTAGTGATAAAGCGGGATATCAAATCCAAACTCTTCTTCCTTATTCTCACAATAGCCCTGTGAGGTAGGTTAGGCTGAGAGGCAGCAATGGGCCCAAGGAGCTTCATGGGCAAATGGTAGGATTTGAACCCTGGTCTCTCCCAGGTCCTAGTCTGACACTCTTAAGCACAACTGGTTCTCCCTTTTTGCCAGAAAGATTTTACTTGTGCTGAATATTCCATCCCATCACAGAGGGAAGATGGACGGGGCCTCTGTGCCTTTTCCCTCCGCAGCTCATGAGGTCTAGAACCTTGCTTTCCCCCCAGCAATAAACTGGGATTTTTAGCCCAGTCCTGCTCCACCATCCATCTCCTCTTTGGAGGAAGCCCTCTCTGCAGCTGGCCTGAGCCGCCCCTCCTGACAAAGACATGGGTCTGCTTCCCCCCCGTAGGAGAGGGAGATTTTGCAGCAGCAGCTGCAGGAAGCCAACCGCCGCGCTCAGGAGTACCGCAGCCGGCTGATGAAGAAGGAGCTGGAGGCCGAGGGGTACCGGCAGAAGCTGGAAGCCATGGACAGGCAACAGGCCAACGGGACGGAAGAGGTCGCGGAGGACGACGGCGAAGGCCAGGCGGTCAGCTCTGCCGCCGTGTCGGAGGAGGAGGCCGTCAGCTCCACGGTGGACCTGGAACTCCCGACCGACGTCGCGGTGGAGACGGTCAGCACCTCGTAACCCTCCAGGTCGACCTTTCGCTTGCTTTCTTAAAATAGGAAAATCAACAGGATTAAAGCTTGCCTGGGAAAAAGGGGTATAGCGGAGAGAAGGAAGCCACACCCCTCCCTCCAAAGAATCTCTGGACAAAAGTCCTTTTGTGGGGGACAGTTCACAGTCAACCCCCCTATCCCCTCTCCTGTCCTCGCTTTTCCCGCCTTTCAGAACAGGGCTTTAAACACCCACAGCCATAAAATAAATGCCTTTTTTATAATCTCCCTAGCCGTTCAGAGAGAGATATTTTTGTTACTGCCGCCCGAAAGCCATTTTTATAAGCCGCCAGCAAGTGACCTAAAGCACCAAACCAAACCTGGCCCTTTTTATGAGGGCGAGGCAGCCTTACTGTCAGGGTGCCAGCCCTCTCTGGAACGGGGTGGGAATGCAGATGTGTGCAGCCCAGTTTCTCGGGGGGCCGGTGGCAGAAAACAGGAGCAGATCCACAGGATGTTCCCTCCCCCCTCCCCGGCCAAATGGCCCCAGTTGCTGAAGGACCCTGCGTGCAAATTGACAGGAGACACCCCTTTCCTGTTTCCCAAGGCCTTGACAATAGCGGGTGCGGCGAAGGCAGGCTCTCCTCTTAGAAACACGGGCAGCGGCTTGTATCAAAAGCAGTGCCCTGGGTGCTGAGCCTCTGAGCTGCCCTCTCTGTACCTCCTGGGGGCCGAGGGGGAGGGTTTTATTAGCCCTGGGGGTGCCCTTGAATTCCAGTCGTGCCTCTCACTTATCTGGCTAGAGGGGCGTGTATGTGTGTGAGAGAGAGACTGTACAAACCAGCCTTCTTAGATTACAAAAGGTAGAAATCCACGCCCGTTGCTCCACCCACTATCTCGTCCCTGCGCACCTTTGCCAGGTGGCCCCTGGAAGATGGGGATGTGGCCCCTGGGCTGCAGAAGCTTCCCTAGCCCCATCATAAGCCTGCCTGCCTGTGCCTTGTGAGATTTGCATATTTACCTCTGGCTCAGGGGTGGAGGGATGTCTGCAGCCCTTCCGGATGCTCCCAGGCCGCAAGCCGTGCCCTCCTCGTCCTCCTTAATCCCCATCCTATTCTGACCGGGGCTGGTGGGACTTGGGGTCAACCTGTGGAAGGCTGCAGGTGCCGTCTCTCCCCTGTTTCTGCCCCCCAGGCTTGCTCTTCGCTCTATGCAGGCCTTTGGGATATTCAGCTTTCAGAAGGGACCCCAAAGACTCCCGCCCTTGTCTGTCTCCCTTCACCCTCGCGCCCCCAGCCTTCAGTTCTACCCAGAATACAACACGTACCGTACGTATTATTCCGTCTATAAGACGTCCCCATGTATAAGACACCTCCTATTTCGGGGGACTCAAATTTAAGAAAATGGGAAGAGAGATGGCCCCTAAGACGCCCCCCCCCCCAATTTTTGACATTATTTTGAAGGAAGAAAACCTAGTCTTATACACAGAAAAATGCGGTAACTGTTAACAACTGGGCCAATATTTTATAGGAAAGGAAAGAGCCACCCCATTGCGAGGAATCTCACAAACCTAGCTAGTGTGGGGCTTCCGAATCTATTCCCTTTGGACTGCGAAGCCACTGTGCGGCTGAAGCAGGCTTAATTTCAAAAGGTGCATTTATTTATATTTGCCATAGCTCTCTATATTTTTAATATATATATGTGTGTGTGTGTGTGTATATATAACTGATCACAGTCCAGTTCCCAGGGTTGTCTTTGTGCCTGTGAGGACTAGAACCACATTTTTTTAAAAAAGGAAAACAACCCAAAAAACTGTATTCAGGTTTACACCCGTCTATCTGCTCTACTGTGTGTTGCACTTGATGCCTTAGGGACCGGATGAGGAAGCCCCCATCCCTATCCCTGATGGTTGGCCAGACAGGATGCTGGGAGTTGAAACCCAACATTGTAGGGAGGGCCTACCCCCCCCCCCCCCGCTATTATAAAATAAAAGTAGGAACTGTAGGGGAACCAGTTAGCCTCTGATAACAGCCCTTGATGTCGCTCACGTCTCCCTGGTTTTGGGGCGTGTGTGTCCAAGGGTGGGTTGAAAGGCAGCCAGCAACTGCACACGTGTAGGAACATAGGAAGAGCTCTGCAGGATCAGGCCGGCGGGAGCTCGTCTGGCCCAGCACCCTGCTCTCACAGTGGCCAAACGCCCCAAGGAACCGAAGGACCTAGATAGACTGTCTCTGGGTCTGGAGGTCCCATAAGAACGTACGGAGAGCCCTGCTGTACAGGATCGGGCCGAAGGGGACCCATCCTGTCCAGCACCCTGTTCTCACTGTGGCCGACCAGATGCCCCAGATGCGAGCGGGACTCGAGCATGACGGCAGCAACACACTCCCCAGTTGTGATTCTTGCGGGGCCTTTGTTCCTTCAAAAGGACGATGGGCGAGGCTGATGGTCAGCAGCTAAGTTCCTCATTACCCAGAAGGTAGCCAACGTGGACGGGGTTTTGCAGCTCTCAGCATCCCTGATGGTTGGGAGTCCCAGCACCCTCTGCAGGGGCACCTGAGCAGCTGCTCAGACTTCAGAATTTGAAGAAGCGAGGGCCCTGGCAGAGCATCAGAGCGGCTGCCTTGTGTGCAGAAGGTCCCTGGCTCAGGCCCCTGAGGCACCCCCTCTCTGCCTGAAAGCCCAGACAGCTGCTGCCGGTCAGTGCAGACAGTATTGCCCTTTGCGGACCAACGATCTGCATAAATCAGCTTTCCACATTCCTAAGATTTTCAGGGATAGCTTATAAAAGCAAATGTCGGGCACGTCAGCAACTGAGAACTGATGATTTTGGCGGGGCAGGTTTCTTGCAGGGTTGTTGTTTAAACATTCCTAAGAGTTGTCCACTGAGCTAGAGATGTCCATGCATTCTCAGGATACGCTGTTGAATCCCTGGTGCAAGCTGTGGGCTTCTCCGTTCCTCCTAAGGGAGGGAGGAAAATCAGGTGTGCAAAACATCACGGACACACAGCCCCGTCCCCCACAAGAAATGGAGACCTCCTGTCACTAGGGCTAGATTCACACCCTGCATTTAAAGTACTGTAATACCACTTTAAGCATCATGGCTTCCTCCCAATGAGTCCTGGGAGCTGTGGTTAGTTGTGGGTGCTGCGAGTTGTTTAGGAGACAACCCCCCCCCCCAAATATAGGAGCTATACGTCCCAGAGTGGTTTAGCAATCAGTCCCTCTTCCCAGGGAACTCTGGGAATTGTAGTTCTGTGAGAGGAAATAGAAGTCATCTAGCAACTCTCTTAGCAAAACTACATCTCCCAGAAGTCTTTGGGGGAAGCCATGACTGTATCGTTGTGGTATATGGTGCTTTGAAATGCACGGTGTTTGCCTGGCCCCAGTCAAGACAAATGAACTGTGAGCAAACAGGTTTCGTGAAGAACCTTCCCTTCTAGGAGCGAGGGGGGCAGTGAGCACCGGACTCGTGCTCCTGCGTTTTAAGGAAAAGGAACCCTATTTATTTAATGTGCAATTTAGAGAAAGGAAATAAGAAGCCTTGCTGCAGCCTTTCACTTTTAAAGCAGCAATCTTGAAACGATCTTCTAAGTGCTAAAAAAGTAGCACCTTGGCGTTCGCCCGGTGCCTCGGTGGTCTCTGGAGAGAAAGGGGAGCAGGCAGCGCAATGACCCTCGTCTCTCGTCAAAACTGCAGCGTCAACGTCGGGGCCCACCGGCCTTTTACGGCCACGGAAACCTCCTAACTTGACCCAGCGCAGACTCCAGGAGGCAGCTGTTACAAGTGCCCTACAGATTTGTAGATGACTTTTTCTTTTTTTATTATGAAAAATAGCTTTATGTACAGGCTGGCTTGTTTAAGGGAGGGGGGGGGGAAATATATTTTATATTTTAGGGTCTTTTGCCCGAAAATGTTACGTTTACAATGTGTACAATTTCCTCTCTTTTTTTGTACTCTGGTTTGGTTAATAAAAATGCCACGGTCACCCGTTTTCTTTCTGAGCTGGGAAATTAAAACAAGCAGGACTCCTTCGTGGAGTAGCGAGACAACCGTTGTTACGGGTTCTGTGGGTCTGGGAGTATGCGGAGTTGAGCCTGACCCATTGCAAGGGGGTCCTGCTTCTGGAAGGGTTCCTTGACACCCTGGGCCATGTGTCCACATTTATTACCCATATCTCAGTCTCAAGGGATGGGAGAGCCCATAGTCCTTCAGATATGGCTGGCCCTAACCATTGGCCCTGCTGGCTGCCGGGAGTCCGACGATGACATCTGGAGAGCTTCAGGTTCCCTACTGCTGGCCCTGCTCCCATGAGGGAGGGAGGGAAATGGAAGAAGGGGGTTGCTGGGGAATACAGTGGTACCTCGGGTTAAGTACTTAATTCGTTCTGGAGATCCGTTCTTAACCTGAAACTGTTCTTAACCTGAAGCACCACTTTAGCTATTGGGGCCTCCTGCTGCCGCCGCGCCACCAGAGCACGATTTCTGTTCTCAACCTGAAGCAAAGTTCTTTTTTTAAAAAAAATAATTTTTATTAAATTTTCCATTTTAACAGTCCAATCAAATCACATTAAATATTCCAAGTTATACAAATATATATCATATAGTCTGAATATTCTGCCAAATTACAAATTTTTATTGGGACTTCCCATGCTTCAAGTTTGGGGGGCTCTGATCATCTCTGAAGCAGAGTTCTTAACCCGAGGTACTATTTCTGGGTTAGTGGAGTCTGTAACCTGAAGTGTATGTAACCTGAAGCGTCTGTAACCCGAAGTACCACTGTAACAGGATTGTAGCGGTGGAAGGGACCCCAGAGCATCATCTAATCGAACCCCCTGCACTGCAGGAACCACCGCTAGAGAATCCCTTAAAAGTGGCCATACAAGTCAAACCAGCAGATTGACTTGCTAGAAGGCCACTTGCTAAATTCCTGATTCAGAGAGGAATGAAATTGCCCTGAGAATCTTAGGAGAACCAGTCCGAAGAGAAGCTTAGTTACGCTGAAAACAGCTGTCTATTTCCCTCCTTTGACTTGCCATCCCCAGGTGGGAAAACGAGCGTGTTGTTTTCATCTGCGGATCTGAGCCCCCACAAGGTGGCACGGTCCAGACGTTGGCCCCAAATGCCCCCGTCTTCCCTGCAAAGAGCCTGGATCTTGTTAAGATTCCAGGGGCGTCGCAGGCCTCGCTCTCTGCCAAGCGCTGACTAATAAGTAACATTTCACCGCTGGTAACGAGGCGCCAGCCGAGCCCCGCTTTGATTTATAGCGGCTTAGCGGGCTTTTGACGGGGAAAGTAATTAGTTTTCCCCAGGAAAATGAAAAGTGGGGGAAGAATCGGGGAGCAGCTGAAAGCCAGCCGTGTGCCAAGCGAGGGATTCTGGGCCTCTGGCTCCCCTAAAGGCATGGAGTCGGGACCCAGGTGGGTGTTCTGGGGCAAACGTACCTGTCCCTTCCTCTTCTGGTCCTGGATCTGTCAGCTTACGAAGATGCTTGCCCCTGTTCCAGCTTGTTGGCCTCAAGCGTCCTGCTGCTGGTTGCCCATCTGTTACCGGGTCGAGTTCAAATTGTCGTCCTAAACAGCCCCTAACAAATTGGGGCCAGTTTACCTGCAAGTTCACCTTACCCCACATGCGCCCACTCCACCGCTCCGATCTGTGAAACCACCACCGTTATAGGTCTCACGTGATTCTTGATCCACACTTGTAAGACGTCAACCTTTTTTAGTGTGGCACTTTGGAACTCCCTGCCAATTGAACGTCAAGCAGGCACCTTCACTGCGCTCTTCCGCACCTCCTACAAACATTTCCATCTAGGCAGGCTCGCCCAGACATTTTGGACGTTGACCCGAGTTTTAATCCATTGTATCATTAATCTGAATGGTTTTTCCAATGTTTTTAAGAGCTGTTCTTAACTATTTTAAACCGATGGTTTCATTGTTCTTTTTGGAAAGAGCTTTTGAGTTTTTTCTTTTTTTAATTAGCCACCAAGCGGTGTGAAGGTAAAGGTAAAGGGACCCCTGACCATTAGGTCCAGTCATGGCTGACTCTGGGGTTGTGACGCTCATCTCGCTTTACTGGCCTAGGGAGCTGGCATACAGCTTCCGGGTCATGTGGCCAGCATGACTAAGCCGCTTCTGGCGAACCAGAGCAGCGCACGGAAACGCCGTTTACCTTCCCGCCGGAGCGGGACCTATTTATCTACTTGGACTTTGACGTGCTTTCGAACTGCTAGGTTGGCAGGAGCAGGGACCGAGCAACAGGCACTCACCCCGTCGCGGGGATTCGAACCGCCGACCTTCTGATTGGCAATTCCTAGGCTCTGTGGGTTAACCCACAGCGCTACCCGTGTCCCAAGCGGTGTATACATTTTATGAAATAAATGATGTTGGCATCCATCATTATTCTGGGGGCAAAGTCTAACCCCTGTGTTAGCACCCAGTTGACCTCCCTGGGGTGGTCGGTGTGTATGGAGGTCCAGGGCTGCCCAGATGACAAGACCCCCTCCTTGGCCTTGAGACCACCTGCCGCCATCCTGTGTCCTCTGATAACCCCATCCACCCTCATTTCTCACCATGCCTGGGTCTGTCCCCCAGTCTCAAGCTGCCATTCCCTTTGCTCCTTTCCTTATTCCCATCCCAGGGCGCCTGGGGGGCAGGTTCCTCTTCCTCTCCCCAAACCTTTTCCCTATACAGTGGTAACTCAGGTTAAGTACTTAATTCGTTCCAGAGGTCCGTTCTTAACCTGAAACTGTTCTTAACCTGAAGCACCACTTTAGCTAATGGGGCCTCCCGCTGCTGCCACACCACCGGAGCACGATTTCTGTTCTTATCCTGAAGCAAAGTTCTTAACCTGAAGCACTATTTCTGGGTTAGCGGAGTCTGTAACCTGAAGCATCTGTAACCTGAAGCGTCTGTAACCTGAGGTACCACTGTACACACCTTTTTTTCACAATACACCAAACAATACAGAAACCATGGTCACAAGCACAGGAGTCCTTTGTTAGGGGTGGGGGAACCTCCAGTTTTGGGGTGCGGCCCTTGGTGCTTATCATTCTGGCCCCTGACACACCTTTCATTCCCAACCCCCTTCCTCAAAGCGCTTTGGCTGGGCCGGAACGTGCCATTGAGCCAGGATAATGCCCCTCCGTTGCCGGGATGGAGGACAGAGAGTCAGAAACCTCCAGCTTTCAAACGACCATATTGTGGTGCAACAAACACAAAAGCTCTCGTCTGCAGAGCAGCCTGCTCTTGCCTCTGAGCTCACTTGCGGCTGGAATGTGGACCCCAGAAGGTTTCATATGGAGAAATGTGGCCCCCGGGCTGAATAAAAGTGCCCTGTGATATTTCCCCCCCAAATCAGATGGGCACTGTTTATATAAGAATGGTGAGTTACTGTTCCCAACCCTAACCCTGCGGAAAGCCATCTAGTTAGACTTTAATTTGATTTTGGCCTGTCTTTGGGAGGTAATTTAATTATTGTTTTATTTTATACTAATGTTATATATTTGATGTTAGCCGACCGGCTGGGGAGGGTGGGATATAAATAAAAATTATTATTATTATTAATTATTATTATTATTATTATTATTATTATTATTATTATTATTATTATTATCAGAGCCTGCTGGATCAGGCCAATCAATGGCCCATTCGATCCCACATCCCCTTTCTACAGTGCCTGCGAATTTGAGGATTTGAGCATGAGATTTGGGCACTACAGCAACTTTCCCCCTCCTGGTATTCAGAAGCATCGCCTTCTCCTCCATGAATTCGTCTCACCCTCTTCCAAAGCCGTCTCAGTTTGTGGCCATCACTGACTCCTGTGGCAAGGAGTTCCACAGTTGAACTGTGCAAAGCAGCAAGCGCCTCTTCTCTAGGCCAGTCTCCCCCAGCCTACGGCACCCTCCCCACCCAAAGGTGCTAATTAATCCCCCCCAGTGGAGAATTTATGGGTAGCTACGACTGCTTTGAAGTTCAGGGGAAGAGACCTAAAAGCGCTTGGGTTGCGGGTCTGCAGCATCACATTCAATCAAATATATATATATATATAATGCCCGGGAACCAGCTCCACCTGGTGTTATCTTGGGCTCAGTGGTGATCTGGAGAGTGTAAGCTCTGTGGGGCAGAGACCATTCTCTTCCAACACTGCTATTCCATAAATCATCTTCATTGCTGCTACCGCCGCCGTGGCAACATCGATTTTTTAAAAAAGGACAAGACACCAATGCTCTTCAGATCTGTTCATTTCTACTCCCAGAGTACATTTCTATCACAAGCCACCCCCCATTCTGGTCTTAACAATAATTTCTGCATGGCATGGCAGCTATTATTTGCCACGCTCCTCCAAAGTTTAAATATGTGCAAATCGGATCATTCCCTCATCCGAGTCTCGCATAATGATCCATCAAAGACATTTCAGGATCTCTAGAAGTCTCGTTCTTCTGGCTGCAGTGCTGCCCTCTGGTAGAAGTTCTAGTCTGGTGCAATTTGGTTGACGACTGGGAAAATTCCTCTTTCCACAGACTCCCCCTTTTCCTGCGGCGTCGCTGTCAGAGGTAAGTAGGGGCATTATTTTAAGAACATCGGATTGTAGCTGGATCTGGCCCACCTTGGTCCAGCATCCTCTTCCCATTTTGGAATCAAGATAGACTGCCACTGGACCTGGAGGTTCCATAAGGATATCAGAAGAACCCATGTCCTGAGATCAAGCCAGGGGTCCATTTTATTCCAGAATCTCATGTGGGAAACCCGCAAGCAGCATTTAAGCATCAGAGCAACACTCCTGCAATTTTCAGAAGCTTTTGTGTCTGAGCACGGCCATCTTACCTAGTAGCCACTGGTAGCCTTCACTTCCACGAGTTTGTCTTTTAAATCCATCCAATGTGGTGGCAGGCAGTTCCATAGTTCAACCCTGCACTGTGTGAAGAAGTCATTTCTGTTACCTGTTCTGAACCTTCGTACATCAATGCGTTATACGTAGGGCTGCCTCTGAAGACGGTTTGGAAACTTCAACTGGTGCCGAATTCGGCAGCCAAGTTGCTCACGGGGGCCAGACGGTTTGAGCATATTGCACCGATCCTGGCCTCACTAGCTGCCAATTAGTTCCCATGCCCAATTCTGGGGTTGACCCATAAAGCAGGGGTCAGCAAGCTTTTTCAGCAGGGGGCCGGCCCACTGTCCCTCAGACCTTGTGGGGGGCCGGACTATATTTTGAAAAAATGAAGAATAATGAATTCCTATGCCCCACAAATAACCCAGAGATGCATTTTAAAGAAAAGCACACATTCTACTCAGGTAAAAACACACTGATTCCCAGACTGTCTGCTGGCCGGATTGAGAAGGCGATTGGGCCGGATCCAGCCCCCGGGCCTTAGTTTGCCTACCCATGCCATAAAGCCTTAAATAGCTGAGGACCGCTGTTCCTCAAGGAATGCCTCTCCGCATATGAATCAACCCAGACCCTGTGATCAGTGCCTCTTTCAATAGAGGTCCGCAGGGTGGCAACACAAGAACAGGGCCTTTTTTGCAGTGGCTCCCCATCTGTGGAAGGCTCTCCCCAAGGAGGTTAGGCTGGCTTCTTCCTTATATATCCTTAGGCGCCAGCCAAAAACGTTCCTTTTTAACCAGGCCCTTGGCTGGCTGACCTCAGATGCCCTTTTAAATGTGCTGTGAATTTTTGGTGTCTTTTTGTTCTAATTTTTATTACGCATTTTGCGTTTTTTATATTGCGGTTTTATGTTGTGAGACCTACGGTTGGAAGGCAGCATACAGATTTAATAAAGAATGAAAATAATAGCTGCACGTCGAGTTCAGGAGCTCCTGTTTGCAGAGTGAAACCAAAAAGCCCGCCCATTCCGGCATCCTGTTGTTGCGATGGCCAACCACATCCTTCTTCTGGGAAGGCGTCGATCAGGATGCGAACACGGGAGCGCTCTCCTCGCTTGCAAGTCCCAGAAACTGGTGTTCAGAGATTGGCAGTAGCCCAGAGCTGTGACTACTGGTAGCTGCTAAGTCATGGAGGGATAAGGCTAATTCTTTATCCTTATTCCTGTCTCTCTTGGGAACGAATTATCCGTGCGCTGTGTGAAAAAGACCTTGCTTTCGCCTGCCTTGAATCTTCCAATGTTCAGCTTCGCTCTCGCTGCCTCAGGACCAAGCGGGTGGCTGAGAGACTTTGTGGTCCCCAGGGAAAGATCCCCGTGGGTACCAGGTCTCACAAGAAGTGCCGCTTGATTCCTGACCGTCGAGAGACTGTTCCTCCTCTGGATGAACGTGCCGGGTTCTCTTTAAAAGCCACCAACAGCCCAGGAGTCATACGGTCTTCATGAGGCAATGAGTTCCGCCGGTTAACGCTGCATTTCATCCCCTCTCTACCCTGGACCGAAAGCACAGTTTGCCAGAAACGTTACAGGTGGTGTGAGCTGATCCAAGGCCCACAAATTCCAGGCGCTTCGGGGCCACATTTCTGACTTCCTAGCTGAAGTTCCCAGACAGTCTTCAAGGGGAAGCCCCACACAAACCTCATTGCGGCAGTCTAAAACTGCACGACTCACTTTGGCCAGGTTATCTTGAATCCAGGAACGGCTGATGTTGGGAAAAAGGCACTGCGCTATTTAGGGTTTGTGGCGTGGTTTTGGTTTTCGTTCTACTCTTCCCCCTTTGTTTTTGGTTTAAAGATTAGTCTTGTAAGTTTTTTTTTTAAAAAAAGTTTTAAGCTTCTCTTGTTATAATTGCCCAGAGGACATCGTTAATTGGCTGGGTTACAAACGATGTACATAAATATAAGCCACGGTGGATCGAACCGTGAAGGCAAGAACATTCCCTTTCTGTTATTCACCCAGCAGCTGGCATTTATAGAGGTAGACCATTCCTGTCCATGGAGGTTCGACACAGCCCATCCCCTCACTTCACCTAGAAACCAGCATTCGTAGGTAGACCATCCCTGTTTGTGGACGTTTGACACGACCTACCATGACTTCCGGGAGGAAAGGGGGCAGATTCCAACTTTGGAAGCCCTGCTTATGTCTCTGAAACAGCCTTAAAAAAAGTAATGGTCCGTCCATCAGGCCAGCCGGTAATCGAACGTATCTTTCTCCATGTAATCGGTCCATGTGGACGAAGGCATGCTGCGGTACGGATCCAGCAGGATCCGAAAGCAGCGGACGATCAGGAGCCCCAGGAAGACGAAGAGGAAGAAGACGAAGACGAAGGCTGCTTTCTGCTCCAAGGTCAAGGTGGGGTCTGGACGGACAGCGCTGGCCAGGGCAGGCAAAGTTCCGGTGAGACCATCGGCCATCGTTTCAAATCCTGAGAGCCAAGAGCTCATCGATCCAGGAGATCTACAAGGAGAAAATAGCGGGTTACTAGCCACTTGGGATGGGTAAATTTGAAGGAATGTTCATTTTTCTGCTTTCCTCTAAGTTCCGCTCTCCTCATTTCCGCAACAGTCTGCAGATTTATTTCTTAAAAGAAAGTCCCCGTGAAAATTCGCTAGCATTTGGGTGTGAATTTCATCTGTAACACAAACCTTTTTGCCAAGCAATTTCAAGTGTTCCACTGGAAAACGGCCCCCAATCTTACGCTTGGTACCACTTGCCCTGGAACATCGCTACAATGGGGGAAATTACGTACAATTTGAGATTTCGACAAGGACTGGAACCTGCAGGCACTTTTTATACG
The DNA here is from genome assembly GCF_964270895.1 of Podarcis filfolensis. NCBI lineage: Eukaryota > Metazoa > Chordata > Lepidosauria > Squamata > Lacertidae > Podarcis > Podarcis filfolensis. Next base: position 3,832,830 of record NC_139620.1, read on the forward strand.
TCTCCACTCCCATCGTTCAGCCAGGACACTGAGCTCCAGCTCCGAGGGTCTTCTGGCGGTTCCCTCCCTGTGAGAAGTGAGGTTACACAGGGAACCAGGCAGAGGGCCTTCTTGGTGGTGGCGCCTGCCCTGTCGAACGCCCTCCCATCAGATGTCAAGGAAATAAACAACTATATGACTTTTAGAAGACATCTGAAGGCAGCCCCAATTAGGGAAGTTTTTAATGTTTGATGTTCTATTGTGCTTTTAATTTTGTGAGGAGCCGCCCAGGGTGGCTGGGGAAACCCAGCTGGATGAGTGGGGTATAAATATATTATTATTATTATTATTATTATTATTATTATTATTATTCCAGCTCTATGATTCCCTATGACGGGACGCGGGTGGTGCTGTGGGTTAAACCACAGAGGCTAGGATTTGCTGATCAGAAGGTTGGCGGTTCGAATCCCTGCAACGGGGTGAGCTCCCGTTCCTCGGTCCCTGCTTCTGCCAACCTAGCAGTTCGACAGCACGTCAAAGTGCAAGAAGATAAATAGGTACCACTCCGGAGGGAAGGTAAACGGCGTTTCCGTACTCTGCTCTGGTTCGCCAGAAGCGGCTTAGTCCTGCTGGCCACATGACCCGGAAGCTGTATGCCGGCTCCCTCGGTCAATAAAACGAGATGAGCGCTGCAACCCCAGAGTCGGCCACGACTGGACCTAACGGTCAGGGGTCCCTTTACCTTTATGATTCCCTACGCAGATAGGTCTGAGAGGAGGCTAGTCATTGGAGCAACGGCTCCCCTCTGGTGAAAAAGCGACTAAATTTCTTGTTGGTCAGACCAAGCTGTGATTGACGCTGGCCTGGAGGTGGGGAATGATGATCAATTTGCACGTTAATGGGAACACTCTGCGCAGTTTCCTCAGCCAAGCGAGTTTTTCAGAGCGACTGTTCTGAAGCCCAAGTAGGACCCAAGCGGCTGCGTCTTCCCACCACACACTCCCACCCCCAGGACCGGCAGCTTCGAAAAAGCAATTTATAACCCCTTCTCTTAGTTTTAAAAAAAGTTTTTAAAAACCTCCAACTGGCTCTTTGCAATTTCCAGAGCTTGTTCACTTGTTTCCGGAAACGAACTTGCTTTCCGAGGCGTTTTGTACCCTTATCGCTGAAGGGGAATATAAATATATCTGTACCCCCGCTACAACAAACTCTCATTTATAAGGCTGATAAAAATCGACAAATCGCTTCGGAAGGCGGCCTGGAACATTGCTCTCGTTTTCTCCGGGTAGGGACTGACTGCGCACTGTTCCGAAATGACTGATGAAGGGAAGGTGGCTGTGTTGAGCCTCCACACCCAGGGGCAGTCTACCTCTGAAGACCAGCTGCCAGGAGGCCATGATGAGGGACATTCGAGACCTCTTTGTGACATGCCGGACGCAGCTTATTGGCAGCAGTGGGAGAAGAGAGAAGGCCCCTCTTGGTCCCGTCCAGCAGGATTTTGATTTATTTTTTTAAATTTTTATTAGTTTTTATTAAATATTACAAGAAAAGAAAAAGGAAACCCAAACCAAAATCCATGCCTAACATTGTAAACACATTTGTCTACGTGTTTTCCAAAATGCAGACTAGAAAAGAAAAAAGACACAAGATAAAATAAAAGGAAAAAGGAAATACTTTTCATAATACCAAATTTATACTTTAAACATTACCATATATAAATCCTCGTTAAAATGTCATAAAAGACTTCCACCGCATTCACCACACGTCTCTTAATTTCTAATTCACCTTTACTTCTGTTCTTCAGTCACTTCCTTAAGTTCTTTCATAGCCCATCAAATCTTTGCATTCTTTATATTCTTCACAAGGTTAGTCTAAGCACAACCAAACTTCCGTATCTGAGCCCTGCTTCTGTAACTATTCATTTAAACATTCCCATTGTTTCTGTACCACACTTTTGGGTTTAATGCCTTATTAAATCTGTCAATTTTGCTAACTCCAGATACTCGCATAATTTACTTAACCATTCCCTTTTTGTTGGGATATTATTTCCTTTCCAGTAACTGGCTACCAATATCCTCGCTGCTGTTGTTGCATATAGAAATATGTCAATTTTGTCTTTGGGGATATCCTTACTCAAAATTCCTAATAAGTGTGCTTCTGTTCTTTTGTTATATGAAACCTTTATCAATGTTTAAATCTCTTCATGGATCATATCCCAATTTTTTTAATCTCTGGTGCCAAAAGATTCCGCCGTGATGAAGAAGAGCTGTTGGCAAAGGTGTTAGAACCTCAGAATTGTAGCCTCGGAAGGGACCCCACAGATCATCTAGTCCAACCCCTTGCGATGCAGAAATTCTGCTCGCATCTTGTCCCTGGGTGGGCTGAAGAGGTCCAAAAATAACAGATTGGCAAATCAAATTACAGGAATTGGTGGAGACGGCTCAACTGACTAGTAAACTCAGAGGAAATTCAAAGCAAAAATTTGCGGACAAATGGGATGGTTATAGAAGATATGTTCAAAAATACAATAATAGTTTTGACTCTGTGCTAGCATTTGAGTGATAAAGGAACTAAAAGGAGGTGGACAACAATTAAGGATTTATTATGTTTTCAGAATGTATTAGAAAAATTATATAGAAAGGTTTATTGTTTTGTGTACATTCAAATGTAAGATAAAACATATGCAAAGGGACTTGACAGGAAGTCAAACCTGAAGAAAAGATTTTGGAAGATAAAAGGGGAAAAATATTTACTTTCATTGTGATCATTTTGTGTGCGGTGTGCGGGTGTGGGTGTCTGCACATATGTGTGTTGTTGTTTGCAATGTTTGGGAGAAAATAAGACGGTAAATAACAAATAAACTAAATATCAATGTATATAATTTTTATTTCTTAATTATATTTAGTGGTAGTATGGCTGTATTGTTTTTTGTAACATAAAACCATTCAATAAAAATTATTTATTTTTTTTAAAAAAAGAGGAGGTCAATTCACTGCGGGAACGGGGTTCGTGGAGGGTGCTTTGCCCAACGCCCACCCCACATGATATAGAAAACAGGGATCTCGTTTCTCTCCTTCCCTATCTCTGCCCAAGGCTGCGATAGCTACGTAGATCCTCCAGATTCAGGAGGACTCTACCTCAGACTGCCAGTTAGTTAATGTGGGGGCCAAACACGGGCAACGGTTCGCCTTGATGCTCTGCCTGGGGGGCTTCCTGGAGAATATTAGACGAGGGGTGTAGAGTTGGGGAACCAGTGGCTCCCCAAAACGTCGCTAGACTCTTCGCTGTATTGCTAATGGTTGCGGAAGATTCGATCTCGTGCCCCAGGAGATTCTGGACACAGTCCCCAGTAGCATCCCCAGGTCGGCTTCAGAAAACCTCTTTCCCGAAACCCCGGAGAGCTGCTGCCAGTCCGTGTAAGCAGTACTAATCTAGAGGGTCCAAAGTCTGGCTCGGTACGCGACAGCTTCCTCTGTTGCCTCTGGGAAGGAAATGACGGCCTCTGCCTCTGCCCCTCTACTAAGCCAACCGCCTCAAAAACAAGCCCCATTCCAGAGGTCCTTCTGCGTCAAGTTTCCTTGAACGTCTGCAAAATTCGGCTTGCAACCAGATAAACCTGGGCCAGATCTGCGGCTGCATTTGTGGATGTTGCAAGGCCGCCTCCTGCTGGTGGCCAAAGGAACCACGGCGCAACGGCTCTCAGTGTAGCTCAGTGCTGTCCAATGGCGACAGGACCGAATGCCGTATTTAAGGAGGGAGAAAGCGAGTCACTATTACACACCTCCCAGTTGAACTGGAGGCAAGGGGTTCGAAGGCTCGGCCGACGTGGTGGCGTCAGTGATGGGGTTTAAAGGAAGGAAGAGTCACTTAAGGTCTCGGGGGTGTCTCTGTGTGGTTCCTGGCTTAAGGAGCCTTGAAGCTGAAGTCATTTAAGAGTGTATTCGTAAAAAAGACCAGATCTTTCTGGATCCTTGCTGGACCAGACGCTACGGTTGCCACCTGCCCACCAAAGGTAAAATAAATCTTTCCACCCACTCACCCTCCCATTCCTGCCTTCTTCGTCTTGTAAACTGATTTTTTTTTTTGTAAATATATATATTGATGCACCTACATTGCTTCACATCAGCCAGAAAGGCAAAATATGTATATTTCTAGCTTTATTTATCAGCAGGTCCAGAGGAACAGACCTAGAATTTATTTCTAAGTTCTGAAATCGTTTCGATGAGAACTGCCTTGCCCCTGTATTTCACAGTCTCCAGTGTTTGACAAGGTGCATTCTTTTAAGAATCAAATCTCATCGGGGCGAGGGTTCAACTTTAGTGAATATGAATCGGAAGGGTGGGGTGGGGATAGCTTATCCCCTCCCCTGCAAATAAGGGGCACTTGGCCCTTCTCTCCAAAGCAGGGGGGGTTGTCTTGTTCGAACGTAATTTTGTACGATTTGGGAGTGTCAAATCAAATGCGTATCAGTTTTTCTGGTTTGTGAAATCGGGAATGTGTCTCCCTCCCACCCACAAGGGAGGAAAAAACCAAACACTTAGAAATATATTTTCAGCACAAAAAGGGTTTGAAATTATTATTATTTTTAAAAAAGAGGAAAAGCAAGACTATATTAGCAGGGAAATATAAGCCTGTAAATTAAGTGCCATTATAGATTCTCATTGTTTCTCCGGTGGAGATGAGAAGTGTCTGTGTGTTCAGGCAGCAAAAGCGTGGTTTTTCCCCCCTGTCTCTCTTACACACACACACACACACACACACACACACACACACAATCTTGAACTTACATCCTGCACTCTCTGCAGACCTGGTTTGTGCATATCCACCTGTACCTACCAGTACAAATTCAGTTACCATGCAAAAAAGAAACCCTCACCTGTGTGTCTCAGGTAAGCCAGCCTTCCGGAGTCCTCAGTGGGCGGATGCCTCTGCCCCCGTACCCATTTGTCTAGCTATGAAGATCCGCTTCTTAAACCCCGTTCCTAGTTGGATCTGCAAACCAACCGTTGTATTGTCCAGCGGGTTCCTCCTCCTACCTTGTTGATGACTGGAAACATACGGAGGCAGAGCTTGGATGCTGAGGGTGGCTGGATGGGGGAAGAGCTCTTCCCCTTGAGGGGCGAGGGGGTGTACCGCTCAGCCCCATGCAGGATCGGGCCGGGGAGGGGAATTCCGGGAGGCGACAGAATCGCTTTTCTACAGCCTTTCTTAGCCCACACACGCGTGGACAGAGAGATGCTTCAAAGCTGTTGCCGGTGGCAACCGGTTGCTATGGAGATGCCGGAGCAAACTCATTTGCTGCTGGACCAGGGAGGGGCCAGGAAGCTGACGGAGGCTTGGTGGGGGTCCCTCTCATTCCATTTCATGTCTGGCTGTTTTTTGGGGTAACCTTGCAGTTGTTGAAATGATATAATGATGGGGGACAGTATCTATCGTTCTGCGTTGCTGAGGCGGAATGATGGGCCAACCCCCCTTCCCCCCCCCCAAAGGGACAAGGGTTAGGGACACCCCTCTCTTAGAATGAACCAAATCAGCTCATTCAAAGATCAGTCTTGCCAATGTGGTGGACTTGAAACCTGAAGATCCGAGTTCAAATCCTCCTCTTTCAGCCTAGCCTATTTGTTTGTTTCTCAGATTTGCAGACCGTCCCTCAGCTGGTAGGCTGAAACCAACCTCACAGGGTTGTTGTAAGAGGAATAAAAATGGGGCGAGTTCCCAAAATTCTTCCCCACTGTGAGCTCTGTGGGGGCAGAACAGGCTGCAATAGAGACGGATAGGAGGGCTGTAGAGAAAGAGGGAAGGAAGGAAGTTTGGAGAGATAGAAAGTCAGATAAGTCAGATAAGTAAGTCAGAAGTATATCATATGGGGAAGTTAGATAAGCGAGTCAGAAGTAAGACAGGAAAGTAGTAAGTGAGATGTTGGATAAGTCTGTGAGATTGGTTTTCCGTAGGTGTTGTGCAAAACGGGAAACGACAGCAAGAAATCCACGATAATGCTCCAAAATGCAAACTTAGCATTTCTCTATTTTTTGCACCAAATAAGTTCATACAATGAAGCAGAGACTCATAGAATTGTAGAATTGGGAGTCGCCCTAGGGATCATCCAGTCCAACCCTTTGCAATTCAGGAATATGCAGATAAAAGCCAAAAAGGATGGATGAATGACTAGATGACTAGATGGATGGGAAGAATCTACCAAGAGAGAAGCAAGACCATATATATATCTGAAAAGTGTAAGAAGGCAGAGATGACCAGTCAAAAGGGATGGAACTTGGAGAGGGAGAGGAAGGAGGCTGTGAAGATGGACATTCAAAGAAGCTGAATGTTAGAAAATTCGGGACAGTTGAAAGAAAGTCCTTCACGCAGCACATCAACTGATAGGAAGTGCCTACAGAGGGTGGTGAATACAGCACAATATATTATGGGCTGTCCCGTGAATCCTCTGGATGACATTGCGGAAGAACGTTGCCTCAGGAGAGTGAGGAAATTTCTCAGGGATGATTCACACCCTGTCCGGCACTTTCTTGATCTCCTGCCCTCAGGCAGAAGATATAGAAGCATGATTAGTTGCACCAACAGGGTAAAGAACAGCTTCTATCCTGGGCTGTTAGGCTGCTGAATGAAAAGATAACAGCAGGGCAACTGACTTTTGGGTTTGGTGGGTGTGCGTCAGTAAACGAGGGGAATTAAGACTAAGAGAGCTGAGTGGGGGTGCTCCTGCAATCTCACTGTATACAAGTTGTACAAGTGACAATAAAATATTTCAATTTCAATTATACTATGGAAGTCCCTCCCACAGGAGACAGCGATAGGCACCAATTCAGATGGCTTTAAAAGAGGAGTGGAAAACTTGACAGAGAAGGCTATCAATGGCTACTAGCCACAATTAGTGCCAGATTTAGGTTTGATGAGGCCTTAAGCTGCTGAAGGTAATGGGGCCCTTTATATGTCCAGCTGTTCTTTGTCAACAACAAATTGTCACTGTTTATTGTGTTGAATTTATGCTATATGGTAATTTATGGAGCTAGTAAAGGTAAAGGGACCCCTGACCATTAGGTCCAGTCGTAACCGACTCTGGGGTTGCGGCACTCATCTAGCTTTATTTCCCAGCGTACAGCTTCCGGGTCATGTGGCCAGCATGACTAAGCCGCTTCTGGCGAACCAGAGCAGCGCACAGAAACACCGTTTACCTTCCCGCCAGAGCGGTACCTATTTATCTACTTGCACTTTGATGTGCTTTCGAACTGCTAGGTTGGCAGGAGCAAGGACCGAGCAATGGGAGCTCACCCCGTCGTGGGGATTCGAACCACCGACCTTCTGATTGCCAAGTCCTAGGCTCTGTTGTTTAACCCACAGTGCCACCCGCGTCCCTAATTTATGGAGCTAATAGGTATCTAAAGCCATTCACACATAACAAATAGGAGCCTACACAACACAAAACACTGTTGCTGTATGCAGGTTATATTTCATTTGTTTTTGGAAATGTACATCCAGGTTTTTTTTCTTTAAATTTTTTTGGGGGCCCCCAAGAGAGTGGGGCCCTAAGCTATAGCTTGTTTACCTTTGAAGGTGACTCGGAAACTACAACTAATCCAGAATGCGGCAGCTAGACTGGTGACTGGGGGCGGCCGCCGAGACCATATAACACCGGTCTTGAAAGACCTACATTGGCTCCCAGTACGTTTCCGAGCACAATTCAAAGTGTTGGTGCTGACCTTTAAAGCCCTAAACGGCCTCGGTCCAGTATACCTGAAGGAGCGTCTCCACCCCCATCATTCTGCCCGGACACCGAGGTCCAGCACTGAGGGCCTTCTGGCGGTTCCCTCATTGCGAGAAGCAAAGCTACAGGGAACCAGGCAGAGGGCCTTCTCGGTAGTGGCGCCCGCCCTGTGGAACGCCCTTCCAGCAGATGTCAAAGCGATAAACAACTACCTGACATTCAGAAGACATCTTAAGGCAGCCCTGTTCAGGGAAGTTTTTAACGTGTGATATTTTACTGTGTTTCTGGTTTCTATGGAAGCCGCCCAGAGTGGCTGGGGAGGCCCAGCCAGATGGGCGGGGTATAAATAATAAATTATTATTATTATTATTATTATTTAGCTTATACGTAAATCCGACACTGGTCACGATGACTCTGCTCTTGCCTCCACAGTTGCAGGCAGCAATGCTTATGAACATCAGTTGCAGGAAACCACAGAGAGATGCTCTTGTGCTTGATCCTGCTTGCAGGTTATCCCATTTGGCATCTGGTTGGCCACTGTGGGGACGCAGGTGGCCAACTTGAAAGCAGGTAGATAAATAGGTACTGCTCTGGCGGGAAGGTAAACGGTGTTTCCGTGCGCTGCTCTGCTTTGCCAGAAGCGGCTTAGTCATGCTGGCCACATGACCCGGAAGCTGTACGCCGGCTCCCTCAGCCAATAAAGCGAGATGAGCGCCACAATCCCAGAGTCAGTCACGACTGGACCTAATGGCCAGGGGTCCCTTTACCTTTATCTTTTTGGCCACTGTGAGAATGCTGGACTAGATGGGCCCTTGGCCTGATCCTGCAGGCTCTCTTATGAAGGTAGCAAGTCAGAGGTTGGTGGGGCAGTTCCCCATTCGCCCAGACAGAGCAGGCACCACTGCTTTATGAAATCCCACACCCCGTTTAAAGCCCTAAACGGCCTCAGCCCAGTATACCTGAAGGAGCGTCTCCACCCCCATCATTCAGCCCGGACACTGAGGTCCAGCACCGAGGGCCTTCTGGCAGTTCCCTCGCTGCAAGAAGTGAGGTTACAGGGAACCAGGCAGAGGGCCTTCTTGGTGGTGGCACCCGCTCTGTGGAATGCCCTCCCACCAGATGTCAAAGAGATAAACAACTATATGACATTTAGAAGACATCTGAAGGCAGCCCTGTATCGGGAAGTTTTTAATGACTGATGTTTTAATGTATTTCTAATCTTTTGCTGGAAGCCGCCCAGAGTGGCTGGGGAAACCTACCCAGATGGGCGGGGTAGAAATAATAATAAAAAATCATCATCATCATCATCCCAGAGGCAGAGGAACCCTTGGCAAGGGGGGAAAAGTTGGCAATAACCCTGCTAGAACAGTTTCCCCAACATCGTCTTCAGGAAAGAAGCTTTGCATGTAAGAAGGTTCCTTTTTTCAATCACCATTATCCCCTAATAGAAGGATTGAGGAAGACCAAAGCTATCCTCTTCTACACTGGAAACTCAGGAGCAGCTGCTGCCAGCCAGAGTAGACAGTATGGAGCCAATCTGCCTTGTTTTATGGCAGATTCCTCTTCTGAGCCAACAAAAACGTCCCCAGACAGACCACAAGGGGGCGCATTTTCTCTTTGAAGAAGCAACATCTCATTCCCTTTTAAGCAAAGCTGAGCGGTGAGAGGCTAGGAAAGGGGAACTGAAGCCAGTCCAGCATATTTTGTTTGTTTCTGGGGTCTCCACACCACAAATCTGCTCAACGCAAGAAAGTGGGCAACTGAAAAACCAAACAGACAGACACAGATCTTGTGCCTTCAAACCGCAATAGAGAGCCTTGGACAATAGAGAGTTGGGGTTGTAGCTGATGTTAAATAGGAAACATAGAAATGAATGGACGTGACTAACTTAGGCCCTACCTGGAAATGAACCTGGGACCTTCTGCATGCAAAGCAGGTGTCTCAACACCACTGAACTTCGGCCCTTCTCCTTAACTGGAAAACAAAAGGAAGCAGATTTCAGCTAGGAGAAATTCGCTCCCACTGCCCAACAATCAAACAGGCTGTCTCCCCACAATTGAGTTATTTATGCAGGGGCTGGACGGCTGTCAATTAGGGATCTGGCCTTGCAAGACTCTGCAGTTTGATCAGCGGAGGCAGGCAGGTCCATTCGGATGAAGGGGGCACTGCCCCGCCAAACTTGGCCTGCCCTCAGCCAGCCCCTACCTCCCTGCCCCCTTACTTACAACCAGTTTTTTTGGGGGTGCTGTATCACTTTCCTATTCTTCCTCACTCTCAGCGCTGCCCCTTGGTGAACTCAGCAGAGCGGAGGAGCAGGAGGGGGACAAAACTGGAATGAGTCAGCCTGCCATTGGCTCTGGCGCCCCCTACTGTTCGACTCCCTGCTTTCTGTCCCATCAGTCTCAACGTTCACCGGGCTGGACGACTTGACTGATTGATTGCATTTATAAATCACCTTTTTCTCCTCCAAGGAGGTCAAGGTGTTGTAGGTGGCTCTCTCGCCTCCTCATTTATTCCCCACAACGACCCTTCGATGTAGGATAGGCTGGGAGAGGCAGCGACTGGCAAAAGGTCAGACCCAGCGATCTTCACACCCGAGTGGGGATTCGAACCCTCGTCTCTCCCAGGGTTCCTAGTCCAGAGGTCCTCAAAGGGTGTGGCAGGAGAGGAAGGCAAGTGTGGCAGGGAGATTCAAGGACACTCGATACTCTATTTTGGGAATGATTCATGTTCTTATTTATCTGCAATGTTTGTACTTTCTCAGTGTCCCGTGATTACATTATGAAGCAGCTGCGTACTGTGTCATAAATCAAGTACGGCGAGTTGTTGTTTCTTTTCGTTTTCCAGTGTTATTTCTTAATCAATAAAAAATTCGGTGTGGCGTGAGCAAATTTTTATTCCGAAAGTGTGGCCCAGAGGAAAAAAGTTTGAGAACCGCGGTCCTCGTCCAACACTCTAACCAGTACACCACACTGCCTTTCCATTTCCACGATTCTACATCCTGCGTTCTCCTTGGAAGCATCGGCTTGGCTGTCACTGAAAATATGGCTGCCTTGTTCGGATCAAAGAGCTCTGTTTGTACCCTGACTCTCTGCAACTCGCCGCCATAGATCTAATCGGAATGTCAAGATTCAGAGGACGTGCTCGTCTGAAGATCAGGCGCTGGGAACGGACAACACCGCAGGCGACTTGCGGTTTCTGATAACCATCTGGCTGACCGCTGTTGGAAACAACATACTGGGTTAGGTAGGACTTCAATCTCGGCTCGCCAGCAGAGGGCGCCAGAGAACTGCTTCTGCAATGGACTTCCTCCTCCTTTTGATCGATAACTTTCTACACCTTGACTTCATTGAGCCAATTCCCGGTGCATTGTTCCCTGCAGGCGAGCGATTGTTTGGCCGCGGCTGGTTCCTTCCTCTGCCGGCCCGAGATGAATGGTCTCTAGAAACAACAGCTGCCGCTGCATCTCGGACGTTTCCTGCTAAGCAGCTGCAGCAGGAGAATGCAAGCTTGAATCAACAAGGCAGGCCCCGTATTCAACGCCACCCCTGCGGGCGCAAGGCAGAGACCCTCATGTGAGTTTGCATGCGCACATGATTTGCACGCATCATAGTGCACACGCCCTGACTCCGATTTGTCTCCTGCATTTGCAGTTTACATCACAATCTCCACTTGTTCTGCGCCAGATTAACAGCCGGGAGGGTCTTTGTGTTAAAGCCTTGCTAAAACGAAGGGTCTTGGGAGAAAAGCAATGACAAACCTACACAGCATCTTAAAAAGCAGAGACATCACCTTGCTGACAAAGGTCCGTATAGTTAAAGCCATGGTTTTCCCAGTAGTGATGTATGGAAGTCAGAGCTGGACCATAAAGAAGGCTGATCGCCGAAGAATGGATGCTTTTGAATTCTGGTGCTGGAGGAGACTCTGGAGAGTCCCATGGACTGCAAGAAGATCAAACCTCTCCATTCTGAAGGAAATCAGCCCTGAGTGCTCACTGGAAGGACAGATCCTGAAGCTGAGGCTCCAAGACTTTGGCCACCTCATGAGAAGAGAAGACTCCCTGGAAAAGACCCTGATGTTGGGAAGGATGGAGGGCACAAGGAGAAGGGGACGATGGAGGACGAGATGGTGGGACAGTGTTCTCGAAGCTACCAGCATGAGTTTGACCAAACTGCGGGAGGCAGTGGAAGACAGGAGTGCCTGGCGTGCTCTGGTCCAGGGGGTCACGAAGAGGCGGACACGACTAAATGACTAAACAACAACAAAAAACGAAGGGAGCCCTTCCTGCATTTTGGCTTGCCCTCAAGAGGTAGACTGCCTCTGAACCTGGAGGTTCTGTCGTTTCGTTCTGTCGATTCAACAGCCTCCCTGTGTACCCTCTCTTCTTCCCCAGATCCCTTTGAAGAGCCAACCCTGGTCCTGAATGGGGTAACTGTGCCCCTGAAGAACCAGGTGCGCAGCCTGGGAGTCATTCTGGACTCACCGCTGTCCATGGAGGTGCAGGTCAGTTCTGTGTCCAGGGCGGCTGTTTATCAGCTCCATCTGGTATGCAGGATGAGACCATCCCTGCCCGCAGACTGTCTCACCAGAGTGGTGCATGCTCTGGTTATCTCCCGCTTGGACTACTGCAATGCGCTCTACGTGGGGCTACCTTTGAAGGTGACCTGGAAACTGCAATTAATCCAGAATGCGGCAGCTAGACTGGGGACTGGGAGCAGCCGCTGAGACCACATAACACCGGTCTTAAAAGAACTACATTGGCTCCCAGTACATTTCCGAGCACAATTCAAAGTGTTGGTGCTGACCGCGAAAGCCCTAAATGGCCTCCGTTCAGTATACCTGAAGGAGCGTCTCCACCCCCATCGTTCAGCCCAGACACTGAGGTCCAGCTCCGAGGGCCTTCTGGCAGTTCCCTCCCTGCGAGAAGCGAAGTTACAGGGAACCAGGCAGAGGGCCTTCTTGGTAGTGGCACCTGCCCTGTGGAACGCCTTCCCACCAGATGTCAAAGAGAACTACCAGACTTTTAGAAGCCATCTGAAGACAGCCCTCTTTAGGGAAACTTTTAACATTTAACAGACCACTGTATTTTATACTCTGTTGGAAGCCGCCCAGAGTGGCTGGGGAAACCCAGCCAGATGGGCGGGGTATACCGTATTTTTCTCTCTATAACACTCACATTTTTTCTCCTAAAAAGTAAGGGGAAATGTCTGTGCGTGTTATTGAGCGAATGTGTGGTCCCTGGAGCCGACTGGCCTGAGTGCAGGGGCAAAAATCAGATCGTGCGTCACGGAGGAGGGAAGGCTGCAGAGAGGAGGCTGATGCTTTACTGCATTCTGCCTCAGGGTCTTACTGCCCACCCTCTCCTGTTTCGGTTGCTGTGTTTGCTCAAACGCAACAAAGAGCAGGGAAATCCCCTGCTCTCCTGGCAGCATGAAGCACAAAAATGATACAGCCACTGTTTCATTCAGAATTTTTTTTTCTTGTTTTCCTCCTCTAAAAACTATGTGCGTGTTATGGTCAGGTGCGTGTTATAGAGTGAAAAATACGGTAAATAATAAATTCTATTCTATTCTATTCTAACTGGGCAAGCAGCCCTGATGGCTTCCTGTGGCAGTGAGTTCCACAAGTTAACTGTGCACAAAGCGGACTTAGAATCAAGGACATCAGTGGGACAGGAGTATTGGCACTATGGGACTTTATTTCAGGGGTTCGGGAGCTCAGGCCTGGGGGCTGGCCCTGGCAGATTTGGCACCGATTGCCCCACTCACTTTTGCCCCGGGCCCCTCCCTCCTCTGCCAAGTGGCCCCTGGAAGGCTGTTCAGAAAGGGGTGCGGCCCTCAATTCTCCTCTCTTCTCCTGCTCCAATTCCTTAGCAAGAAGAACCTAGAAACCATTAACCAGCTTTTCTGCAGAGACCAGGACCAGCCGTACCAACTCATCATTAACCTATTTGGACGCCAAGGCTCTAGTCATCATTATTCTTTCATCAGCACCCTTCCCCGAGGAGGCTTTCCGCACGCTTGGCCCTCACCTGCCGTTATTTGGGGGTAAATTCGGAGAGGCAGTCTCCAGATTAAACAGCAAGCACTTAAATCGTCCTCTCTGTGTATCTGTCTTTTTTCCCTTCCCTTCCTATTTTTATTAAAAATGCCCTGAAATATTGACGAAGGATGGAACGCTTCAGCTGTTTATGAACTCCAGGAAGCTGCCGGGGGCAGCCGGAGGCATTGGCTGCTGTTCTCCGCTGTGACAGGCCCATAACACCGTGCGGCTTTTTACAGCTGGAAGTGGGGCGGGGAGGCTACGAAAAACACTCTGCCGAGAGGGGGTCGCTTTACCGTCAAAGCTTCTCCCCTGCCCTTCCGGCCCAGCTCTCACGCACAGACAAAGACTCCGTTCCCTGCCTTTTGCAGACTGTAATTTTCATTTGCTCTGAAATTGTCCACCTTCCGATTTTTAAAAAAAAAAGGGGGGGGGTGAGACTCCTGTCGAAAACCTGCCAGCCAGTGTAGGCACAGACCCTCCAAGTGTCCCTATTTTCCAAGGCCGTCCCAGATTTACAGAAACTGTCCAAGTTTCTGATCTGATCCCAGAATGTCCCGCTTTTCCCTATTTTCTTTGGAGGAATGCTGGAGGGTATGGAGTTATCTGACACACACACACCCCCCCAAGCCATCTGAAGGCAGCCCTGTACAGGGAAGTTTGTTGACATTTAATGTTTTATTAAGTTTTTATATATGTTGAAAGCCACACAAAGTGGCTGGGGCAACCGGGTCAGATGGGTGGGGTATAAATGTTGTTGTTGTTGTTTAGTCGTTTAGTCGTGTCCACCTCTTCGTGACCCCCTGGACCAGAGCACGCCAGGCACTCCTGTCTTCCACTGCCTCCCGCAGTTCGGTCAGACTCATGTTTGTAGCTTTGAGAACACTGTCCCACCATCTCGTCCTCTGTCGTCCCCTTCTCCTTGTGCCCTCCATCTTTCCCAACATCAGGGTCTTTTCCAGGGAGTCTTCTCTTCTCAGGAGGTGGCCAAAGTCTTGGAGCCTCAGCTTCAGGATGTGTCCTTCCAGTGAGCACTCAGGGCTGGTTTCCTTCAGAATGGAGAGGTTTGATCTTCTTGCAGTCCATGGGACTCTCAAGAGTCTCCTCCAGCACCAGAATTCAAAAGCATCCATTCTTCGGCGATCAGCCTTCTTGATGGTCCAGCTCTCACTTCCATACATCACTAACTGGGAAAACCATAGCTTGAACTATACAGACCTTTGTCGGCAAGGTGATGTCTCTAAGATGCTATCTAGGGGTTTAAATAGTAAAATTATTATTATTAATTATTATTATTAAAGGTAAAGGGACCCCTGACCATTAGGTCTAGTCGTGACTGACTCTGGGGTTGTGGCGCTCATCTCGCTTTATTGGCCGAGGGAGCTGGCGTACAGCTTCCGGGTCATGTGGCCAGCATGACTAAGCCGCTTCTGGTGAACCAGAGCAGCGCACGGAAACGCCGTTCACCTTCCCGCTGGAGCAGTACCTATTTATCTACTTGCACTTTGACGTGCTTTCGAACTGCTAGGTTGGCAGGGACTTCCTTATTTTCATTGGAGAAATGTTGGAGGGTCTGTAGGCAATACTGTAGTAGATAGGCTGGACTCAGAATAAGTATGATAAAGAGAGGCTGCAGTGCTATGGTTGAACATCTGCTTTGCATGCAAAAAGTTCAATCTCCAAGTAAGGATGGGAACGGCTGCCAGTTGGTGCTGCCAGTATTAGGCTAGAGGGACCCGTGGCCTGACGCGGTCAATGCTGGCTTCCTATGTTGCACAGAAGGATAATGCCAACGAAATTGCCAACTAGGCA
Organism: Podarcis filfolensis; assembly: GCF_964270895.1. Lineage (NCBI taxonomy): Eukaryota > Metazoa > Chordata > Lepidosauria > Squamata > Lacertidae > Podarcis > Podarcis filfolensis. The sequence continues at coordinate 3,848,383 of NC_139620.1, forward strand.
ATAGTCAAAGTGAGAGTGGGGAGAAGCAAAATATAAAATAGCCACAATGATTTTCCAGGGAGCAAATAGGAAAATGGGAACAGCAAATCATCTGGGGCAGTACTTGATTCTTAACTCTTGCTGCTCTCTGACTCGATTAGAATGAAGTTTCTTCCAAGCAGTTTGGGAATCGGGCTGCTTGGGCCTGTAATTTTTAGCAAAATCTGCACAGACAGGGAGGGCTGGTTTTTGCAGCTCCCTGGGCCCCCACGTTCTCAGACACCGGTCTTGAATTTATGAGACCCTACGCAGGAGTCATATTTATACAACACGCGAGAGAGGGGCTCACGGCTCCCTTCCCATTCGGGTTCCACCTGATCTCTCACAGCAAAGAGATACCAAGTTTCCTTTTCGATTTTCAAGCCACCGGTCTTCAGAGAAAAACTGCCTTTTAAACAAAGGCACAGATTGGGTATCAGAAATCAAATCAGCCGGCGGCCCACCTAGACCGGCATCTTCTTCGCAGTGGCCAACCAAGGTAGCCCCACTGGGGAAACTTTTAAATTCCCCAAGTGAGGGGTGCTAAAAAGTTGTAATATGACTGGGGAATTCAGAAGACATTTTGGTTAAATGAATTTAGTTTTGCTTGGTAGGTAAAATTGCAGAGAAAGCCTTAAAAATGACAATGGAGTTCGCCTCTGAGGGTGAAGTGAAACTGCTGCGTTAGCGGGGTGCAAAAAAAAAGGGGGGGAGGACTTGTACTTATGCTATTTATTTATTTAGCATTTCCTGGCATTTTCAGAAGGTAAAATTAAAATTCTTTGGTTTTCCAAAAGCAGTTTGTGTGTTGCTTCATCAAATGCAGACTTGCCCAGCTAAATGTTGCCCAATCACAAAAATAATGGATTTGAATTCCTCTCTCTCTCACACACACCCAAATATTAAGACACCTCACGGAAGAAATTTGCAAAAATTACTGTATTTTTCGCTCCATAAGATGCACTTTTTCTTCCTAAAAAGTAAGGGGAAATGTCTGTGCGCCTTATGGGGCGAATGTGTGGTCCCTGGAACCGAATTGCCCAGGGGCAAAAAGCAGATCATGCTTTTTTTCCTTTTTTTTTGAAAGAGGGAAGTGGGTGTTGAAACAAAGCCCCTGATTGTTTGCCGATCAGGGAGAGAAATAAGGGACGCTAGAGATAAAGGAGGCTGCCTGGGAGGGGAGAGGTAAAAGCCCATGGATCCTCAGGATTTTTACATTGGGTCACCCCAAATTCACCATCAGATCACATAGCATGTCCATGGCTACAGCCTGCACCCCCCAAAAAAATCATGCAGCCACTGTTGTGTGGAGCCGCAATGATCACTGGGCTCCCGAAGGTTGCACAGAGCTGCCTGCGCTCCCAGGCTTGGCGCAGCTCCGTGCAACCCCCCGGAGCTCGGCGCAAAGCTGCGCCGGGCTCCCAAAGGTTGCGCAAGCTCCCAGAGCGATGCCGAAGCTGCGCACAGCTTCGGCATCGCTCTGGCTCCCGTTCTGGGGGCTTGGGTGGGGGAAGCTCGGGCTTCCCCCGCCCGCAGCCACGCGCCTGAGTGTGTGTGGGGGAAATAATTTTTTTCCCCTTTATCCCCCCCCCCCCAAATCTAGGTGCGTCCTATGGGCCAGTGCGTCCTATAGGGCGAAAAATACGGTAAGCAGGGCTGCCTTCAGATGTGCTTCGAAAGCACATCAAAGTGCAAGCAGATAAATAGGTATCACTCTGGCGGAAAGCTAAACGGCATTTCCGTGCACTGCTCTGGTTCTCCAGAAGCGGCTTAGTTATGCCGGCCACTTGACCTGGAAGCTGTACGCCGGCTCCCTCGGCCAATAAAGCGAGATGAGCGCCACAACCCCAGAATCATCAACGACTGGACCTAATGGTCAGCCATCCCTTTACCTCTACCTAATATTTTGTTGGAAGTCGCCCAGAGTGGCTGGGGAAGCCCAGCCAGATGGGCAGGGTATAAATATTATTATTATTATTATTATTATTATTATTATTATTATTATTATTATTATGTGTTGAGCCCAGGAGATCCCCTTCCAGGCAGACTTGAACCTATTTGGAATCAACAGGAAGTAGTTGAGATTCTTGCATTGCAAGGGGGTTGGGGGTCCCTTGCAGCTCTACAATTACAAAGCTGTTTCATTTTAAGTAGTTAGCAAGTGGCGAGAAACCCCACTGCAAGGAACCATTTCTGACAATTCCCCCCCTTCTCACCCTCTCTACCATTCCGGCAAATCTTCCTCAGGGTTTTTTTCTCCCTACTCCCCCCCCCCTTTGGTCTTTTAATCAGTTATTTGAAGTGGAGTTAAACAAAGACTCAGAGACAGCCTCATATGAAGTGAGCACTTAAACCTCCCTTAAGGCGCTCTCTGAAACATTGAGGAGGGAGCAGCGCATCCACAGTTATTTATGAGCTGGGGACGGGGTGGGGGGGGGGAGAGAGGAAGGCCTCTTCGGTTGGGCTTAATGGGTGTCCCTTGGGGATGCTTACGTCCCCCAGGCCCCGGCCCAGGCCGAACAAGGCTCCCAAGGAGCCTCTGAAGATGCCTGTAAATTCAGGGTGGCAATAAATAAATAAATAAATAAATAAATAAATAAATAAATAAATAAATAAATATAATAATAATAATAATAATAATAATAATAATAATAATAATATTTATTCCCCAGCCACTCTAGGCAGCTTCCAACAAAACACTAAAATACAATAACCTATTAAACATTAAAAGCTTCCCTAAACAGGGCTGCCTTCAGATGTCTTCTAAAAGTCTGGTAGTTGTTGTTCTCTTTGACATCTGGTGGGAGGATGTTCCACAGGACAGGCGCCACCACTGAGAAGGCCCTCTGCCTGGTTCCCTGTAACTTCGCTTCTCGCAGGGAGGGAAACACCAGAAGGCCCTCGGAGCTGGACCTCAGTGTCAGGGCTGGATGATGGAGGTGGAGACGCTCCTTCAGATATACTGGACCGAGGCCATTTAGGGCTTTCAAGGTCAGCACCAACACTTTGAATTGTGCTCAGAAACGTACTGGGAGCCAGTGTAGGTCTTTGAAGACCGGTGTTATGTGGTCTTGGCGGCCGCTCCCAGTCACCAGTCTAGCTGCCGCATTCTGGATTATTTGCTGTTTCTAAGTCACCTTCAAAGGTAGCCCCACATAGAGCGCATTGCAGTAGTCCAAGTGGGATATAAACAGAGCATGCACCACTCTGGCGAGACAAGTCTGTGGGAAGGGAGGGTCTCCGCCTGCGTACCAGATGGAGCTGGTAGACAGCTGCCCTGGACACAGATTTGACCTGCGCCTCCATGGACAGCTGTGAGTCCAAAATGGCTCCCAGGCTGCGCACCTGGTCCTTCAGGGGCCCAGTTAAGTCCAGTTGCAAACGACTCTGGGGTTGCAGCACTCATCTTGCTTTACAGGCCGAGGGAGCCACCGTTTGTCCGCAGACAGTTTTTCAGGGTCATGTGGCCATCATGACTAAGCCACTTCTGGCGAATCAGAGCAGCGCACGGAAACGGCGTTTACCTTCCCACCAGAGCAGTACCTATTTATCTACTTGCACTTTGAGGTGCTTTCGAACTGCTAGGTGGGCAGGAGCAGGGACCAAGCAACGGGAGCTCACCCCGTCGTGGGGATTCGAACCGCCGACCTTCTGATCGGCAAGTCCTAGGCTCAGTGGTTTAACCCACAGCGCCACCTGTGTCCCTAATACAATGAATAGTATACCTTACTTTTTCAAACGTACAGCCGGTTACGTCTTGTGTGTCTATTGAATATGTTTCACGTAATCAGTGGTTTGTTGTTGTTTTGCGAGTGTTTATATACACTGAGAGGCAGGGGCTCTGCAGGGTTTTGGGTGGGGTGGGGGGCCACCCCCAGCCCTGCCTGGCGATACCTTCAGGGACTGGACCTGAGATGTTCTGCGTAGAAACCAGGTGCGCTACCAGTGAGCTACAGCCACTCCCTTAAAGCTCAGTTTCTAGTCCTCATGGTTCTGGAGAAAAGAGCTGATTTAGATAAGTGCAGCACCTCTTGCTGTATCCCAAGTCAGGCTGGGGGGCTATCTCATTAAGTATTGCTTACACTGACTGGCAGCAGCTCTCTGGGGGTTTCAGGCAGGGCTCTCGCCGCACCTTAGCTGGAGAGGCAGGGGAATCAAACCTGGGGGCTTCTGCAAGCAAAGCAATGCATTGGCCCCGCCGCTAAAAAACAAAGCAAGAATCTAGTCCTCATTGTTCAGGATGAATGGCTAGTTGTCCTGATGATTAAGTACCACCTCCAGTATCGGAGGAAGAGGATGGTGGCTGGTATTCATTGACAGCCCTCTCTCTTCCACTTTGAATTCATAGAATTGCAGAGTTGGGACCCCGAGGGTCATCTAGTCCAACCCCCCTGCAAGGCAGGAATCTCAACCAAAGCATCCATGAGAGATGGCCACCCAATCTCTGCTCAAAAACCTCCACGGAAGGAGAGTCCGATTCGTCCAATCCTCTTTTAGAGCCGTCCAAGTTGGTGGTCCTTGCCGCTTCCTGTGGCAGGGAGTTCCGCAGGTTAACGACGCACCGCATCACAAAGTCCTTTCTTCTACCTGCCCTGAATCTTCCAACACGTGGTGGACTTGTGACAAAGTTAAGAACTTTTGGGAGTTAATTTACAATGAACTTAAGAAAATATTTAAACACACCTTTTGCTGGGTTTGATGGGGGAAGGAAATTAAGAAAGTGGACCAAAGACTCTTTATGTACGCCACAGCGGCGGCAAGAAACATGCTTGCCCCAAACTGGGAATTGCAAGAAGTTCCCACCATTGCGGAGCGGCAGGCGAAAATGATGAGTTATGCAGAGTTCGCCAAACTGACGGGAAGAATTTGGGATCAGGACGATCAGAGTTTTCAAGAAAATTGGAGTAAATTTACGGTGTATATAAAGGATAACTGTAAAACTTTAAAAACACTGGCCGGACTGAAATAGTTCTTACAATGTATGGCAGATGTAAGGTTAAAAAATAGAATACGCAATATAAGAAGATAAGGGATACTCGCTGAAGGGATGGAGGGAAGTTGCAAGCGCCGCAGAGCTAAAAGTATCTATGTGATTTACTGAAGCTCAACATCAAAAAAATGAAGATCATGGCCACTGGTCCCATCACCTCCTGGCAAATAGAAGGGGAAGAAATGGAGGCAGTGAGAGATTTTACTTTCTTGGGCTCCATGATCACTGCAGATCACTCCATGATCACAGCAGTCACAAAATTAAAAGACGCCTGCTTCTTGGGAGAAAAGCAATGACAAACCTGGACAGCATCTTAAAAAGCAGAGACATCACCTTGCCAACAAAGGTCCGTATAGTAAAAGCTCTGGCTTTCCCAGTAGTGATGTACAGAAGTGAGAGCTGGACCATAAAGAAGGCTGATCGTCGAAGAATGGATGCTTTTTAATTCTGGTGCTGGAGGAGACTCTGGAGAGTCCCATAGACTGCAAGAAGATCAAACCTCTCCATTCTGAAGGAAATCAGCCCTGAGTGCTCACTGGAAGGACAGATCCTGAAGCTGAGGCCCCAAGACTTTGGCCACCTCATGAGAAGAGAAGACTCCCTGGAAAAGACCCTGATGTTTGGAAAGATGGAGGGCACAAGGAGAAGGGGACGACAGAGGAAGAGATGGTGGGACAGTGTTCTCGAAGAGACCAGCATGAGTTTGACCAAACTGCGGGAGGCAGTGGAAGACAGGAGTGCCTGGCGTGCTCTGGTCCAGGGGGTCACAAAGAGGCGGACACGACTAAACGACTAAATAACAACAACAACAACAACAACTGTAAAAGTATGTACAAGACAAATAATGATATTTTATTTAAAAGAATCTTGCAACGTTCAGCTTCGCCCGAAGTCCTGAGTTCAAGTGTTAACGCATTGGGGCATTTGCGGGGGTCGCTGAGTGAGCTGTGAGGATGCCAGATTTGAGAGGTTTTGGGCCTGATCTGGCACATGACGCCCTTTCGATAAATTTTATTAAAGTGTGGCAGAAAGCATGCAAAGGTCTCCCCTCTGTTTTGTGTTTCCAGTGAGATCGGTTTCTTTTTATCTTTGATAACGATGATATTGAGTATTTAATATTAACAGGCACGGCCGTTATCCACCCGAGTTTGCCTGAATCTCCCCATTTTTTCCAGAGGGAATGAGGCCATCAGAGTAAATAAACAAAGAAAATGATGAGAGGAGAAGGAGGAGGAGTGGTCACCAATGGCATTGGGCACCCATAGCTTTCCGCCCTGCCTTAGGAAATTAATTGAAAAATCCACTTGCCGTGGAACGGTGGGAGATTGAATTGTCGAGAGGGGGGGTTGGGCAGAGTAGGAACGCTTCGCGTTCCCCGCTGCAAGGTAATCACCGAGCAGAGAAAATCTCTGCTGGGTAATTTTCTGCTAAATCCTCCAAACAGCCGAGGAGAATTACACATCCCGTCTCCTTTATTGTGTGTATACACACACACACACACACACACACACACACACACACACAGGCGCGAACCCAGGCGCTTGCCTAGGCCAGATATTTATATACATCGTATCTTTCTATATATGGGGTTTTTTAAGGTGTCGTTGCTCCTTAAAAGTTATTTCCAAAGGAAAGATCTCCGGAGGATCATCTCGGCTAAGTGCCGTGTATCATCTTGTAATGGGATTGGCAGATCACCCAGAACTCTCGCTGGAGGGGAAAAAGCAATTTTGCAAACATTGGCGTAAACACTGGCGTCAGGATGGCATTTTGAGAGACAGAGAGAGAGAGAGGTGGGAGTCTGGATTAAAGCCCCCTTTCAGGTTTCTTTTTGGGGGGGGCACTGAGACCCCAACAGTTTATTTTATAAATTGCATTTATATCCCCTCTCCCAAGACGGTGCGCGTGGTTCTCCCTCTCATTTAACCCTCACTCATTTAACCCTTATTTAAACCTCACATGCAACCCTGTGAGGTAGGCTGAGAGAGGCAGGGGCTGGCCAAAGGTCACACCCTATGAACTCAGGTGGCCGAGTGTCAGGATTCGAACCTGGGTCGCTCCCAGGTCCGAGTCCGGCACTCTCTAACCGCTACATCGTGCTAGTAAAGGTAAAGGGACCCCTGACCGTTAGGTCCAGTCGCAGACGACTCTGGGGTTGCGGCGCTCATCTCGCTTTACTGGCCGAGGGAGACGGCATACAGCTTCCGGGTCATGTGGCCAGCAGGACTAAGCCACTTCGGCGAACCAGAGCAGCGCACGGAAACGCCGTTTACCTTCCCGCCAGAGCAGTACCTATTTATCTACAGTCATACCTCGGGTTACTGATGCTTCAGGTTGTGTTTTTTTGGGTTACGGACCTGCCGAAACCCAGAAGTACCGGAACGGGTTACTTCCGGGTTTCAGCGGTCGCGCATATGCAGAAGCACTGAATCGCAACATGCACGTGCGCAGATGCGCAGTTGCAGATTGCGAATGTGCATCCCACACGGATCACATTCGCAACCCGAGCATCCAATATAGTTACACTTTGACGTTCTTTCGAACTGCTAGGTGGCAGGAGCAGGGACCGAGAAACTGGAGCTCACCCCGTCGTGGGGATTCGAACCGCTGACCTTCTGATCGGCAAGCCCTAGGCCACCCGCGTCCCCCACACCACGCTAGCCCTCATTTAAAGTAGTTGCCCTGCCAGCCCCGAGGGGAGGGGATTGTGCCGCGTGACCTGCCACTGCCGACCCCAATGTGAAAAACCTGAAACCAGGAATATCCTTTCCCCGTCTCAAACCTCTCTGCCTTCCTTCTGCTCACTTGGAAGCCAGAAAGGCAAGCTGGTGGAGTAAACGAGGGGGTCAGCCTAGACTACTGCATTGGTATTGACATGGGGCTGCCCTTGGAAGCCGCACTTGGAGACCCGGGTTCGAATCTTGCACAGTCATGAAAGCTCACCAGATGTGACCTTAGGCCACACGCTTCTCAGCTTAACCTACCTCATAGGGTTGTCGTCGGGATTAATTGAGGCGGGGCAGAACCACCTACACCCCTTGGAGGGCGATAGAAATACAAGAAATACAGGAAATAATTATTATTTTTTAAATGCAAAGGGCCTTTGTGATTTATTATGGCATCGGCTTTCGGGAAGCATGGCCATGGGTGATAAACTGTAATAAATCTGTTACGGTCAAACGATAAACAAATTATATTGCGTTCTAATAAACCTGTCTGATTTTCGGACGGGCTCGTTTTCCAAGCCTGCTGCGTTCTCAGCCTTCTCCACCTGCAAAAACAACACGCCCCCCCCTTAACTAATTCAAACAATGAGTTCATCAATGGCCGGGAGATCAGGTGTTTCCTTGGTGGGTCGGGGGTCCTTCCTTACCCACCGGCCACCTGGGACGGTGTGGGGAGAGAGAGAGAGAGAGACAGACAGAGTGGGGGGGGAGCCATCTGTCAGTGGGAAACAGGAAGGAACAGCAGCCGCCCCCCCAAAAAAACCCCATGGAGTCTCCGGCTCACAGCCATCAATTCTTCTTGCAGTCAACGCAAGTCAAGGGGGAGGAAAGGAGAGAGAAAATCTCGCCCAGACGTCTAGCAGGCGGCCCGATCAAACGGAGTGGTGGTGGTGGAGGTCGTAGCAATCTGCCAGATGTTCAGGGAGAGTTGAAACTCGCAAGGAGAGCATAGATTCCCCGGGAGCATCTGGCCCGAATTTTGCAAAAGGACCACGGTTCCAAACAAGACAACTTGCATCGCCCCTGCTAAATGCATTATTATTAGGCTAACCTGCATAGCTGTCAACTTCCCCCTTTTCTTGCGAGGAATCCTATTCGGAATAAGGGAAAGGGTGCGTGGGAAATCCCATCAATAAAAGAATGGCAAATTCAACTTTGTGAATATATAAATTTGGCAAGATTTGCAGCATTCCTAAGGGGACAATCGGACCAAAAATTAGCAAAAGAATGGGACTGTGTCGGCAAACTTTTTCAGCAGGGGGCCGGTCCACTGTCCCTCAGAGCTTGCAGGGGCCGGACTATTTTTTGGGGGGGGGGAATGAACGAATTCCTATGCCCCACAAAAAACCCAGAGATGCATTTTAAATAAAAGGGCACATTCTACTCCTGTAAAAACACACTGATTCCCGGACCATCCGCGGGCCGGACTGAGAACGTGATTGGGCCGGATCCGGCCCCCGGGCCTTAGTTTGCCCACCCATGTTCTATAGTAAGTATATTGGTATGTAACTAATGAAGCTTTGTAGGGTTAAAGAAATGGAAAAAACGGTGCAAAAGGTATAAAGATAGAGGTAATTTACATTAGAAGCAACAATTCAGAAAGATTAAAAACTTTGAGGTCTCAAAACACAGGAAGGAAGTCAATGTGTACGTGTATTTGTACGCAAAGTTTGTTAAGATAATATGGTTTTCTTTGTAGGTTTGTTTTCTGCTCTTTTTGTTTCGTTTCCTCCCCCCTTTATCAATTTTATGTTTGTAATTTTTGTTGTAATTTCGCTTTGAAAATAAATAAAAATAAAAATAAAAAGGAGGGGAGAGTTGCTCGTCTCCGAATCCTCCTTGTAGGTTTTCCACAGGCATTTGGTTGGCCGCTGTGAGAAAAGATGCTGGACTGGATGGGCTCCCTCTGGCCTGATCCAGCAGGGCTTTTCTTATGGAATCAAATAAACAAGGAGAGTTGAGAGCCCACCAACTGCTTTATAGATCTCTGTGCAATTCCAGTTGGAGGGGCAGGTATATTAAGGGTGCAGTTTTATGTACCAGAGACTGGGAGCATCTATTCCCCTCCCTTCTGGTGCTGCTAGGCTCCCTCCTCCGTTGCTCATCCCCTGTGGTCAGCATGACCAATGGTTAGAGCTGACGAAGCCGGGAGTCTTTCAATATCTGGAGGTTCCCCACCACCACCAAACAAGATATAACCCAAACTGGCAACTCCGGAGAAAACTTACAAAACAGAGTCTCCACAGACGTCCCCGTTTCCAAATTCCGCGAGGAAAGAACGCAAAGGAACGGTTCTTCAAGACACAAAGAGATTATACATATATTTCAAGCATCGACTTGGGACAGATAATTCTGGATACCAAATGTACAGGTCCTCAGCTCTGCCGGACAGGGCCTCCGGATTGGTGTTCCTACACAGTAGGATAAATTTATTGTCTCTGTTCGTTCTCATATATGAAGTTAAACAAGGAAATATACACATCTATGAATACCTATGTACAACGCTTTTTAAAAAGACCTTCTGAGAGCAGTGTGCCAAACCAACCACCCTCCATGCGTGCGTTTCCCCCCTCCTTTTTTTTGAAAAAAAAAATTGGAACGGAGGCTTTCGACCTTGCCTGACACCCGCTTGGTTTGTATTCGTGGCAGGATCAACTGTCCTTTTCAAGGCCGCGGAAGCAGACGACGGCTGAATCCCTTCCAAAGGAGAGATTTCTCCCCGCTTCGCTTCTTGAATTGCTATCAAACCCATAAAGGATGCAGCCAACAGTTTTAGGGACTGATGTAAACATCTGGAGAGATTCAAACAGGGGTCTATATTTTTAAAAAGAGAACCCCCTCCCTGCTTTTTTTAATATCTCATAATTTTTTTAATATGGTTGCGTCTAATCAGCAAGGGAAATGGGGCTTTAGCCAGGCTTTCCCTGATTGCCTCTGGCGAGTCAGACATATTCCCAGGTGACAAAGCTGAACTTTTGTAAACTGGGGAGCTAGCCTGTCCTTCCTGTGTTTTGCTTGCTAGTCACCAACCCACGCATGTTCTCATACGTGGGGCAAATTCCTTGGAAACAAGGCCGCCGGAGGTCTTGAGGACTAGCGACTTGTGCGAACTTGGTTTGCAAAACCGGCTTAATTCGCGGAGCTAAAAACGAATAAAAAAGGAGGGGTTAAGGGCCAAGGGAATAAATGGACAATCTTAACTCCGGTGTCGGAAGGTGGCGGTGAAAAGTCGGTGAATGAAAAATATGAGGTTTAAGGGGATCTCAAATGCTACATTCTGCTCTCCAGAAGGAGCTGGGATCCGCACGGTCCAGAATATTCTTGCCGAAGAAGTAACTCGGAAGCAACTGTTCAAGAGTGAGCCACAAGCTTGTCCCTGTCCCAGCTCCACCTTCGGTCCAAAAGTCAAGCCCAACAACTTGGAATAGTTCTGGAAACTATTTCTCCAGGGAGACTGTCCCCAACTTTCAGAGTCCGCTACTTCACATTCCCAGGATGGCTGCACCAAAGAAATAAAATAAACGGACACCACGTTCTGGTCTCGAAGAAAGAAAAGTGCTACAATTTTGGTTTGGGGGACAAGGTCTTCCCTCGGTGGGGGACACCCAACATGCTACATTCTAGACCCAAGGAAGGGTGCCGATAAAATGGCTCCAAAGGCAGATTTTGTGCCGGAGGCGGCCGTGGCCACGTCAGAGACTCATTTCCAAAAGCAATCCTCCTGTGTGTGTATAGGGTACCCAGCCCCAAAGCTAGCAAGGCCTGGGCCATTGTGGCTTTCAAGCCTGCTGTGAGAATATGGTGAACCTCAAATGAAGATCGGAAGCCAATTCAAGGTGGAAATAGCCTAAATTGGCCAAAGTGGTGAGCCTACCGTGATTTTTGCCCAGAGGGTGCAGAAACCCAACATTCTAGGAAGCTCAAGAGTTTGCGTTCTGCTTTAGCAACCTTCTAGTCCTCAAGTCCTCAAACGGGGGCGATCTGGACACAGAAGTCGCCCGGACTTCTCCTACAACAACCAGTTGCTACTTTCCTTCTCCCTTTATGAACCCCATCTCGGCCATCTACCTCCTTGCCCCCCAAACGAGCCTGCCCGAATTTTCGGAAGCAGAATTGCATGAAGGCGAGGCGAAAAGAACTGTGGTAACCTCTATTGGTGCATCAATTGCGGGTGCCCGGGATTCAGGAATGGCCTTTGCCCCTCAAAGCCACCTGTCTGAATGCCTTCGAAGACAGGAAAAAGGAGCGGAATCTGCTTATTTTGGCAACTTGGCTCAGTGGTCATGGGGAGGACCGGATAGGTCAAAGGAGCTGCCCGCAGCACGAGGCAGCCAATGGGGAGAGAGGAAAACCCAGCGCTTCCCCTCCCACCATTTCTCATATGCAAACGCCTCCCCCCCGGCGAACCGCTGCAAGGCACGCTGGGAGTTGTAGTCCAGTTGTAGGCAGGTTGGCAGAAGCGAGTCTGTCCGCTTGCCTTCCATCTTGAAACGGCTACGGCGGCGGGGGGCTCCACTTTAGGCTTTGCTTGCCCCCCGGTACAGCTCCGGGCGTCCGAAAAACAAACCCTGGAGGCTCAGTAACTGAACTGCCTGGAGGACTGGGCCGGGGGCGAGGACGGCATGAAAAGCCCCTGGGCACCCCCTCCTGGCTTGACCAGGGAGACCGATCGCTTGATGCCCCCGTGGCTGGCCAACGGGACCTGATCGCCGTAGCTGTGCTGCCGGGAGAGGAAGATGGCAGGATGGGCACCCTCGTGGGGCACCGAGGTCCCCGTGGAGTGCATGCGAGTCAGGAGAGACGAGGGCGGCCGGCCTGCCTGGCCCAGGCTGTGGTGGCGCGACAGCATGCCCCCGCCAACGTTCACCAGCTTGGGGGCGGCGCAGAGCGAGTGTCTGTGCGGCCGGGCGCCCGCTTTCTCGCCGGCCGCAGGCGGGTCCGGCGGCACGTCCAGCCTCCGCGGCAGGCTGTCCCTGGGCAGCGTGGAGGAGCTATAATACGGGGCACTCTCCACGTCCGGGATCTGGGGCTGCACCCGGTTGGCGAAGGAAACGGCCGCGGGGGCGAAGCGGGGGCCAGCCAGGCCCTTGGCCGAGGAGCCCTCGGCTTCGTGGAGGTGTTTGAGAAGTTCCTCAAGGGCGGCCACCTCCACCCCTTTGGGCAGGTAGCACTGGGAGTGCCGCACCAGGACGCGTTCTGGGTTCGGGATCTTCTTCTCGTCCAGGTAGCCCGCCAGGGGGGCCTCGTAGCCGCGCAGGTGCCCGGGCCCTGCCACGCCACTGGCGAACGGGAAAGGGTGGGCGTTGGAGACGGGGGTGTGGAACAAGGGCACCTTCCCCTGCGACTCCTTGGCATTGTTGAAATTCTGGTTCTTCTCCCACTGGTTGCGAATGGCTTTCATGTTCTTGACGGGAAGCTCCGGGGTGGATTCCGGGGTGGGCAAACCGGACAGCTCTGGGTGGTGGTCCTTGACGCCCGCCTTGGCTGCGACGGAGGTGGCCGGCGGTTCCTTCTCGCTGGGGAGCAAGGTGGTGTACAGCTTGGTGGCGGCGCCTTCGGCCAAGGCGTCTTTGGCCTGCGCCTCCAGCAACCCGTTCATCTTGGCCAGGCTCCGCAGCGACAGCGGGCGCTGGAGGCCGCCCTCGGAGTCCTTCCCGGCCCTCTTGGCCTTCTGGAAGCTGTGGTTGCAGTAGCAGGAGACCAGCAGCCCCGAGAGGAAGGCCCCCAAGACGAAGGCCACGAAGATGCATCCGATCAGGAAGGTGAAGTGGACCGTTGGGGCGTCCTCGCGACCGCCCGACTCCTGACGCACGCCTGGAGCCAGAGAAACAGAGAGTTAGGGGGCTGGGTGCCAACGTGGCCGCCTCGCTTTACCTGGCAGGTGTGAGGGCATCTCTGGCCCTCCAGGTTGGGACAGCCACCTGACCTGCCGGGGTCAAGACGTGATCTCTGCGGGTTGGGCTAGATGACCCTTGGAACCCTTTCCAGCTGCCCAATTTTATGATTTGATGTTGCCCAACTACAACTCCCACCAGCCCCAGCATGCATAAGGAAGGATGATGGGAGTTGTAGTTCAACAATATCTGGTGAGGGCGGGGAGCAAATTTGCCTCATTCGTATTATACCGGGTTGTGGCCAACACAAGTCTTACTCAGAGGAGACCCACTGGAATGACTAAGACTAGAAGTAGAATTGTAGTGCTAGAAGGGACGAGGGTCAACCTCCTGCAACGCAGGAAACGTTTGTCCAACAGGGGACTCGAACCCACAACCTTGAGATTAAGAATCTCGTGCTCTATCCCATCGTCCTGTTCATTAACTTCTATGGGTCTACGCTGAGTAGGGCTTGCGCTGCGTACAGCCCACCGCTCAGGTCCTTCCGAATACTAGGGAAGACTGGGAAGAGTTTCAGGGACGGGGCAGAAATTTTGGACTTATTCCAAAGTCTTTCCTACTTTCCAGAAGTGGCAGCCAATTTTTTAAAAATAGAGTTACTACCGAAATTTCACCTCAAGCAGACTTGAAAAGAAGAACAGAAGAAACAAACCCTCAACGTGGAAGAATCTCATATGAGAAATTTGGAGATCAGCCCAAATGAGAAGCAGGTTTTGCTGTAAAGATTAGCAGAACATCACAGCTAGGAAGAGAGCCGTGGGCGTATGACTAGCCAAATATCTCAATCTCTCTTGGATTTTTTTTCTGTCTACACATCAAAACAAAACACACAGGTCACATCCACACCATACATTGAAGGCACATGACACCCCCAAAAAAGAATTCTGGGAACTGTAGTTTACCCCTGCGGCGCTACAATTCCCGGCACCCAGAACAAACTATGTTTCCCAGGATTCTTTGGGAGATGTCAGGTGTGTTAAATGCGCTTCAAACGCGCGGTGTGGGTGCGTCTGCTATTTCTCCTCCGTGGAAAGACAGAACGGCGATGAGGTGGAATGAGGAAGGTTGAGATGGGCGATGGAAAATGGAAATGGCGCCTGGTGGTTCAGCCGGGTGGATTTTGCAGGCGTGGGGAGATGGCGCCCCTCTTTACCCAGCCGCCACAAAGCTTCAAGGCTCCTCCTCCTCCTCCCTGTGTGTCCAAGGAAAGAGCCGGTACGATTCACAATGCGGCCCTCTACAGGTCTACTGATGGTGACAGCAGCAACGAAATTAAAAGACGCCTGCTTCTTGGGAGAATAGCAATGACAAACCTAGATAGCATCTTAAAAAGCAGAGACATCACCTTGCCAACAAAGGTCCGTATAGTTAAAGCTATGGCTTTCCCAGTAGTGATGTATGGAAGTAAGAGCTGGACCATAAAGAAGGCTGATCGCCGAAGAATGGATGCTTTTGAATTCTGGTGCTGGAGGAGACTCTTGAGAGTCCCATGGACTGCAAGAAGATCAAACTTCTCCATTCTGAAGGAAATCAGCCCTGAGTGCTCACTGGAAGGACAGATCCTGAAGCTGAGACTCCAAGACTTTGGCCACCTCATGAGAAGAGAAGACTCCCTGGGAAAGACCCTGATGTTGGGAAAGATGGAGGGCACAAGGAGAAGGGGACGACAGAGGACGAGATGGTGGGAGTGTGTTCTCGAAGCTACGAGCATGAGTTTGACCAAACTGTGGGAGGCAGTGGAAGACAGGAGTGCCTGGCGTGCTCTGGTCCAGGGGGTCACGAAGAGTCGGACACAACTAAACGACTAAACAACAACAGGTCTACTCGGAAGTCAGTCCTGCAGAGCTCCATGGGGCTGACCCCTAGGAAGTGGGGGGCTGGAGCAGGTTGGAGGAATTTCAGTCTATTTCTGGTTTGTGCCAATGTTGCATTGGCCGCCCCACCCCAATCTGTGGCCCGATTCCCCCCAGCAACCAGCCTGAACAATAGCCAGAGAAGTTGGGAGTTATAGTATGGCAACGCTTGGAGGGCACCAGGCTCCCGATGGCTGCGCTAATCGAGAGCGCCTTCCTTTCCTGCAGAAGGTCCTGGGTTCAGGTCCCGAGATCTCCCGGTGGGTCTGGGGACAGACTGTCTGCTTGAAACCCTGGACAGCTGCTGCCGGTTTGTGTAGACAATATTAGGCGGAATAGCAGCTCTGACTCAGTGCTCCCAGGCTTTGTGTATGCTCAAAGGTTCACAGAGGCCTTGGCCCTGGAAGAACAGCCAAAAACCTTAACGCAGATTAAAAATGCCTTATGCCTTTTTAAACATTCTTATTTTAAGATACCCTTTAACGAGCCCTTTTAATGAGCTCAAACGGTACAATTAAAAGAAAATGGATCATTTAATATGGCTTTAAAAGGCGCTAATGTGAAATTTCCATTTATACCGCACTTTTAATGGACCAGAATAATGTATATATTACTATTTAATAATAATAATAATAATAAAAATCTTTATGCTATGGAAGATTGTGTCTCACTTACCCAGGGCACGGGAGAAGTCTAGAGTTTTAAAATACAATATTAATCTCAATTATTTTTAATCTTGCCACTGCTTTTTTTTACAGAAAAAGATCTTTACTGCTGCGTCTCTACTGCAATTTTGCCAGGGCGGAAAAGGCAGAACATTATATGTATTTTAGTAATGAAGTTCATTTGTTTTACTGGATTCCTGCTCCCTCCCTCCTCCCCGGTTAATTATCTTTGATGCTTTCACTTTGGGCTTTTAGAAGTCTGAACGCCCCAATTTAATTAATTTCAGTATTCGAACCCGATTCTGCCTTCCCCTGTGTAAATAACGATCATTGAGGGAAAAGACTTTCGAAAGGCAGAAAATATGCTCTCATTTAATATGGGAGGAGGGGACCCTCAGGGCATTGCTCACAAGCGGCCCTCCACACCTCTCTTCTCTGGCCCTCAGAACTCTTCCATCCTCCTTGAGCGCTTTTGCCTGCCTGGAAGGAGACCTTGAAATACAATCACCTCTCTCTCTCTATCTGCAAATATCGTGACTTTTCCATGGGCGGAGCCTAGTATGCATCAGGGGGGTGGCCTCTTTGGCCCCGCCCCTTTGGTCGTTGACCCCGCCCACCAGATTCGGGGCATGTGTGTGATGGAGAATAGAGCACAAAAGCTCAGGAGAGCGAGAGATGGGCATTCTGCACATGCTCAGAGGCTTTTCATGATTCGTTCTTCTATTTTCCTAGAATTCCCTTTTAACTGTTCTGCTACTTTAACGGGTTTCATTGCGCTTTTCTAAAATAGCAGACGCTTACTTCCGTGTTTCGATGCAATGGTTTGATCGTGTGTTTTAAATGCGTGCGCTTATATTTTTTGGGCAGGTGATTTTCCGCTTGCAAATGGCTGGGGAGTCACCTTGACAATTAAACAGTAATATATGATTATTAATGATGATGGTGATGCTACTACTAATAATAAATTACATTTATATACTGTTCAATTATTAGGGTGACTTCCAAGCAAATAATAATAATAATAATAATAATATAATAATAATTACAGATAGGTAGCCGTGTTGGTCTGCCATAGTCAAAAAAAAAAAATTTTTTTTTTCTTTCCAGTACCACCTTAAAGACCAACTAAGTTAGTTCTTGGTATGAGCTTTCGTGTGCATGCACACTTCTTCAGATACACTGAAACAGAAGTTGCCAGATCCTTCTATATAGTGAGAAGGTGGGGAGGGGTATTACTCAGAAGGGTGGTGGGAATGGGTGATTGGCAGATAGCTGTGATGAGCCTGTTGATGTGATGAGCCTTGCTTTTTCCTGTAAGACCTATTGCAGTCGTTAAGAGTCATCAACAGGCTCATCACAGCTATCTGCCAATCACCCATTCCCACCACCCTTCTGAGTAATACCCCTCCCCACCTTCTCACTATATAGAAGGATCTGGCAACTTCTGTTTCAGTGTATCTGAAGAAGTGTGCATGCACACGAAAGCTCATACCAAGAACTAACTTAGTTGGTCTTTAAGGTGCTACTGGAAGGAATTTTTTTTTTTGTTATAATAATAATTAGATTGATATCTGGCACTGTCAGCAAGTTCAGAAGCAATAGTTTGTCTCGAACTGAGTTTTACTCAGAGTAGAACCTATTGAAACCAATGCACGAAAGGGAGCAATGTCAATTCACGTCAAGGGCTCTACTCTTAAGCAGGCCTAGCAATGGATCTAACACTCTGGTCCAGTGGGAGGCTAGAACATTAATGGAGTGTTAGGAGAAAATTGGTTTTCTTCTTAAAATATATGTTATTTTTTTTGAGCAGGATAAGTTAGGGGTGTGTGTGTGTATAGAATCCACATGCTTTAAATTAATTCAGAACCAGAGGCAAAGACTCAGCCAAATGGCTCTGGGATGCGTTTGTTCCTCACAGACCTGGATGATCAGGAAAAGCCATCAAGGAGCTGACCGTTTCGTTGTTAAAAATGTGGAAAAAGAATAAGACTGGGGTTTTTTTGCGGGGCGGGGGGAGAAGGTGAATAGGGGGGAAAGGAATAAAAGAAAAAACAGATGGCAGGAGGGGGGAAGGGACAAAGGAAGGCCTAAAAAGCAAAAATCTGTATATATAAAAAAGGAAAATACTAGGGGAAGATGACAAGGGAAATGGTGGCTGCTGTGTTTTTCTCCTTGAGAGGGTCAGTTCCACCCTGAATTGCGCCCGACAGTTTCTCTCCTTCCCACTTTTGGAAGAGAGGAGAAACGGGCGCCTTCAAACTGGCTCAAACTCTGCAGACACCAAACTGTGTAAGCACCAAGGTTTCACAGAGTTCTGCGTCACATGCGACGAAGAGCTCTGTGTTACCCAGAAGATTGCATTCAGCGACAGAGGTCCGCATGGTTTTGACCTCACCGCTTTTAGAGGGGTGGGATCCAGCTGCCTAAGGGGTTGCTGCTTCTGACAAGCCACCTGCGCAAGCCTCGGCTGTGACCCTCGAAGGTGGATGTGAACCGAACGCACATTTCTTCCGTTTAGCCTCCCTGCCCCTTCTCCTCCCCTCTCCTCTCTAACACCTCGTATGTGGGTCAATTTCACCTGCTCAGGCCTGGCCATGACCTGCCGAAATTGGGGGTCCCGTTTCGGAATGGAGGCTCCTAGGGGCCAGAGACCTATCTGCCTTGACAAACAACCTTCCCTTAACCACGGATATTTATTCTGTTAAAGGGGACGGATCTTCGAAGAGGGAAGGTATTCGGGACACACAGCGAGGAGGAGGAGGAGAAACCACGAAGCTTCGGGGCCCAATAATAGTCAAAAGTGATCAGATAAGGGGGCAGGAATGGGGTCCCCTCTTCTTCCCTCCCCTCCCAATCCTGCGCTCCTTTTTCAGAAATCTTGATGGTGACCAGGAAGACACACACAAAAAGAAGTAAGCCTGCTATTCACTTGAACCAGACTTATCGGCTGCCGGGGAGAGGGCTGGCTCCAAAATAGAGCCCATCCACGTGGCACCTGGTCTTCTCTGCTTCTCGCGTGAGCAGAAAAGTTGGGGGATTTTTTTGTGATTATCCAAAGGCCACGGAAAACTCTGGACCATGGCAGTTCCAGACACAAAGGCACGTCCGGTGGGTGCCAAATGCGGGGCCCGCCCCCTTCCCTCCCTCCCGGCAAAACACATTTTTCGTACGATGCACAACCTGGGATGGGAAGAACAGGGTGAAATATTTTGCGGAACGGGCCAGCCTCTCCTCTCGAGGGTGCGATAAACCATGCGGTTAGTAACCGGGAAAATCTCTTTCAGGAGAAGCGCAGACTCTTAGCCCCCGCTTTCCCCCTCCCCCCAGGTTACCCGGAGCAATCGTGCACAAGTGTGTTAACACGAGGGTCATGAGACACGTGCGGAAAAGGGCACCCGTTCCACGGGGAAGCTACCAGGCTGTTAGAGGAGGGTGCAAGGCGCTGAGAGGAAACACGGAGCCACGTCAGACCGGCTGCCACGCATAACCAGACCATGCGCCTCAGGGGCTCACGTTCACCAGCCAATGGCGTCGCACGATGGTGTTACGGAGAGTCCGTATTATCCAAACAGATCCCACCTCTTCTGCTCATCTCAGCAAATTTCTCTTTCTGGGCCTCCATGTGGGGACGGCCTAATTCGAACCTGGTGCCTTTGGCCCCTATTGCCTTTTTGGCACCAGTCAGATAAACACTACTCAGATAGATGCTTCTAGGAAGCATAAAGTCACGCCTGTTAATTGCAAGGGAGCTAACCTCGCACAACGCAGCGCTTCGTCCTCTAAACCAGCCTTTCTCAACCTGTGGGTCCCCAGATGTCGTTGAACTACAACTCCCATCACCCCTAGCTAGCAAGGCCAGAGCTCAGGGATGATGGGAGTTGTAGTCCAACAACATCTGGGGACCCACCGGTTGAGAACCGCTGCCTAAACTCTCTTTAAAAACCTCTCCCTCCTTCAATGCTGGGACCTTGAGGGTGATCGGAAGAGTCTTTTCAGACTCAGGAGTGGCTTGGTGATGGAATGCCTAGTAGGATGGAATAAACCTGCGGAACTCCAGGCCACAAGATCCGGCGGTGGCCGAGGGCTTAGAGGGCTGGGGAAAGGATGAAGAGAGGTCGTAAGAACCTAAGAAAAACAGTGCTGGATCAGACCGGCGGCCCATTTAGTCCAGCCAAAAAGATGCCGCAATGGGAAGTGAAGGCGACTCTCCCCATTTACGACCCCCAGCAACTGGTATTCGGTGGAGGCTGATAGGCTGTCCATGAGCTCGTGTAGTTTAAAGCCACCCAAGTTGGTGGCCCCCTGCAGCGTTGAGTTCCACAGTTTTATCCATGCTCTGCGCATGAAAAACTCCTTCCTGAGTCTCCCAAACTTCAGCCTTCTTGGATAACCCTGTGATAGGTGACGATGGGGAGAAAAGCGTCCTTCTGGCCACTTCCTCAGTACCACAAATAATTCGAGACGCTCCTTACAGCATCCCCCGCTTCCTGGATTTATCTTTTGAGATCTCTTCCCCTCCTCTAAGTTCATTTGCAGCTTAATAGGCCCAAAGTACGTCAGCCGGCGCAGCAGAGATGATCTCGCCTTCGGATTTTTCCCGCGGACAGACAGACTCTCCCACTGTCTCTGCCCGGCAATTTCTATCTTCTGTGTTCTTCAGGGGTCAGCGGACAAAAGGATGTGTCCCCCCCCATCGCATTATCCGTGCCTCAATTCCCGCCCCCCCTCCCAGTCCACAGAACAAAGTATGAGGTGCGCAGGTTGGGGGGCCGAATTTTGTTAGCTTTCGGGAGTTGCAAAAATCCCATCATTTTGTCGGAAAGAAAGAAAGGCAAACCACTTCCCACGGAGAAAACAATGAAGCGCAGAAAAAAAGGGCCTCCATGGAAACTCAATTTCTTTCTTTGCTTTTTTATATTATTATTTTTTTTTGTAAAAAGGAAAAACACTGGGCTTGCGGAGGAGAGAGGGACAGAAATAAACAAGGCGGCTTTAAAACCCAATGAATGTCAAGGGCTATATAGCTAGCTAGCACTCCAGCTTTTTCAAAAGAGGGCATTAAAAAAAAAAAAGACAAGAAAAGGTGCCGGTGCTTGAAAGGAGTAGATTAACCAACTATTTGTCGAGTTGATTAATCTGTCAGGACCCGTTTGTAAGCATGTGGGCAGGAGAGTTTGAAGGACAAAGCTGTCGTTTTTTTTCAGAGGCGGCTTGGGCTTTGTTAACAGGGGAAAAGAGGAATGAACAATGTTTACAGCCAGGCAGCCCTTTTTCTGCTAACAGCCGCCGTTGAGCTCATCGGGGGCTGCACAAAAAGATCTGTATCGAGCCTTGCTTACCGTCCTGCTTCTCCAGCACAGGCAAGGTTTGATGCCTTGGGGGGGGGGGCTCCAAAAAAACAGGGCATGGAAAACACCAGCCCTCTGCTGCTGTTACACCTGCTATACTGCTCCTGGATCTGGAGGCTCCATTTAAGTTCTCAAGCCTCTGATCAGCCAACCTGCCCTTTCCTAGCTGTTACCGTATTTGTCGCTCTATAGGACGCACCAGACGATAAGACGCACCTAGTTTGGGGGGGAGGAAACAAGGAAAAAAAAATTCTGAATCCCAGAAGCCAGAACAGCAAGAGGGATCTGGCTTCTGGGATAACCGCTGAAGCTTCTCCCAGGCAGCGGGATGAAGGCTCCCTCTGCCCGGAAGAGGCTGCACGCGGGTAAGCTGCCCTCTGTACCTTCCCACAAGAACCGCGCGCTCTTTAAAGGGAGCGTGGTTCTTGGGGGCTTTTCTGGGAGGTGGGGGAAGGGACAGAGCCCCCCACTTCCCGCAAGAGCCGCGTGAAGCCTCCGCAGGACAGCGGGGAGCCTTCGTCCCGCTGCCTTACAGAGGCTTCGCGGGGGCTATCCAAAAGCCAGAATAGCTGTTCTGGGTTCTGGCTTAGCCGCACAGCCTGCATTAACTCCATAAGACGCACACACATTTCCCCTTACTTTTTAGGAGGGAAAAAGTGAGTCTTATATAGCGAAAAATACGGTATATCCCTTCCAAAAACCTGAGTGATGCCCCTTGTCTAACTCGCTTCCAACCCCCTCCTTGAAACCTCGTCTTTTCTGCAACCCTTTCATCAGAATCCCCTGGTCTCTGCACCCTGCTTTAAAACCAATACAGCGGTACCTTGGTTCTCAAACTTAATCCGTTCCGGAAGTCCGTTCCAAAACCAAAGCGTTCCAAAACCAAGGCGCGCTTTCCCATAGAAAGTAACGCAAAATGGATTAATCCGTTCCAGGCTTTTAAAAACAACCTCTGAAACAGTAATTTAACTTGAATTTTACTATCTAATGAGACCACTGATCCGTAAAATGAAAGCAATGAACAATGTACCGCGGTCCCATAATCAATCAATCAGTCAGTAGCTGAACTGGGTTCCACACAGTTGCAAAAACAAAACCAAAAAGAGCTGCAAAAACAAAAACGCAAAATAAATAGCAAAAACAGACAGACCTCAATGTAACACTCAAAACAGAAGTGTGGCAACTCAAAACGGAAGCATAAGACTCAAAATGGAGCACGTTCGGCTTCCGAAAAAGGTTTGCAAACCAGAACACTTACTTCCAGGTTTGTCATGTTTGGGCTCCAAATTGTTTGCGTACCAAGGCATTTGAGAACCAAGGGACCACTGTATAGCAGAATAGTTGATTCTGGACTTAACCCTGTCTCCCTTCCCTTTGCTCTGGCACCACCGTATGATATACAGTCGTACCTCGGAAGTCGAACGGAAACCGTTCCCGAAGTCCGTTCGACTTACGAAACTTTCGACTTCCTAAGCGCGGCTTCTGATTGGCTGCAGGAAGCTCCTTCAGCCAATCGGAAGCCCCGTCGGACGTTCGGCTTCCGATAGAACGTTCAAAAACGGGAACACTCACTTCTGGTTTTCGATCATTCGGGAACCGAAACATATGAGTTCTGGGGCGTTCGAGAACCGAGGTACGACTGCACAACTGTAAGCCCTTTGGGGCAGGGAGCTACAGGGTTCCCCATTGTAACACCACCATGTGCAGAGACCGTGCTACGTAAGCAAGTAAAAATATATATTTTTCTAGCTTTAGGTATGTATATTTCGCGGTGTATCATCCTCTCCCCTAAATCTGGATGGGGGTGGGGTTTAAGCCCTACTGAAACCTTGCGACAGGAACATAACATTGCTAACTATTATTTCTTAGGACCCTCGTACCTACGGGACCGCCTCTCCTGGTATGCCCCACAAAGAAACCTACGGTCTGCAAATAAAAACATCCTGAAGGTCCCAGGCCTCAGAGAGGTTAGGCTGGCCTCAACTAGAGCCAGGGCCTTCTCGGCAGTGGCTCCAATCTGGTGGAACGCTCTGTCACAAGAGACTAGGGCCCTGCGGGACCTGACATCTTTCCGCAGGGCCTGCAAGACAGAGCTGTTCCACCAGGCCTTTGGTCAGGGCGCAGCCTGACACCCTCCTCTGGCAACCTGCACAGAGTTTTGCTTAATGGTTGCCTTCAACTTGATTTTAATTAATTTTATAATGAAATATTTTTAGAATGTTGGTTTATTTGATTGTTTGATTATTTGATTGTTGTTAGCCGCCCTGAGCCCGGCTTCGGCTGGGGAGGGCGGGATATAAATAAAATTTATTATTATTATTATTATTATTATTATTATTATTATTATTATTAACTATTTCCACCCATTGCATCAATAATCAGGACTAGCCTCTTTGGATTCTGCAAACAAAATCCAGCTGTTGGGGTTTGAGGAAGAATATCTAACCGTCTCCCTCCTGGGAAAGTCTGATTTCTCTCCCCCCTCCACTACAATTCACCAATTCCTGTATAAAAATGGATTTTTTTACTCCTCGGTTTTCCTGGGACACCCCCCCCAAAAAAAATCCCTGGAACATTTGGAGGACTTTAGCAAGCAAGGCCCAGAATCTATTCAGATGCTGCAAGGTCCACAAGCGTTTTTACAGGCAAGGGGGGTGGATTCTGTGGCCCTCCAGATGTGGCCAGAATCTCAACACCAGTCCTGACCACTGGTCATGCTGGCTGCTATGAGCTGGACTCCAGCAGCAACATCTGGAATGCCACAGATGTTCCCAACTCTGTTCATTCATAAAACCCTGGGTGAATTTATTTTGTTGACTATTATGGCTCTGCACAAAAAAAAAAAAAAATTCCAAACCACTCCCCCCTTGTGGGGACCTAATTAGAGTCTGGTTTCTGGATGAGGCCAGATCAATCGAGTTCAGTATCCTATTCTCACATTGGCCAATCAGATGCCTTTTTTTGGGAAACTCAACATTTTGTTTGTCTTTTTGGGGCAAAGGGGGAGAATGTCATCGCAAAATTCGCCGAGGTGTGAATTTCAAAGCTGCCGTTCGGTTATTGAATTCTTTCGGGGAGAGCGAATTACTTTTAAACACAGAATTAACTGAATTCCTTCCCCATCACTAAGCACTGCCTTGTTTTCTAACGGGAACAACCTGGTGCTCTTTGGAACGCTAAAATTATTTCGGAGGTCTTTTGAACGCAGCCCTCGCTTTCGGAAAGAAGATTGACAAGCCAGCGGTTCCTTCGATAAATACTCTCTCTCCGAGACCCCTTTTCTTTCTCCTTAACCCCCTTCATGGAAAACAGGAAGTCTCAAGTCTGGCGTATTTTTCCTGCCTTTTCAAAACTTCACAATAAAAGTCTCCCTGGCTGCAAGCCCAGATAGCAGCAGCCAGCGGTCTTATTTTACTGCCTCCAGCTCACAACTGTAACTTAAACCAGAGAGGCTTTTGCCCGGCTAAGCTCTACTCAGAGTAGACATGTTGAAATTAATAATAATAATAATAATAATAATAATAATAATAATAATAATAAAATTTATTTATACCCCACCCTCCCCGGCCAAAGCCAGGCTCAGGGCGGCTAACAACAGTAAAAATACAGTAAAAACATAAGGGGGGGGGAACCAATTTAAAATACAGGTTAGAATGCAATTTAAAATGCAGCTGTATTAAAACCATAAGGGGAGGGAAACATAAGGGTCAGACTGAGTCCAAACCAAAGGCCAGGCGAAACAGCTCTGTCTTGCAGGCCCTGCGGAAAGATGTCAAGTCCTGCAGGGCCCTGGTCTCTTGGGACAGAGCGTTCCACCAAGTCGGGGCCAGTGCTGAAAAGGCCCTGGCCCTAGTTGAGACCAATCTAACCACCTTGAGGCTCGGGACCTCCAAAGTGTTGTTGTTTGTGGACCTTAAGGTCCTCCACGGGCCATACCAGGAGAGGTGGTCCCGTAGATACGTGGGTCCTAGGTCGCATAGGGCTTTAAAGGTCAAAACCAGCACCTTAAACCTGACCCTGTACTTCACCGGGAGCCAGTGCAGTTGGTATAGCACCGGGGGAATGTGATCCCGCTGCAAGGACCCCGTAAGGAGCCTCACTGCGGCATTCTGCACCCGCTAGAGTTTCTGGGTCAGCTTCAAGGGCAGCCCCACGTAGAGCGAGTTACAATAATCAAGCCTGGAGGTGACTGTCGCGTGGATCACTGTGGCCAGATCAGGGCGAGAAAGGTAAGGGACCAACGGCTTAATACAGCGGAGATGGAAAAAGGACCTTTGTTTGCCATGCCTGCTAATTTCAATGGGGCTACTCTGAGTAGGGCTCTTGCGGGACGCAACCCTCCTAAATTCTCTTTGAAAAAATCCCTCCCTTAGAGGATACTAGAACTTGCGGATCGTCTTGGAGAAACTGTTTTGCAGCATATTTAGGAGTAGCAAAAAAGGGAAAGGCTTCACTGTGGAATGTGTAGTAAGATGGAACAAACCTGTGGAACTTCTGGCTACAAGATCCGGCAGTGGCCAGGGGCTTAAAGGGCTGGAAAGAGGATGAAGAGAGTTCATAACCTAAGAAGAGCCAGTCACCCATCTAGTAGTTCAGCATCTCCCTCCTCCATGATTTATCTAATCCTCTTTCAAAGCCCTCTGAATTGGTGGCCATTACCGTCTCCTGTGGCAGGGAGTTCCACAGGGTAACTTTGTGCTGCATCTATGGAAACAGAAACTAGAGAGGTGGCGGGATACATTTAGCATTCCAATTGTACGGGTCGCAGAAAACCGCTTTCATCAGCACAGGATTTCATTGTTTGGGAGTTTTTTTGGTTTTTTTAAGTGGCATGCTGTCAAATAATTAAAATAAGGACGAATGAGAAGAGCATCTGAAAACGGCACACACAAACACCGTCCCGTTCACCCGTCCCAACGAGATCAGCTGATCTGGCAGTCTCGGCAAAGGCAGGCCAAATGGGAGGTTTAACGCCGAACAGCTGATCTCGTTGGGACGGGTGAACGGGACGGTAAAAATAAAATAAAAGACACGTTTGCCCTCTGGCAAGAAGATTGCAAGCTAATTAGCGGTGGGCCTCTGCCAAGCCTGCCTTCCTCCCCCCGCCCCAGTCAGGGCTGTGCAACGGTTTGATGTTTCGTTCCTTGAAAGCTGTTCTGTGGGTAGCTGTGCTTTTCTTCGCTCTGAATAGGAGGAAGCCCTCGTTTTGTTCAGAGATTCCCCACCTCTAACTGCACCTCCGTTTCCTCGAGTGCTGTGGGGGCCTGCGTGTTTGGATCTGCACGCCAGGTCAATAAACTGAGCAGAACCCAGAGCTAAGGGTTTGGCAGCCTCAGGGCGGCTGCCTGGCCCTTTGAACTACATCCAGGCCATTCACTTTCTCTCTCTCAACCACACCCTATTTGCACCCCAAATATCATTTGCCTTTCTGGGACACGTCCCTGGACACCTCTGGCCTGCCTGGGTGGAAGACAGAGGGCAGGCAGGAGCTAGCCTGCAAAACGCTACTAAACCTTAGGTAAAGGTAAAGGGACCCCTGACCATTAGGTCCAGTCGTGGCCGACTCTGGGGTTGTGGTGCTCATCTCGCTTTATTGGCCTAGGGAGCCGGCGTACAGCTTCCGGGTCATGTGGCCAGCATGACTAAGCCGCTTCTGGAGAACCAGAGCAGCGCACGGAAACGCCGTTTACCTTCCCGCCGGAGCGGTACCTATTTATCTACTTGCACTTGGATGCACTTTCAAACTGCTAGGTGGGCAGGAGCAGGGACTGAGCAACGGGAGCTCACCCTGTGGCAGGGATTCGAACCGCTGACCTTCTGATTGGCAAGTCCTAGGCTCTGTGGTTTAATGTACAGCACCACCCGCGTCCCTACTACTAAATCTTAGGTTACATAAATACAATCCTAGTAACAACACAGACAAGGTAACAGGCTGTTTTTGACAATGTAACTTCTATTTCAAACACAATTCAACCTATAATATCTCACAAAGTGTAATTCCATAGACCAGCACAACATGCAAACAGAACATGGTCCAGAGACCATCCATTGGGCTTTAATTTCTCTTGACATGTTCTGTTTGCATGATGTGTTGGTCTATGGAATTATACTTTGTGAGATGTTTAATAATAATAATAATAATAATAATAATAATAATAATAATAATAATAATTTATTATTTATACCCCGCCCATCTGGCTGGGTTTCCTCAGCCAATCTGGGCGGCTTCCAACAAAATATTAAAATACAGTAATGCATCAAACATTAAAAGCTTCCCTAAACAGGGCAGCCTTCAGATGTCTTCTAAAAGTCTGGTAGTTGTTGTTCTCTTTGACATCTAGTGGGAGGGCGTTCCACAGGGCGGGCGCCACCACCGAGAAGGCCCTCTGTTGAATTGTGTTTGAAACAGAAGTTACATAGTAAAAAGCAGCCTGTTACGTTGTGTGTGTTGTTACCAGGAGCTAGCCTGTGGCAGGAAAGTAACCTCTCCATTAACTGGACCACTCCCTTTTGCCTCTGGATCCGTCCCCCATCAGAATGCGGCCCACAGGAGGTTGCAAAGAAGGGAAAGTTGCTCTCGGAGCACTGTTGGCCGTCAAGATGTTTTGACAAGCCAGAATTTGCTTTTGCTTCCAAGGGTCAGGAAACCATGCCAGATGAGGAACGGTTGAAGGAGCTGGGTTTGTTTAGCCTGGAAAAGTGGGGACCGAGAGGAGATACAACAGCCATCTTCAAATATCTTCAAATATCTCATCTTGTTTTCTCCTGCTCCAAAGGATAGGGCTTGCAAGAAAGGAGAGGGCCTTCTCAGTGGTGGCGTCCGCCCTGTGGAACGCCCTCCCATCAGATGTCAAGGAGATAAACAACTATCTGACGTTTAGAAGACATCTGAAGGCATGTGGATTATTTTATGAATGCCACAAAACCCCTGGGCCTGTTCAGTCAGATGAGTGTATGGTTCTCACCCCTCCAAACCGAGGATTTTCCTGGCAACCAGAGAAACGCTGCCCTATTTTCACAAGACCCAGACATGTGGGCAGGTGCGAGGATGAGAGAAGCTAAAACTGGCTGACCCAGTTTGGCCTTCCCAAATTAAGGATCTAGTCCTCATGGCGTTGAGAAGTTAATGGCTGCCATTTATGGTGAAGGGGCAAAGCTGGAACAAGCCGGTGGGATCTCTCTCGTTATATATACATATAAAGGAAGATGAGCTATGTCCCAAATGCCTTAAGGGCTGTGTGTCCTGTCCCCCATTCTGCTTTATTTAGGATTACCGGAACGTATACTGGCTCAGGCACTTAGGCCTGTCTAGATCAATATAGCCCACACTGGCTGGCAGGAGCTCTCTAGGTTTTCAGACATTCTCAGCCCATCCAGAGAGGATGGCGATTGAACCCCTGTTCTGCCGCTGAACTAGCTCCCTTTCCTCCTTGCAGAGATACAGCAAGGCCATATTTTTGCTAGAGGCGAAGCCTGAAGATTCACAACAAACGGATCAATCCATTTTATTTAATCCTTTTTTAAAAAAAGCCCTTTATAGTGGTGGTCATTACTGTTTCAAGTGGGAGGGAGTTCCGCCGTTTAACTATGCACCATGTGAATAAATCCTTTCTTTTATCTGCCCTGAGTCTTCCGAAGTCCACGAGTTCCAGTGCTTGGAGGGAGCAGGAGAAAAACTTCCCCTTCACCACTCACTCTGTGTCATGCATAACTTTATAATTTTATAAAATGCAGATTACCACGTGAGCTTCCTTCAGGCGGTTTGCAGCACGTCTGCCTTACATACTTATAACTGCAACCCTCACCCTAGTCTCTGCTAGACCAACCCTCTGTGGTTCTTCTCTGGTTCAAAGATGAAGAGACATACAGACCCATATAATTGTAGCAATGGCTCCCAATGCCCTGCCGTGTGAGAAGGGAGCCTCTGAGCATGTACAGAGAGGGATCTGGACTCAGAAGAGGAAACCATTCCAAAATCAGATTCTGCCTCGGGTTTGGCAGGAGAGAACGCTCACAAAACACTTTCCCAGGAGACCTGCTTCTCCCTAAATTGAAAAACAAAATCCAGCTTATTTTTGGCGGCTGTTCTCTCCCCTCGCACACCTTTATCTTCCCTGCCAGCTTAATTCTCTCATTTCTACGCAGCTGTCTGGGGGCATTTTGTTTGCAATTTGAGGGCTATTTTGTCCCCCCTGCCAAAAACCCATCTCCTCACATTTTGCTTCGGAGTGGGGGCAGAAATATATATATATATCTATATATGCCTTGTTGTGTTCAGGAGAGAGCGTGTTTGCAATACGCATTACGCCTAATTCTCCCAAAATGGATCAGCTCTTAAGAGCTATTTCCGCTGGGGGCCGTTTCTCTGTTCTTTCTCTCCTGCTTCATCAGGGTTATTTCCCCCACCCTGACGCACAGAAAGCTTGCGGTTCTCTTCCTCTCCATCCCATCAAGTCCTCCTCAAACTCTGCCTGCCAGCGAGGCGATAATGCCCACCACACAGCAACCCTGCGAGGCGGTACACACCAATCTCAACAATTTAATGTATTTTTAATCTTTTGTTGGAAGCCGCCCAGAGTGGCTGGGGAAACCCAGCCAGATGGGCAGGGTATAAATTATTATTATTATTATTATTATTATTATTATTATTATTATTATTTGCAGATGGGAAGACTGCAGACAAGACTCATTCAAAGCCTCTCCATGCCAACTGAGCTGAGCCTAGAGGCTTGAGAAGGAATTCGCTAAAGCGAGATGAGCGCCACAACCCCAGAGTCGGTCACGACTAGACCTAATGGTCAGGGGTCCCTTTACCTCTTTACTTTCACCCTGGTATGGCTCCCCTTCATCACATACACAGCCCAACAAGACAACGACAAGAATCCACCAACAGCATATGAATCAATATGGCTAACCTGACTCAAAAACACCCACCCACCCCACTCACATGCAAAAACAAAGTTCAAAACAAGCAACCGCACCCGAGGCCAACCCCAATTTCTCTCACCGCCAAAGGAACACAAGCAAATAGCAAAGAGAACCTGCGCAAACGACGGCAACACAAAAACCCACACATACATTAAGCAAAATAGAAATATCGCCTCCCGACACCCCCCCCACAAACCATGGCCCCCTCCACCTCTTATCCTCTTTTTTCTTCCTAAAGGTAAAGGGAGCCCTGACCATTAGGTCCAGTCGTGGCCAACTCTGGGGTTGTGGCGCTCATCTCACTTTACTGGCCAAGGGAGCCGGTGTACAGCTTCCGGGTCATGTGGCCAGCAGGACTAAGCCGCTTCTGGCGAACCAGAGCAGCGCACGGAAACGCCATTTACCTTCCCGCCGGAGCGGTGCCTATTTATCTACTTGCACTTTGACGTGCTTTCGAACTGCTAGGTTGGCAGGAGCAGGGACCGAGCAACGGGAGCTCACCCCGTCGCGGGGATTCGAACCGCCGACCTTCTGATCGGCAAGTCCTAGGCTCTGTGGTTTAACCCACAGCGCCACCAGCGCCCCTTTTTTCATCCTAATGTCTCAACAAATGAAACTGACCTGTGGATAATGGAACTTGAAAAAAGAGACATTGTGCGCATACCTTTGTAGACCAAGAAAACATAAATAAAGTATTATGGAAAAAAAAATAATAGAGAGACAAAGCTTTCGCTTCCGGTGATCACAATTGCACCTCCCACCCGGGATCCTAAATAAGACTCGCCAGCTTCGTCCTCTGCTCAGAGAGAGGCGACTGTTATGTACTGAAGTTCTCACCCTGGGCTAGCAGGGGGATACTGTAGATAGTTTTCACTCAGGTCCACATATGCAAAT
The DNA here is from genome assembly GCF_964270895.1 of Podarcis filfolensis. Lineage (NCBI taxonomy): Eukaryota > Metazoa > Chordata > Lepidosauria > Squamata > Lacertidae > Podarcis > Podarcis filfolensis. Next base: position 3,879,699 of record NC_139620.1, read on the forward strand.
AAGGGAATTGAAAGTGACTTTGAGTGATTGGAGAGTTACAGAAAATGGTTACTGTTGCGTTCTAGTGGAGCTCTATATAAGCAGGCTGGCTGAACCCTTCAGTTCAGTTCTGTTCTGGCCTGTCAATAAACAAGAGCTGTTGAGGAATCGCTGTGTCGTCTGATATGCTCACCCACAACTTAACAGCGACCATGCGCGGCTTGCGCAACCCCTGCTCCCCAACGTGCAAGACGCGGCGACGCAACCGTTTCGCATGCCTCTGCATTCCAGCGCGCCGCCAGGCCCTCCCCGCGCACGTTAGTGTTTCTTGCACAGCTTGCTGTTATCACGGGGGTGCCATACTGCAGGGACGAGTTGTGGGGACACAGCGCATGTGTCTGTGTGTGCGCATGCGGGCAGAGAGGGTCGGGGGTCAGGTGATCGGCCCCTTCTTACCCTGCTTGCTCACAGCCACGTGGAGGGTGGAGCGTGGCCCTCCTGCGCCCGGGGCCAGGCGGGCGTCGGGAGCCAAGCTAGCGGGAGGAGACCCAGTGGGCGCTTCTGGGAAGGGAGAGGAGAGAGCGGTGGCGGCGGAGGTCTGCGTCTTTCCTGCGTTGCCGGTGATAAAGACAGTGTCAGGAGGAGGAAGCAATAAAATAATGACTTTGGGGGGGGGCAGTTAGGGGGTAATGGGAGGAGGGCCCCCTCAAAGAGCCACAGCAAGGGCTGTGGACAAGGTCTCCACAAACAACGTACAATCACATCTTATGCAGGGGATCAGTTCTGAGGTTTCCTCAAAAACACACACCGTATTTTTCCGTGTATAAGACGCCCCCATGTATAAGACGGCCCCTATTTTTTTTGAGCCCCAAATTAAGAAATAAATAAATGCAACAGTCTGTGTATAAGGCAACCTCCAATTTTAAACTTTAAAAATATAGCCCTATACATGGAAAAATACATATTCAAGCCACTCCTTTGGTTTGTGCCACTGCGCAAAGATTTCTAGACTTCCATAGTTGGCACGCTGAGAGGGCCTCGCAAGGCTAAAAAGCTGTTCTTTTTGCGCAGAGTAACTCATAGGGATCAGGTGTGGAAAGAGCTTTTATCCCTTGCCTGCCAAGGCATATGGGGAAACCGTTCTGAAAGGGTTGGTTGGTTCCCAACTAAGTTCTACTCAAGAGTAAACCCACTGAAATGAATAGGCCAAAGTTATTTGTATTCATTCATTCATTCCATGGAGTCTGCTCCGGCCGTGACTAATGTTGGGTACAATGCTGGTACCGCTGAGAGGAGCCCCACTGAAAATAAATCAACACGACTAAGTTCCATTCATTCCAGTGGGTCTACTCTGAGTAGGGCACACACCCCATGTTTAAGGCACTGTGATATGTTTTTAAATCAGCCTTTCTCAACCTGTGGGTCCCCAGATGTTGTTGAACTACAACTCCCACCACCCCTATCTAGCAAGGCCAGAGCTCAGGGATGATGGGAGTTGTAGTCCAACAACATCTGGGGACCCCTGGTTGAGAACCGCTGCTTTAAATGGTCAGGGCCTCCACCAGAGAATTCTGGGAGCTGCAGTTTGTTGAGGGTGCAGAGAGTTGTTCGGAGACCCCTATTTCCCCTCCCGGCGCTACAGATCCCAGAGGGGTTTAATGATTTCCCCAGGAGAGCGATCACGCTGGGAATTGTAGCGCCGGGAGAGGAAATGGCGAGCAGTCCTTACCCAGCACCCTTAACCAACTACAGCTGCCAGAATTCTCTAGGGGAAGAAATGATGGTTGAACGTGGAATTATTGCGCTTTAAACGTAGGCTGCGAATACGGCCTTAGTCAGATATCACCCATAAAATGTCCCCGTGTCTCTCTCTCCTTCCTCAAATGTGTCCTGGGCTTTATGTAGGCGATTAAGAGAAGGTTAAAAAGCCCCCCCCCCAAAAAAAAATGATCGGCAGAGTTTGTGCAACTGTTTTGCAATCCGCAGAGCCTCCGTCTGCTTGCGTGTCAGCCGGCCCCCCCAAAAAATGCCGAGCCAGCCAAGTTGCCTAATGAATCCCAGACACGTGTGTCCCCCCCCCACGTCCCCCGCCGGCCCCACAGTCCTCGCAGGAAGTGGCGAGTGGAAGCGGCCAAGATTTGCAGCGAGACAGGGATAAGAAGCGGGGAAGGGGAGGAGGGGGAGGCCTGTTGCTCCAGAAGACCACCACCCCTAAAAAATCACCTTCAGCTGACCCTGGAGCACTACTCAGAGCAGACCTAAATCAACCGTGTCTGTTGCATTTCAATGGGTCTACTCTGAGTAGGACTGAGATCGAAGACGAGCCCGGAGAAGGACCCGTCTCAGGTCAGGAGAAAGGGGAGGCTTGAGAGGGGCCAGGAAATATGTGCGCACCCCCAAATTTTGCCCTCCTCCCCCTGCAAAAGATGCTCACAGAACACAACAACCTCCTGTTCCTCCTTCTTCCCGCTCCTTCCTCCCCCCACCCATTAAATCAAGAGATTTCTCCCCTGCTGGGTAATTAATGGAGTCGCTTCGGATTTAATTTCCTTCCAGGCGTCGGATTGGCTCTGGAGCTCTCTTGCTTGGGGGAGCTGGACTCAGGGGGTGAGGTGGGGAGGGCAGGGAAGCAGGGCCTCCTGCGGGGAGATGATTGCCTGCGCAGAGAGCGTCATTGCCAGAGCTGCTCGCCCCATCTAAGCTCTGGAGTGTGTGCTTGTTGGCATGCCAGGACGCCTGGGTTCTGCACAGCCCGGACGCCTGGGTCCCGTATTCCCCAGGTGTCTGAGTTCCTCATACCCCGGACGCCTGGGTCCCGTATTCCCCAGGTGTCTGAGTTCCTCATACCCCGGACGCCTGGGTCCCGTATTCCCCAGGTGTCTGGGTTCCTCACACCCCCGGATGCCTGGGTCCCGTATTCCCCCAGGTGTCTGAGTTCCTCACCCCCCGGACACCTGGGTCCCATATTCCCCAGTTGTCTGGGTTCCTCACCCCCCGGACACCTGGGTCCCATATTCCCCAGGTGTCTGGGTTCCTCACCCCCCCCCGGACACCAGGGTCCCGTATTTCCCAGGTGTCTGGGTTCCTCACACCCCGGACGCCTGGGTCTGGTATTCCCCAGACACCTGGGTTTTGTATGCCCTGGACTTACTTATTTAACTAGAAGATGTGCTTGTGTGTGTATGAAAAGGTCTTTTCTACCCTACAAGCTCAAATATGAGATAAGAGGGGAAAATACGCTTTTTTAAAAGGTTCTGAGATATGGGGCACTTAGGTGACATCACCAACCCATCCGATTTCAAGTTACGTAAGTGATGAGAAAAAAATTGAAGGGAGATATTTAGAGACCTCCTGTATCCGTTCCATCCATGACTTTGGCATCTTTTACCCCTCTGAAAAAACCCTTTGCTTAGAATAGAGGGAGCCTGTGGAAATCAAGTTGCTATTGGTCTCCCCTCAGACCTGGGATTATTGAGAGGACCATGGCTGAAGATCTAGGAAGACCATGGCTGAAGTTGCAGAAATTGCTCCCTCATCAAATAAACAGAAGCCACGTTTCCACCATGCATTTCGCTTTGAACGGTCATGGCTCCCCACCCAAAGAATTATGGGAACTGTAGTTTGTTTAGGGTGCTGAGAGGTGGAAGAAGGAACACCCTCCCCCGTATCCCCCTCCCAGAACTACAATTCTCAAAGTGGTTTAATGGTTCCTCTTTACGGGGAACCCTGGGAACCGTAGCTGTGCTAGGGCAAACATGGGTATCAGCACCCTTATCAAACGACCCGTTCCCAGAATCCTTTGGGAGAAGCCATGATTGTTCAAAGTTGTGTTATGAAGCTTTAAATGGCACAGCGTGAACGTGGTTCGATTTCAACCCTTTGGGCTCGACATAAAAACCACAGCTGCGTTTGTTAAGGGAGGGTCAAATTCTGCCCTGGGAGAATGACACACACACATTAAAAAAGGGAAAGGTTTCCTGGTTCGCACGGAGACCATCCCTCTCAAAAGCCATAAAGGGGAGAGTGGGTTTTATACACAGTCTCTGGAAATAATACAAAGAGAGCGGCAGGGGGTTGGTTAACCGTAACAAGACCTTTTGCCCACCCCTGCAGTAATGATGGGAGTGGGATGTTGGTGGGATGGATGAGGAAATGGCGCTTGACGTGACAGGAAGTGAGCAGTGATTTGTCCCTTGTTAGTTTTGAAAACCGGTTTGTGGGAATTCCCGCATTCCCCAGACAACAGAAGTGGAGGGTATGGGGTTTTGCTCTTCCTCCTCCTCCTGTTGCTTTTGAGGAAAGAGTTTGCCCCTGTTTTAAGAGAATAAACCTTCAATGGACTTGGCCGGCAGCCATCTTGGGCCTAAGCAACAGGAGGCTGGTAACCGTGGCAACCGGGAAAGGCCTTGGACGGAGGCGGCTTTGTCCCAAGGGGTCTTTTGAGACCCTCGCGATGGAGAAAATAGGAATATCCTGTCATCAGTTCACATACCAGTAGCCTTTTTGCTAAAAAAAAAACCCACTGGAAGCTGACTGGATCCTCTCAAGATGGCGCCTCCGATTGGATGTCAACGCAGAGGATCCCAAGATCCAATGGCTTGGTCCTGTTTAGTGCAGATGCGTTGAAATTGACAGACATGACTAACGCAGGTCTATTAATTTCAACGCCTCCACTAGGAATAGAGCTGAGCTGGCTCTAACCCAACAAATCCAACGTTGAACCGCCATGATAGTTCCATCCAATATGGCAGCCTTCCCCCATTTGAACCTCAATGGCCGAGACGGGCTTTTGAGTGTTGACAAGGCTGACCTCTATGCCACCACTAGAGCGTGATTGATTTTTGGGGGGGCGGAATAAGCGGCGGAAGGAGACTGGAGGGGTGGGAAGGACGATGAGCTTGGGGAAGGAGGGAGGGAGGGGAGACGGACGTACTGACCATATGCAGAGTCGCTGGTGCCATCGCGGCTCCCGGGGGCCGTTACGACATCTAAAAAGCGAAGGGGGAGACAAGAGACTGGGTAGGGGGAAAAGGCAGAGGAACAGGGTGCTCCTAGGCAGCTAAGCATGGGGCAATCTGCAAAGGAAGAAGCCATTTGCTTGCGGGTGGAGACATCAGCCCTGGCCCTCCACGTCTCTCCATCTGGCCCTTGGAAGCCTCCTCAGACTACTCATGGCCCCTAATTCGCGCCCCGGGTGTCTTCTCTGCCCTCGAACCCAAGACAGTGCCTCTCGCCAAGAAACGAGTCCGCTGCGCAACCACTTTTTCCTACGGTCCCGTCCGCCCCAGAATGTGGCCCTCGGGACAGTTGCTTGGAAGCGGATGTGGCCCTCGGGAATTAGCTGGTGGAAAGGGCCAGAGAGGCATTTTAGTGGAGTGTCAAAAACAAGCTGACTCGGTGGTCAACGTCTCGGAGTTCCATGAGGGACTCAATGGGGTCAGTGGAGAAATCTGGAGTGCGGCCAACTCAAGGCAAAAAGGTAGAAAAACCCTCTTTAGGGGATGAGCCGTTATTTCCTACACAAAACAGCTTTTCAGACGCCCGCCAACGGAGCCGATGTTTCTGTGAGCGAGCAACAGGAAAAGGACACACGCCCAGCCATTTTCGTTCGGCTCAGTGAGTTTTATAGCAGGATCGGAACTCGGAGAGAGCGCTGGTTCTCCATGCGAAAACAGCAATGTGGCTTCCTGGCCGGTCGGGCTGTGCAAAAGACCCCCTTGCCCCCAGAAGACTCTCACCTTGGCAGTTCCCCACGTACTTGACGGAGCCTTCGACGTCTTGCTCAAAGCCGCCTCTGTGGACGGAGGGGGAGAGACAAGGGTGGAAGAGAGAAATCTCATTAAAACGGAGCCTGCCGGCTTGATTAAATCCTCCGCTAATTAATCAATTGGCTGGCACTCAGGAAAAAAAACACAAAAAACAACGAGGTGGGAAATTAAAGCAGAACCCGACAAGTTACGAGCCCCCAAAGAGCCAGACAATTCACCCTCCTGTTCCCTTTCTTCACCAGTCAGAGATGTTTGAGGAAACATACTGGCATGGGGTGGCTGTGGGTCAAGAAGAATATTTAGAAAATGGAGTATTGTGGGGGGCTGGGGGTTTGCGGAGAGGGAGGAGGGATGGGATTCGGGGTGAGGGGTGAAAAGAAGCTCTTCGCAAAATCAGCCAAGTCCTTCGGTGACCCAAAAGGCCCCTTTGGTTCATTGTTTCCAAGCAACAGAAAGTCAGGTTTCTAGTCCTCATGGTGAGGCAGAAAGGACGCTGGGGCAGAGACAGTTGAGGATGCTCAAACTGACCGGGCAGGGGGGGTCTTGGGGTTTCTAGGAAGCACCATCAGATCCAAAAGTGGGGGTGGGGGTAGAAGAAGTGAGGATGAATTTGGCTTTATCTGTTAAATAAATCTTTACGTAGCCTGCTCCCCCAGTGTGCATTCAAAATGGTTCGCAGCAGAGGGAACAGCAAACTTGCATGTACATCCAGCTACTGAGATAGGAAATCATTAAATGCAGGAGGGAAAAAAGCAAAAGTATATACTGTATATAAAAAACCCTCAAGAAAATGCATCTGTCAGCTGGAAGAGCATCTCTTCAAGAGGAATTTGGTCCAATTGAGAGAAATAAGATGCTTTTACAGCCCTTATTTATTTAACAGAATGTCTAAGGCCACTGAATCATAAAAACTTCTAAGCGGCTTGCGCAAAATATGAAATATACATTAAGGCGATCATAAAACATTCATTAAGATGATTGATAAGAGTCAGAAACTAGTTCACCCAAAAGCAAATTATAAATGTAACCAGTAGTTGAAATGTACGTCGTAAAACGAAATTACGTATTAAAATGCGTGGTCCTGGCATATCTAAATAGGTTCACCTCCTGGCAAATAGAAGGGGAAGAAATGGAGGCAGTGAGAGATTGTACTTTCTTGGGCTCCATGATCACTGCAGATGGTGACAGCAGCCACGAAATTAAAAGACGCCTGCTTCTTGGGAGAAAAGCAATGACAAACCTAGATAGCATCTTAAAATGCAGAGACATCACCTTGCCAACAAAGGTCCGTATAGTTCAAGCTCTGGTTTTCCCAGTCGTGATGTATGGAAGTGAGAGCTGGACCATAAAGAAGGCTGATCGCCGAAGAATGGATGCTTTTGAATTCTGGTGCTGGAGGAGACTCTGGAGAGTCCCATGGACTGCAAGAAGATCAAACCTCTCCATTCGGAAGGAAATGAGCCCTGAGTGCTCACTGGAAGGACAGATCCTGAAGCTGAGGCTCCAAGACTTTGGCCACCTCATGAGAAGAGAAGACTCCCTGGAAAAGACCCTGATGTTGGGAAAGATTGAGGGCACAAGGAGAAGGGGACGACAGAGTTCGAGATGGTTGGATAGTGTTCGCGAAGCTACCAGCATGAGTTTGACCAAACTGCGGGAGGCAGTGGAAGACAGGAGTGCCTGGCGTGCTCTGGTCCAGGGGGTCACGAAGAGTCGGACACGACTAAACGACTAAACAACAGCAACAACAAACCAGAAGTTTTTAGTAGGCGCTGAAAACAATGCAGTGAAGGCTGTTGTCAATGGGCAGGGAGTTCCAAAGTTTAGCAGATACCACACTGAAGAAGAAGGAAAGATCTCTAGAAGCAGGTGTGGGGAACTTTCGCCCCTCCCTATGTGGCTGAACTACAACTCCCATCACCATCCCTGACCGCTGGCCATGCTTGCTAAGGCTGATGGGAGATGTAGTTCAAAATATCTGGAGGGCAGAAGGTTGCAGGCAGTGTAAGAAAGAGGAAAGGGAGTCAGAAGCCAAAGAAAGAATGAGAAAACTGGGTGTTAGAAAAGGAAGGAGCGAAAGGAAAAGGGGCGTCAGAGGGATAGATATAACATATACCGTATTTTTCACCCAATAGGGCGCACTGGCCCATAGGGCGCACCTAGTTTTTTTTGGGGGGGGGGGAAATAAAGGGGGAAAAATTATTTTCCCCCCCCAGGCGCGGTGCTGGGGCGGGGGAAGCCCGAGCTTCCCCCGACCCCAGGCCCCAGAACAGGCTGCTCTCCGCAAGCCATGGGAGGGCTCCCATGGCTTGCGCAGAGCTACCCGAAGCCCGGGGCGCGACTGCTCAGTGCGCCCCAGGCTTCGGGATGCAGGCAGCTCTCTGCAACCATGGGAGCCTGACGGGAATTCCCGCGGGCTCCCAAGACTTGCGGATAGCTTCCTGAAGCCTGCATTCGCCCCATAGGACGCACACACATTTCCCCTTCATTTTTGGAGGGGAAAAAGTGCATCCTATAGGGCGAAAAATACGGTATGTTCAAAAATACAGTAAAGGTTCACTATCTATGCTAGCATCCGATTGATGCTGGAGAGAAATTGAGTTGAGAAAGAAGATTAAGAGTACATATTGATATGGGAATGTATTAGACGAAATGTAAAGAAATATACAATAATAACAGTACATTCATTTGTAAAAAAGGAATATACAACGGGATTGACAGGAAGTCCGTAGTGTTGGTACATATATGATTTTGGAATGGCTTTTTGTCTTTTGTCTTTTTCTTTCTTTCTTCAGGTATATAAATTTTGTATATAAACTTTGCATGCATGTTGGAAATTATATTATAATAAGCTCTGTAATGTAATATGACAATGTATGCAATATGTAACCTAAGAACTGAAGGAAGGTGAGGACAGGTGACCTCACCTAGGGCCGAAGTCACCCCCCACCAAAGCAGGCTCAAAGCTTCTCAGAGCTTTTCAAAATCATTTTTCTCAGCAGCTAAAAGGCATTAGCTAAGCATCAGAAACATTCCGCTTGCTGTAACTAAAAAGATTGCATCAAAGGTAGGGAACAGTCCATTGTTTCTCAGGCCTTTCTGATGCCTTCTGGCCTTGCTAAAGAACCCCATTGCAACTTACTTTCTGTCCGGGAACCATGCCAGAACAAGATATTGAAACATATCTGAACACTCTGAAAACCCCTTTCCTGGGAAGGGTGCCAAGAGGCCACAATAGTCCCAAGACAGCTTTCTGTACATGCTCAGGAACCTCAACATGGGGCAGGACTCTGGAAGGAGGAGAAAGGGGGAGGGATCTGGAATGGGTATATATGCTTGTGCACATGATTGTGAACTTGTGCATGCTTTTTGTGAACTATCACACTTGCTCCTTCTACCAGTTCATGGATGGTAGAAATAAAAGCCCTTTCTCCGAACTATTCCATGAGTGTCTGTTGACTCCCACTTCCCTTTCCCAGGCGCAATATTTTTCCCACCCGAGGGCAAAGCCTCATAAGGCTACATTTCGTTAATAAATAAATAAAATGGAAACAAAACAAAAAGAAGGAAATATATGATTTTGGAATAGCTCTTTGTCTTTTGGAATAGCTCTTTGTTTTTTCCTTTTTTCTTTCTTTAGGTATATAAATTTTGTATATAAACTTTGCATACACGTTGGAAATTATATTATAACGAGCCTTGTAATGTAATATGACAATGTATGCAATATGTAACGTAAGAACGTTAATAAATAAATAAAATGGAAACAAAAACAAAACGAAAGGAAAAGCGGTGTCAGAAAGAGTGAGGAAAGAAAGGAAGGAAGGAAGGAAGGAAGGAAGGAAGGAAGGAAGGAAGGAAGGAAAGGGGTATCAGGAAGAGTAAGAAAAGGGAGGTGTTAGAAAAGGAGGAGGAGAGAGAGGAAGAGGGGTGGCAGAAAAAGAGAGAGAGCGGGGCAATTCAGGGAAAACTTTTAGAGGGCCAAAGGTCCTTGCCATAGCTGTCAACCGTCCCTTATTTGGCGGGAAACTCCCTTATCCCAGTGCCGTGTCCCACTGCTGTCCCTTATGGATGATGTCCCTTAAATTTCCCGGGTTTCAAAGGAAGCAGCTCCTCTCCCTCCCTCCCTGCCGGCCAGGGAGGAGGGAGGCTCCAACTGTGTTGCTTGGCTGCGTTGCTCACCCAATAAGGAGTCTAAGAACGACTGGAGGGTGGAGCTTGCATGCCTTGTGCCGATCAAATCGGCCGCGTTGCCTGGGGACTCGCCTTTGCTCAGCGCTTCCCAGCGGAGAGGTGACGATGGTTTCCCTTGCTGCATCCCCTTTGCCGGGTTGCTGTGCTGTGGGAACCACCGCTTGAGGCTTCGTTTGGCTACTGGTTGACTAAAATCCCTTATTTTGGCTGCTGATCCCTTATTTTCAAATCTGTAAGTTGACAGCTATGGTCCTTGCCCACCTGCTTTGTAAGAACAGGGATGGCTGCCCCCCAAACCACCTCACCTGATCTCGCTGCTGAACGCAACGCAGCCCCCCGGGCTCAGCCAAACGCAGTACGGGTCGTGGGATCCCAGGCAGCTCCTGCAAACGGAGAAGGAAATAAACGTGTTTGCTCGGAAAGTGGGAAGCTCAAAGGCCTCTGCAGACCCTCCCCTTAAATGAGTTGGAGTTCTTGTTATTAAATATACCAAGAAAAAACAACACACCATGCAGTTATTATTAATACTGATCATTTTCAGTTGTTATACCTGAGAAACGTAGAAAATAATAGTGGCTGAATTTTTGAGTGCTGTCCATGTAGAAAGACTGGGCCATTATAAAGAGATTTAGTGGTTCTTAACTGATTGGTGATGTGGTGGTGTTATATTGTATTATTTACGCAAATTGATTTTCTTTGGAGTTAAAGATCTGACTGGGACAAACCTTGTTATGCTGAATTCGTATTTTGCACAGTTTGTATACGGTGTCTGCTTGATAATGTGTGGTTTGCTATGCCTAATAAAGGATTGACTTTACGTAGAAAATAACAGGATATATTTATCTGAAAGTCTTCAAACTTACACGACCCTTTAAAAATTAGGTAAGGAACCAAATGTTATATAACACCGTTTTATAATTTATGACTGTTTTATAATTTATGATAATTTAGAATTTAAATGTATTTTTGTGTAATATTTGATACCAGCTGAGGAAGGTGAATTCATCGAAACAGGACCCTGTCCTGGTTTCTGATCCATAATTGACTTCTGGTCAATGATTAAAACTAAGAGACCTCCACGTCGAATCTATGGACTAACATGAACTTATCTCTACTCATAAACTCTTATTTCTAATTCTGTAACGAATTACTGTGTTATACATATCTTTATGAGTTGGAGCTTGCAATCTCTGTTAGAGTTTGTAATCTCTATTTTTTTTAATCATGATTTTTATTGCATTTTCCATGTTTCATTTCATTTTATAATACACATCCCAAGCTTACATCACTACTCCAAATTGAGCAATGACTTCCTTCCATCACTCTTTCTGATTTATCCTACTATTTTAACATAATTTGTCACATTTCTATAATCATTTCTTTACCATATATAACCATTTAACAATCACCCTTTCATTTGTAAATTAACTCCTTCTTTCCACATTACAAAACATTTCGCGTTAATGCTACAAACGTTTTTAGGTGTTTACAACTTTCTTTCAAATAATTTATAAATTTGCTCCAGTCCCTTTGAAATCGTTTGTCGGGTCGATTCCTAATTTTCTCCTTCAACTCTCCAGTTCCACATAAAGAGTTTGTAATCTCTATTTGAGTTTGTAATCCCTGTTAGAACACATACTTCTGAATGGATTAGTTTTTGTGACTATTGACTATTGATTAGCAAGTAGGGACCACTCCCACTATTCCCAGCTTGTTGGGAAACCCAATGCCTTTGTTCCAAAGGACAAAACAACCCATATATATATATACACTCATATACAGCCTTTTTTTGGAGGGGGGTGCCACAAGAGACATCGCTGAGAGCCGGCGTAGTATAGTGGCTAGTGCCAGACTTGGAGATCCAGATTCAATTCCCCGCTTGGCCCTGAAGCTCACTGGTTGTGGCCCTGGGCTGCTCACCGCCTCTCTCAGCCTAGCCTACCTCGCTGGGTTGTTGTACGGATTAAACGAGGAGCAAGGAGAACCACGTGCGACACCTTTAGTTCTTTCTTTTTAGTGTATTTTTGGTCTTTGTTGGAAGCCGCCCAGAGTGGCTGAGGAAACCCAGCCAGACGGGCGGGGTACAAATAAAAAAATATTGTTGTTGTTGTTGTTGTTGTTTTTGGGGACAGGAGGCAGGCGGGTGTGGAGGACTCCCTGGTCCTGAATGGGGTAACTGTGCCCCTGAAGGACCAGGTGCGCAGCCTGGGAGTCATTTTGGACTCACAGCTGTCCATGGAGGCGCAGGTGAATTCTGTGTCCAGGGCAGCTGTCTACCAGCTCCATCTGGTACGCAGGATGAGACCCTTCCTGCCAGCAGACTGTCTTGCTAGAGTGGCACATGCTCTGGTTATCTCCCGCTTGGACTACTGCAATGCGCTCTACATGGGGCTACCTTTGAAGGTGACCCAGAAACTACAACTAATCCAGAATGCGGCAGCTAGACTGGTGACTGGGAGCGGCAGCTGAGACCATATAACACCGGTCTTGAAAGACCTACATTGGCTCCCAGTACGTTTCCGAGCACAATTCAAAGTGTTGGTGCTGGCCTTTAAAGCCCTAAACGGCCTTGGTCCTATATACCTGGAGGAGCGTCTCCACCCCCATCGTTCAGCCCAGACGCTGAGGTCAAGCGCTGAGGGCCTTCTGGCGGTTCCCAGGGAACCAGGCAGAGGGCCTTCTGGGTGGTGGCGCCTGCCTTGTGGAACGCGTTCCCACCAGTTGTCAAAGAGAAAAATAACTACCAAACTTTTAGAAGACATCTGAAGGCAGCCCTGTTTAGGGAAGCTTTTAATGTTTGATGTATTACTGTATTTTAATATTTGGTTGGAAGCCGCCCAGAGTGGCTGGGGAAGCCCAGCCAGATGGGCGGGGTATAAATAAATTATTATTATTATTATTATTATTATTATTATTATTATTATTATTATTAGTGTGTGTGTGCAGGGGAAGTGGGATATGAATGCAACAAACACACACGCACATGCCAGCTTTCGTTTTGCTCTAGCCACTAGTCACTGCTTCCCTGCCCCGATTTCTGCAGAGCTGACGGGAAGGCGAGCCAGGATGCCGCTCTCTGTTGGCGCAGAGGCTGCTTCTCTCCCTCCCTCTCCACCCCTAGAGATCTTTGGGTCCCTGCCACGCTGGGATTTAGAAAGGGGGACGTGGCCTTTAGGAGAGCGAGATTGCAGCTGGCTCAGTTGACCATTAAAGGAAGTGGGCAGCTGCGGCCAGAATATCACGGCGAGCGGCATTTCCTGGAAGCGGCAAGGTCCGGCAGCCCACACCTGTTCAGGGCAGGAGGGGCTGGGTGGGACGGGTCACGCAAGGTGAATCAGGGGGCTGTAGGCAGCCCCTTGTAAGGACCTTACAAACACACACACACAGCCTCTGTTGCCCTGTCGCAGCGTGTCGAATGTTTCAGCTATCAAATTCCAAAAAGGAGGGGTGCTGAAAAAAATTGCAGCATCCTTGGGAATTCAAAAGACATTTTGGTTGAATTTATATCATATATATATATATATATATATTCGTTATTTTTGTTGTTGCTGCTGTGTGGAATATATATATATTAGTATTTTCCACACAGCAGCAACAACAAAAATAACGAAAATTAACAATACACAAAACACAAAAACAAGCATTCTAAAAAACCCACACAAATCCAAATCTTACAAATTAATAATATAAACACTAAAAAGAAAAACAAACATTGACTTCCACCAATCCGTCCTTTACCTCTCATTGCGTCTTCCTGTTTTCCTGATCATCTCTATCCTAACATCTAGATATAAATCCCTCTTTCTTATCCCTTTACTTCAAAAGGTTATTCCAGACTCAGCCAGATTTCTGTCCTCGAACCCTGGCTTTTAAGGTATTCATTTAGACACTCCCATTCCTTTTTCGGTTTTCGTCTTATTATATCTGCCAATTTGGCTAATTCTAAATATTCTGAAAGCTTACATAATATAATTTAGTTTCGCTTGTTAAGATTGCAGAGAAATCATTAAAGATGATTGCCAACGATAACCGCAGTCAACTCCCATGCAAAAAAAAAAAGCAAGAAAAAAAAAAGCCTGCAAACACTCCCTAAAACTTTAGAAAAAACCAAAACTACACCAGAGAGGGATGCTGGACTAATCGGCCTCCCCCCTTTGGCTGGTTCTTCCTAGGTTCTTAGGAAGCCTTGGAGAGCCGGGTAGCATACAGACAAACAGGCTGATTTGGTATAAGAGACCTCCCTAGGCTCCTGTTTCAAATGAGCCCATCACTTGGAATCATGAGGACCGGAAACTTGGCTTTATTTTTAGGAAGAACACCTGCTTTGTTGGGGGCGAGGAGAGGCCCCAGGTTCAGTCTGCAGGTATGGGGCTGGGAGAAAGTGTCCTCTATTGTATAATAATAATAATAATAATAATAATAATAATAATAAAAAAGAAATAATAATAATAATAATTTTTTACTTATATCCTGCCCTCCCCAGCCGAAGCCGGGCTTAGAGTGGCTAACAACAGTAAAAATAACACAGCATTCTAAAATCAATTCATTCTAAAATCAATTCAGAATCAAATTGATGGCAACCATTGGGCTAGAGTTCTGTGAAGAATTGCCAAAGGAGGGGGTCAGACTGTGCCTTGGCCAAAGGCCTGGTGAAACAGCTCCATCTTGCAGGCCCTGCGGAAAGATGTCAAGTCCCACAGGGCCCTAGTCTCTTGGGACAGGGCGTTCCACCAAGTTGGGGCCACGGCCAAAAAAGCCCTGACTCTGGTTGAGGCCAGCCTAACCTCCCTGTGGCCCAGGACCTCCAAGATGTTTTTGTGTGAAGACCATAAGGTCCTCCGTGGGACATACCAGGAGAGGCGGTCCCGTAGGTACGAGGGTCTTAGGCTGTATAGGGCTTTAAAGTTAAAACCAGCACCTTAAACCTGATCCTGTACTCCACCGGGAGCCAGTGCAGTTGGTAAAGCACTGAATGAATGTGATCCCATGGCAGGGACCCTGTAAGGAGTCTCGCTGCGGCATTCTGCACCTGCTGGAGTTTCTGGGTCAGCTTCAAGGGCAGCCCCGCGTAGAGTGAGTTACAATAATCAAGTCTGGAGGTGACCGTCATGTGGATCACTGTGGCCCGATCAGGGCGAGAGAGGTAAGGAGCCAATCGCTTAGCGAGTTGCAACCAGTCAGTGTAGACGGGCAGAGTTAGGAAAGAAGGAAGTGGCAGAAAGCAAAAAAATTAGGTCATCCCACTAACCTGCGGCAGGCATTGTAGGCAGTGCAGCGACTGAGAGGGACTCGCACCACGCACCCAGAGAAGGCCACGTAAACGGCGTGGTTGGCTTTGTCAATTTCGAGCCCCAGGACGCGCCGGTCTTCCCTCCTGACGCTACACCTGGGATGAGGGTGGAGAAGGGAAGAGAACACCAAAGAAACGCAAGATTATAGAAATCCAATCAAGCATTGCAGCAGGTTGGGCTGGATGACCCCTGGGGTCCCTTCCAACTGCACAGTTTGATACGATAATCTTTATTGTTATTGTCCCATACAGAACAACGGAATTGAAGAAATCTACATCAGACATTCAAAAACCAACAAGCCTGCTATCCCAGCCTGGTTAGCCCCTAAAAACTCTGATACCCCACAATTAAATACAATATACTCCCATAGAGACTCCTTACACTGCGATTAAAACCAAAATCACATTTGGATAGAAACTGTTTCTCAGGCGGCTAGTCCTAGTCTTTATAACCCTGTACCTTCTTCCAGAAGGCAGAAGCTGAAAGAGATCATTTCCGGGGTGCGCACTATCCTGCGCTATCTCTGCAGCTTTCTTATGGCACCTGGAAGCATAGATTTGATCCAAGGTGGGAAGAGTGCACCCAATTATTCTCTCCGCAGTCTTCACAACCCTGGACAGCATTGTTTTCCCCCTGACCGTGAAGTTCCCAAACCTGTGTTTTGTGATTCTCAGTCCATCTCTCTACCAGATGTCAGGTCAGAAAATTTCCCCTACGGGAAATTTCCCAAGACATCTGGAGGGCCGAGTTTGGGGGGGTTGGGTTAGGCCCGCAGCCTTTCTCAACCTGTGGGTCCCCAGATGTTGTTGAACTACAACTCCCATCACCCCTAGCTAGCAAGGCCAGAGCTCAGGGGTGATGGGAGTTGTAGTCCAACAACATCTGGGACCCATAAGTTGAGAACTGCTGGGTTAGGGTCTGTAGAGTTTGCCACGTAAGAGGAAATGGTCATGTTTTATTAGGCATTTTAGCTGCGGTTGCAGAAAATTCAGGGAATGTGGGGTCGGGTGAGTGGGGTCGCGAATGGGTGGGCAGGGGGCACCCCAGGGAGATAAGGAAATGACGACGGGATGTTGCGCAGAAGGGGGGTAGGAAACGGCTCGCCTCTCAAAACTTGAAGCGCAAAGAAATTAAAAATGCTAAGACAGAACGCGCCCCCCTCCAAACTCCGATAAGATAAGGATGTTATTGCCAATTAAACTAGCTGTTCTATTTTTGCCTTGGTGGCTCCTGCCGATAATATTTAGAAGGCTAAAAACAGCAGAATTAAGGGGAGTTTGCATAATACGTGTGTGTGTCTGGAATCGTTGGGGGTAACACCGCCCTCCCCAAAAACCCACCCTCCATGCCCCTTTGCTGAGACGGGAAGCCGAAAGAGACCTTTTACGCCTCCTCAGATGCAGTAAATTTCCCCACGCTGGAACACCTGCAAATGTGGTTAGTAAGGCTGGGGGAGAAGGTTTCAAATTCAAAATAAAACAGGTTTCTGCTGCGAGAAGAAGGAGCCTAATTGAAAAGATAGTGTGGGTGGAGAAGGGCAGAGTTGAGCTTGCAGGAGGCGGGGAGGTTCTGCCAGGCTTGGGGTTTTAAAAATATTTTTTAAGAGAAAGACTTGAAAGCCATGCGATGAAAGCTACCATTTGCTGGGACATGCCCAGGTTATTATTTTCCCCTCCACTGATGTCTTGGTCAAACAGGTCCAGCTGGCTTCTGAGAAGCACAACAAAAACCTGCTGGACCTGATGTAGTAGGGTAACAAAACTTGGAGGTGGACAGATTGCTGTCCCTTTCAGTCACTCTCACATTTCTCATTGTTTCCTAGTTTTTAAGTTCAGTTTGCCACAATTTTTCTCTCCCAAAAGTCCTCACAAAAAACATCAGTGGTTTAGTTAGTGTACGGTGCAACAGACAGGGTTTTTTTGCAATTCAGTTCCGCCCCCCCCCACTGTAATGTGTGGGTTTTCTTTGTTTTTTTTCACTGACCAATACATTTTAATGCACCCTCTTCCCCAAGCTGAGCAGTTTTGTACGCATTTTTTTCCAGAGTTGGCGAAACTCTATTGCAAAATTCGGAGAAGCGTGGATTTCAAAGGATAGCTGTGCCACAGCTCACATATTGCTGTGAATTAGGCAAATGCACATTAATATACCAAGCAAACAGAAATGTGCATTAAATTCCACATTAAGTTTTGCATTGAGATGTGCATTAAATTCCACATTACGTTTTGCATTGAGATGTGCATTCAATTCCACATTACATTTCACATTGAAATGTGCATTCAATTCCACATTAGGTTTTGCATTGAAATGTGCATTCAATTCCACATTACATTTCGCATTGAAACATGCATTCAATTCCACATTAAGTTTCGCATTGAAATGTGCATTCAATTCCACATTAAGTTTCGTATTTCTCTATTTAAATGGGCATTAAAATTCACATTAAGATCGGCACTTCACACTGAGATTTGCATTAGATTTTGCTTTAAGTTTTGCATTTTGCCTTCAAATGCGCATCAAATTTTGCATTAGAATGCAGACCAAACCAAATCCCCCCCCAATTGTCAACGTTCTGGAAGGAAACAGTGGCTGAGCTCCAATCCTGCAAGCGGAAGACCTCAGGTTCAGCCCCATATATCTCCAAATTAAAGGATGGAAATAAAAGAGCGTGCATGGAAACAGAGGGGCAGAACTCACAGCGATGGGTTGTAGACAGAGATCTCCTCCAGCAGCAAAGTCTCGACCGTGGAATTCTCGGTGGTGGCAGAAAGGACCTTCAGCACCGTGCCATCTTCTGAGCCCAGAAAGAGGACCGTGTAATTTCGAAAGGGGCCGGCCGTTGTGTCCACAGCCAGACGGGTCAGCTTGTACCTGGGAGGGGAATGGAAGGAGCCAGGAGAAAAGGCCACACTTTGTAGATTTTGCAAGGCTTGTTTAAAGAACTTGCAAAGGGGACAAGGCTTTCAAAAGCTAGCAGTTCAGGTTGTACGATGCTTCGTTTAAAAGAAGGTTTCACATGAGAATTTACCCAGCCCCTAGCTAGCAGCTCAGGTTCTGCAAGGCTTATTTTAAAGGTGCTGGTTCACAAGGGGAGATTTCTCCCTGGTTAGCAGCTCAGGTTCTGCAAGGCTTATTTTAAGGAGCTGGTTCACAAGGGGAGATTTCTCCCTAGCTAGCAGCCCAGGTTCTGCAAGGCTTATTTTAAAGGCACTGGTTCACAAGGGGAGATTTCTCCCTAGCTAGCAGCTCAGGTTCTGCAAGGCTTATTCTAAAGGCGCTGGTTCACAAGGGGAGATTTCTCCCTAGCTGGCAGCCCAGGTTCTGCAAGGCTTATTTTAAAGGCGCTGGTTCACAAGGGGAGATTTCTCCCTAGCTGGCAGCTCAGGTTCTGCAAGGCTTGTTTTCAGGTGAACTTCTTTCCCTTCAACTAGCAGCTCAGGTTCTGCGCAGGTTCTCTTCCAAGAAAAGGAAAGCTCAGGTCTTGCAAAGCTTCCCCCAAAATGGCTACTATTGAGTGGAAAGCCAACCTCAATGGAAACAGAGCTAACTCAAGGGAAAGGAATTCAAAAGTATACCAGGAACAGAGGGGGAAATTCAGCAGAACTGCACATGAGCCCCCAACCCTGGCTGTATCCATGACTGGCAAACATTTACCTGCTGGTGGTCTTCGTAAACCAGGGCTGCTCCGTGACCGAGGGCACAGCTTCATCAAGGAGAGGGAAGGACTTGATGAAGCCCAGCATCTCGTCCGGGAAGCTGTTGGAGGTTTTGAAGCTCGATGCTTTTCCGATACCAGCACAGCAGCCCGGTCTGGAAGGGAAGAGCATTGGGAGATCAGGAGCCAGGATTAGATGGGAGTGGTAGGAAAAAAACAGATAAATTGAAGAACCACACACATACCTAACCTCCAAGCCCAACTCCTGCTTCTGCACACGGAAGATTTCTACACACCCTGCCTACATGTTTGGACAATGAGGACTAGAATCTTGCTGTTTTATTTTAAATTGCAATGTGTGTGCAGGGCTCTCTGCACGTTTATGTGTGTGAGAGTGTCAACAACTATTTGAAATTTTGAGAGACAAGACTGATGGTGCATTTTCAGTTCTGGGCATGGCTGATTTCTTTACACTCTCTGCCTTCCGAACATTTATTTACAGTGGTACCTCGGGTTACATCCGCTTCAGGTTACAGACGCTTCAGGTTACAGACTCCGCTAACCCAGAAATAGTACCTCGGGTTAAGAACTTTGCTTCAGGATGAGAACAGAAATTGTGCTCTGGCGGCGCAGTGGCAGCAGGAGGCCCCATTAGCTAAAGTGGTGCTTCAGGTTAAGAACAGTTTCAGGTTAAGAACGAAGCTCTGGAATGAATTAAGTTCTTAACCCGAGGTACCACTGTACTTGAACCATGCAGCTTAAAAAAACTAACAAAAAACCCTGATCTTTGGGGGAACGTATACAGTCATACCTTGGGTTGCGAACGCTGCGGGTTGCGAGTTTTGAGGTTATGGATGCACCAAACCCGGAAGTACCGGAATGGGTTTCGGCGCTCGCGCATGCACAGAGACCCTAAATCATGCTTTGCGCATGGGCAGAAGCGCCGAATTGCGTCACGTGCATGAGCAGATGCGGCACTGCGGGTTGCGAACGTGCCTCTCGCACGGATCACGTTCGCAACCAGAGGTTCCACTGTATATATTATCCTAGTAATAAAGTTCTGTAAACCAGAAAGTGAACAGCGCTGCTTACAATTATTTAAAAGAGTGGGAGAGGAGGTTAGCAACGGCTGAGGATGCAGTTTCAAAAACAGCTGCCATCTGCTCCTCAAATTCAATTAAAAGAAAAAAAGGCCACGTGTACCAGAGAGAAATCTCTCTGCATTGCATGACAATCTGCACTACTTCCCCCCCCCACCCTAAAATTAAAGTTTGCTGCCCAGGTGACCGAAACTCTGCATGCTCTGCCCAAATGATGTGAATAATTGCTACTGCTTCTTCTGCAACTCTGAACAGCTAAGAACGTCAGGAGAGCTTGGTGGATCAGGCCCCTTCGAGTCCAGCATCCTGTTATCACAGGCAGGTGCCTTTTTGGAAGGAAACCTGCAAGCAGGATTCGAATAAAAGACCGCTCTCGCCTCCTGCGGTTTCCAGCCACTGGTATTTAGAAGCAATTGCTGCTTCGACCGCGGAGTCAGACCGCAGCCATGGAGGCTAGTAGCCGCACCGGTAGCCCTCTCCTCCTCCCTGAATTTGTCCAATCCTCTCTTAAAGCTGTCCAATTTGGCTACCATCACTGCCTGCCTCCTGTAGCAGTGAGTTCCACAGTTTAACAGCAAAGATTCCTACAAGGGCGCCGGCTAATTTTTGGCCCCCAGCCCCTAGAAAACCTTATTTGCACTCTGCTCTACGCTTCTCAAATTTTGGCAGGCTTTCAAGCCTCTTTTTCCCCGAACGACATGGGCAGGAGCTAGACGTTAGGGGCTAGAAACCTGATCTGTTATTTTTAAAGATGAAAGCAGGGCGGTTGGCTGCCCCGTCCCGCCTAAGTCGGCTTGTCCTGTCGGGGTAGTTCCCAGCCCAGCTACCGGCCAAGGCCAGAAGGTGCAGAAAGTGATGGTGAAGCCCATCAACCTCATCTTCAGATACCTACAGAATAGCTCCAGGATTCAGGTGTGGCTGTATGAACAGGTGAACGTGAGGACAGAAGCCTGTATTATTTGATGATATATGAACTTGGTTCTGGATAATGCTGAGCAGATTCACTCCAAGACAAAATCAAGGAAACAGCTGGGTTGAATCATGTTAAAAGGAGACAATATTACTCTTCAACAGAGTGTTTCTGACTAGAAATAGCTATTGAGTCTGTTTTGCTTATTATTTTAATCCTTAAACCTACAGAAGAAAATATAGTTTAATGGTATCACTCCCAATTCTACCATTGGTGTCTGAAGAGTGAAGAATGAAGCCAGTTACTTAATTTGTGCTTGCATAATTTTCAATAACTTTTCTACATTGGCGTTGAATTGTAAGGTAAAGGTAAAGGGACCCCTGACCATGAGGTCCAGTTGTGGCCGACTCTGGGGTTGCGGCGCTCATTTCGCTTTATTGGCCAAGGGAGCCGGCGTACAGCTTCCGGGTCATGTGGCCAGCATGACTAAGCCGCTTCTGGCAAACCAGAACAGCGCACGGAAATGGCATTTACCTTCCCGCCGGAGCGGTACCTATTTATTTACTTGCACTTTGACGTGCTTTCAAACTGCTAGGTTGGCAGGAACAGGGACCGAGCTCACCCTGTCACGGGGATTCGAACCGCCGACCTTCCGATTGGCAAGTCCTAGGCTCTGTGTTTAACCCACGGCGCCACCCAGTTCTTTATAAATAAAACTTTTTGTTAGTACAAAAAATAATAATAATAAAGATGAAAGCAGGGTTTCTCAGAAAGAAGGAGAGGCAGAAAGGGAGAGAGGAGTGAAAGGGGGAGAGACCACCCTCCTTTGGCTCTCACCAGGACCGTCTTACCCATAGGCGCTAGGGGTGTGGGGCACCCGGGCGCCGGGCTCTCAGGGGCGCTAGGCCGAGAGTCTGGGGTCCGAGAGTTGAGTCTGGGGAAGAGCCCGGCCGTCGGTCAGAGCGGCGCGAAGGGCGAGTTCTGCACCGCAAGATCGGGGGCAACCGAGCCACCGAGATGCTGAGATGGGCAGCTGGTTCCACCCTCCTGCGCGCCTGGGACTGGCCAACTCGGGGGGGCGGACAGATCTTTGCACCCCAGCTGTGCTGGGCCCAGGGGTAACCCAAGCAACACGGTCCAGGTCCGGTCCTGAATCCAAGGGTTCCGCGAGGAGTCAGTCCGACAGAGCCAAGGCAGGACACGAGGCAGGAAACCAGGCAAGGACAGGTACAGGATCTCAGGCAGGATCTAGCAATGTTGCTCCCGCAACCTGGGGCAGGGTCCGACAGCCTTTTATCTCTGTCGGGGTAACGGCCGGTCCTGATCCCCCGGCGATTCACCTCCCTGTTTCGCCTGAAGGCGAGCACTCCTCCTGCGAGTACTCGGGTTTCTCCTTCTCTCAGACCTCAGGAGACATCGGTGGGATACTAGACCCAGAGGCCACCTCAGCCTCTCCTGACCCAACCGGTAGTGGAGCAGCTGTAAGTGATGGCCCAGCTGGAGGCAACGAGGTCATCCCCGCATCTGGAGCCAGGGCAGGACCAGGCCCCGGACTCAGCCCAGCTGGTGCTTGTTGCAAGGGAACCTGTGCAGACTGGGGCTCTTCAGGATCAGGCCCCAGACTTGGTTCAGCTGCCGCCTGAGGCAAAGGATCCTGTGCGAACTGAGACTCCTCTGGCTCTGAGTCCGAGTCCCAGGCCATCACACCAGCGCTGCATATGCTTAAACTCTGCTCACATCTGGCATGAGGCCTGACAGAGATTACCCCCTGTGGGAATATGCTACCATTGAGAAGGAAAAAGAGCTTCTCTGCCCCCAATCTGTCAGTTCCAGGGGTGGGTGGGTGGGCAGGGGACGTTCCTACCTGGGCTGTGGTACTTTCTCCTCTGGGATGGGGGTCCAAGCTGCATCCACGTTCCTCTGCTCCTTGAACTTTCCGTTGAAGACCCTCTCTACTTCATCCATGTAGAAGGCGCAGACAGCTGAGCCCGTGATGCTGGATGCAGAGGAGAGAGCAAGAACAGGGCAATCAGTGAGGTCTAGCAACTTGTGATGTCTTTTTTCCCCATTTATATTTTATTACATTTCAAAAATTTCACGTATGCACACAATAATGTTTTCTTTTGTTTTGTCGACTTCCCATCCTGTTTTCCATGGTGTGTTTTTTTAATTCCTCCCCCTTGCTTCACCCTGTCTTCTCTCTATCATAACCACAATGCAATAACAATAATGTTTTAGGGAAGTTTTTAATGTCTGATGCTGTATTGATTTTAATATTCAGTTGGAAGCTGCCTAGAGTGGCTGGGGAAACCCAGCCAGATGAGTGGGGTATAAATAATAATAATATATTATTATTATTATTATTATTATTATTATTATTATTATTATTATTATTCTCTAACTCCTTCTTTAGCTCAGAGTTCGAATCCTGCTTGTGAATTCATCATGCTATAATGTTTCTTTAAATATTAAAAAAAGAAACATCTTCCATTCTTCCACAAAGAATCCTCATTAGGTTCTCTTATTTTGGCTGTTAACTTTGCCAATTCTGCATAGCTCATCTCTCTAATTATCCATTCTTCTTTGGTGGAAATTTCTCCTTCCTTCCATTTTTATGCATAAAGGATCCTAGCTGCTGTCGTTGCATGCATAAACCATACGTCATCTTTCGGAGGAAGAGCTCTTGGTGGCAAAGCAGCCATGCAGACAGTCACAAATTCAATCTCTACGAGCATCCCCGGGGCAGCTGCTGCCAGTCAGTGTGGGCAATATTGAGCTAAATGAACCAACAGTCCGTCTTTGTCTAAGGCAGCTCCCTATATCTCTCCGAAGCAAAGCAGCCTCATCTTGTCGTGTGTTACAGCCGGTAGGATGCAAAACTGCAGCTCAGGTCTTGCCAGAAAGACGAGATTCGCTACCGACGAAAGAAGAATGGAGGATGAAACTTATGGACTATGCAGAATTAGATAAGCTAACAGGAAGGATTCGAAGCCTGTGGGACCAGAGATTCTCAGAGACTGGAGTAAATTTACGGACTATTTGAAAAGTACCGGGTTTTTTTTTTGCTCTATAAGACTCACTTTTTCCCTCCTAAAAAGTAAGGGGAAATGTGTGTGCGTCTTATGGAGCGAATGCAGGCTGCGCAGCTATCTCAGAAGCCAGAACAGCTTTCACTGCGCAGCAATCCCTCTTGCTGTTCTGGCTTCTGAGATTCAGAATATTGTTTTCTTGTTTTCCTCCTCCAAAAACTAGGTGCGTCTTGTGGTCTGGTGCATCTTATAGAGCGAAAAATACGGTAATTGTGATGAACAGATCACGCTAGTAGGTTTGCAAGAAGTTTTGTAAGGTGAATTATTTGAAATATTGCAAAAAAGACAATGCGATGAATTATTAGTTAAGGACAATCAAATGTAATATGGAAATTAAGAAATGCATAATAAGTGACAAAGAACGGAAAATCGTCAGAGGCATTGATGGAAGTCCAAAATATTGCATAAGATGAGAAGTTAAGGTGTATGAATGTTGGAATTAATATGTTAAATTTTTTAAATAAAAATGTATATATAAAAAAAGAAAGACAAAATTTGCACAAGCTAGCGGCTCAGCAAAACTTACTGACCACCTGTCACATTTGTACCCTTCCTTTCCACCAAATGGTGGCTAATAGCAAGGAAGCCTATGTAAAAACAACGATCAGCTCAGGTTCTGCAAAGCTTATTTTAAGGCTGCCAGAAAAGAGGCAAGACTCATGCAAAATAACAGCTCAGGTTCCGCAAGGCTTGTTTTAACCGCCTGAGCTCAGCGCAAGGCCCTTTAATTCCTTCTTGTCAAAAGAGAGAAGATCCCTTCGAGCCAAGCGCTCAGGTTGGGCAAAGCCCATTTTAAGGACCTAGACCAGCTAGCAGCTCAGGTTCTGCAAGGTTTGGGGGAAGGCGGGCTTTGCAGCAGCAGTTACCTGTTGGACTGGGTGGCAAAGACCCCGAAGATGGCCGGCCGGCCGTTCACCTGCGTCACGTCCGTCACAGCCTGAAGGACGTCAAAGTAGAAAAAGGAATCTCCAGGGACGGAGCAGTTGAGGCGAGCTTTGAGGAAGGAGGTCCAGTATTTCTCCAGGACTCGGGGAGACCCCCCCATGTCGTTCTTGCACACCCGCCCCACCCGGGAGAAGATAACCTGGAATCGGAGGCGGAGGGAAGAGAGATCAGGGCGGGTTGTTTTTCCCAGAGGGACAAAATGCATCTCTGCTGGAATAGCTAAACAATGAACCTTTGGATATTTAATAATGTTATCAGTAGCTATTGCTGCTCATTAGGCTTCATCAGTCCCGTGTGCTATCATATCACAATCAAACAGCGTCATCATAAATTTGCTTTGTTTTTATACTGTCATGATCCACCTTGTAATAAAGAACGCCCTCCCCCCAAATTTAATAGTCTATACATTTAATAAGGGGACACGGGTGGCGCTGTGGATTAAACCACAGAGCCTAGGGCTTGCCGATCACAAGGTCGGTGGTTCGAATCCCCGCAACGGGGTGAGCTCCTGTTGCTCAGTCCCTGCTCCTGCCAACCTAGCAGTCTGAAAGCATGCCAGTGCAAGTAGATAAATAGGTACCGCTCCGGCGGGAAGGTAAACGGTATTTCCGTGTGCGGCTCTGGTTTGCCAGAAGCGGCTTAGTCCTGCTGGCCACATGACCCGGAAGCTGTACGCCGGCTCCTTCGGCCAGTAAAGCAAGATGAGCGCCGCAACCCCAGAGTCAGCCACGACTGGACCTAATGGTCAGGGGTCCTTTTACCTTTACCTTTTACATTTAATAAGCTACCGTATAAGACACACTTTTTTCTTCCTAAAAAGTAAGGGGAAATGTCCGTGCGTCTTATGGAGTAAATGCGTGGTCCCTGAAGCCAAATTGCCCAGGGGCAAAAAGCAGATCATGCTTTTTTTTTTTTTGAAAGAGGGAAGTAGGTGTTGAAACCAAGCTGCTGATCGTTTGCCGATCGGGGAGAGAGATAAGGGACACTAGAGATAAAGGAGGCTGCCTGGGAGGGGGGAGGTAAAGACAGCAAACTTGCAAAGTGGAGAAACAGGAAGACTAAAGCAATAAGGAGAGAAATTAGAAGAAAAGGAGGAGCAAAAAACTGCTCCAGCTAAGGAAAAGACACTAAGGCAAACAAGAGGGAAGGGAGTGTTGAAAGGAAACAGCTGATCGATGGGATCGGGAGAGAGATAAGGGCTGCCTGGGAGTGGGGAGCTAAAAGCCCATGGATCCTCAGGATTTTTACATTGGGCCACCCCAAATTCACCATCAGATCACATAGCATGTCCACGGCTACAGCTTGCACCAAAAAAATCATGCATCCACTGTTTCCTGGGGCTGCAATGGTGCAAAAATGTGGTTACAAAGCTCGGATCCACATGGATCCTTAGGATTTTTGCATTGGGTCACCCCAAATTCACCATCAGATCACATGGCCATGGCCACAGCATGAACCACAAAAATCATACATCCACTGTTTCGTTCAGAATATTTTTTTTCTTGTTTTCCTCCTCTAAAACGGTCAGGTGCGTCTTATGGAGCGAAAAATACAGTAACACACCAATGCTCCCAGTTACAGGAACAGACTATTTCTCCCAACCAAATCTCCTAAAAATGCAGTAAGGTTCCAGACCTCATGGTCAGAATAAGAGAGGAAGCGACCTTATTTTGCATAATTACAGAGTTGGAAGAGACCCCAAGGGGGAATTTTAAAAATATTTAATTTTTTTTATTTGCTGCTTTTATATCCCACCCTTTCCCCCCCAGGAATTCAAGGCGATAGTTTTCTGTCTCCCTGCTTTATCCCCAAAACATCCCTGCTAGGTCGCCCTGCCCCAAAGTCACCCAGGGAGCGTCATGTCTGAATGGGGATATGAACCCGGGTTTCTCTCCCAGGTCTGACATCACAATAGTCTTATGGCAAAGCTACGCAATTCCCCCAGAGAGAAGAAGCCACGGCGGTTAAAAGCCATCTTGGATACCCCAGAAAACTCATGTGCGCTGTCCGCCATCTTGGATACCCCAGAAAACTCATGTGCGCTGTCCGCCATCTTGGATACCACAGAAAACTCATTTGCACTGTCCGCCATCTTGGATACCCCAGAAAACTCACGCGCACTGTCCGCCATCTTGGATACCCCAGAAAACTCATGTGCGCTGTCCGCCATCTTGGATACCACAGAAAACTCATTTGCACTGTCCGCCATCTTGGATACCCCAGAAAACTCATGCGCGCAGTCCACCATTTTGGATACCCCAGAAAACTCATTCGCACTGTCCGCCATTTTGGATACCCCAGAAAACTCATGCACGCTGTCCGCCATCTTGGATACCCCACAAAACCCATGCGCGCTGTCCGCCATCTTGAATACTCACCCGTCCCAAGGTGGTGTATTCCATGGAGATCTCCCGGAAGAAGAAATAGACGTAATTGCCGTATTCGAGCGCATGCAGGAAATGTGGTTCTGGAGGGGGAGAAGTTGTTTTTTAAAACGTGGGTGCCTGCCGGTTTCTCAGAGGCGCCTGGCTGTCCCGCCCGACGCCATTTTGTTTATCAAGGAAAGGAAGCAGAAACTGAGCAGTTACCCCCCATTCTTCCCGCAGGAGACTTCGTTTATTTCCCCCTCCACTGCGCCATCTCCCCGCATATGCGCTTAGCGGCGCATGTTTCCCTCGCAGACGCATTTCCGCCAGAGAACCGCACTTCAAAATTTGGGATTTTTGGCCTTCCGGTTGGCGGACTGCTCCAGAAAGCGTAAGTTGGGTCGGTTCCCCTCCTTTTGGCGAACCGAATCGAGTTCTTCCCCGTCACCCGAACTCGCTCCCCCTTTCGCCGTCTCCGGAATGTGGGCGGAAAAAGAGGAAGCGAATCGCCTCTGTTGGTCACACTCCGCCGTAAACAGTTCCCGCTGCACACCCCCCCTCACCTCTCAGCCACTTGGAGTCATATTTGACAGTCCTCAGCACCGGACTCCTCTCGCCCAAACTTCGGTAGATGACGGTGTCGCTGGCCTGGAAGTCTGCCACCGTGGCGGAATAGAGATTTCCTTCTGCAAAGGAGAGGAAAAAAGGGGGTCACCCCCCCAAATTTCCCATGAGGCTGCATTCAACCATGACAAAACCTTGAGTTATTAACTCCTGTTATTAACTTCTTTCATAATATCAAAACAGAAGTGGGAACTTCAGCAAAGACGTTCAAAGGCACGCAACATCACAAGCATGGGACCAAGCGGGAGCTGCAACCGAGTGTTGCAGCATAGAGAGAGCTTTTGTTCAGATGCTCCATTCAGATGCCACCTTGAGCTGCCTGAACATCATGTCAATGTAATGTTCTTTTTCAGGGTGGGGAGGAGACTTTTATTCCAAACCATGAGGACTAGAATCTTGCTTTTAGGGAATCTTTTTGGCCTGCCGGGCCAGATATTTTACCCTACACCCCACACCCCACCACGGACCAACTTTGACAGGTAGGTGAGACCACCACCCCTGTCCGTCACCTGCCGTCAGAAAGATGTGCCAGGTGATTGACACCTGTCAAAGCACAAAAAGAGGTTGCTAAAAATGGAGTGTTTTCCCCTCCACAGAAAAAGCAGCTTGTATTCAAATGGAGCATCTTTTCCCTTTTTAAAAAATATATATCTTTATTGACTTAAAATAAATACATTTATGAAAAAACAGATGGATAAACAAGTAAACAAACAAACAAACAAATAACAGAAGAATCAAACCAACCACCACACTATAAGATACAACAAGATTAATATAACTGTCATGGTATATACTCCTGGTACTGAAAGCAATTATAAAACTTATAGAGAAGAAAACTAAAAATGACTTCCACTTAATCTCACTGTTCTTTATCCATCCATTACTTTATACTGCACATATTTCTTACACATTTTTTTCCTTCCGTAGAAATTTGCAGAGATCTTTGCACAATGTTTCCCAGGGCCCCTCACTAGCCAGATGTGGAAGTCTGGCGGGTCAAATTTAGCCGCTGGGCTGGAGGTTTTCCGCCTGATTTAGGGGGGAAACCATAACTCACTCAGCATCTTCCAGGCAAGGCTAAGATCCCAAGGATGAACTCTTAAATATTCCATCCCACCTTTTTCTCCAAGGAGCTCAAAGTGGCGCACATGGTTACCTCTCTGTCCTCTTCACCCTCAGAACAACCCTGCGGTATAGGTCACCACATTGAGCTTCATGATTTGAACCCTGGTCTCTCCTGCGTCCTTGTCATATACAGTCATACCTCGGGTTACAGACCCTTCAGGTTGCATTTTTTCAGGTTACAGACCGCCGAAACCCAGAAGTACTGGAACGGGTTACTTCCGGGTTTCGGCAGTCGCGCATGTGCATAAGCACTAAATCGTGCTTTGCGCATGCACAGAAGCACCGAATCGCAACCCAAGAATGCACAGACGCAGGTTGCGAACGCTGCGGGTTGTGAACGTGCATCCTGCATGGATCATGTCCGCAACCTGAGTGTCCACTGTACACTCTAACCACGACACCACACTGGCTCGAAGCTGGAGACCTGTAGTCCAGGTGGGACGCTGGTGGTGCTGTGGGTTAAACCACAGAGCCTAGGACTTGCCGATCAGAAGGTCGACGGTTCGAATCCCTGCCACGGGGTGAGCTCTTGTTGCTCGGTCCCAGCTCCTGCCCACCTAGCAGTTCGAAAGCACGTCAAAGTGCAAGTAGATAAATAGGTACCGCTCCGGCGGGAAGGTTTCCGTGCGCTGCTCTGGTTCGCCAGAAGCGGCTTAGTCCTGCTGGCCACATGACCCGGAAGCTGTACGCCGGCTCACTCGGCCAGTAAAGTGAGATGAGCGCCGCAACCCCAGAGTCGGCCACGACTGGACCTAATGGTCAGGGGTCCCTTTACCTTTAATAGTCCAGGTACAAAAACACACACCCTGAAACGCACCGCACAAGTTTCAAAGATGTACCTGCGAAAAGCGCCACGTTGTTCTGCTTTGCGTCAAAGGGACACCGCGCTTGTCCGTTCAGCTCCTCCCCTTCCTGCTCCAAGTTGCTGATCTGGGGGCCACGGAAATTGGGGTGAATTTAGTCAAAGGCTGACACCCTAAGCCACAAACCCAAGAAAGATCCCCACATGCTCGGTTGCGCCGTGCCACAACGTCCTAGCATGATTCCACCCAATTTGCGACAGGAATGTGTCTCCCTTTGCGGGTGAAGACTCTTCCTTAGCACAAGGGCCACAATGACCGCTGAGGGCCGCATGCCAGAGGTAGGCGGGGCCAAAGGGGGCGGGACAAAACACATGCAAATTTCGCACGTGCATATGCATTTGCAAATTTCACCGGTGTAAATTTCGGAAAGGCAACTCTCCCTGTTGTATGGCAGGTAGAGTTTCCATCTTGTCTTAAACCTATTGGTTGTTGCCGCTTTTAGTAATCTTATGCGTCAGTTGCCTTGAGGTGGTTTGTTAAGAAGGCGGTTAAATAAGCCCATGACAATGAAATAAAATGAAATAATTAAAATAAAAAACAAAACAATAAAACAAAACAAAACAAATAAATTAAAAACAAAGCAAAAATAATTAAATTTAAAAACTAAACTATAAAACAATTATATTACGTTACATTAGAAAACTAAACAAAACAAAAATAAATAAATTGAATTAAAAAACAATAAAATAAAATAAAATAAAATAGGGGCTACTTTTGTCACCCTCTCACATCCCCTTCTCCATTCAGAAAAGCAAGAGGCATTATCAGATATTATCCAGCTGGTCAAAAACACTCTGGGAGGGTGTGGCTCAAGGTCAGTGGAGGGGCGTGGCTTGGGGACAGGGGGCGTGGCTAGAGGCGTGGCTAAGGAGAGTTCTTTGGAGCAGAGACAGGTGGCCGCATTTGGCCCCCGTGGGGTTACGGTTCCCGAACAATCCATCAACTGGTCCCAAACCAGCTCCATACCTTGTAGGTCCGGCACATGGGGTTGAAGGCGTTTGTCCCACAGGCCAAGAGGGTTTCTTCGTTCTTCTGAACCAAGACTTTGATGTAGTTGTAACATTCATTCTGGAATCGGGGCAGAGTGAGAAAGGTCAGGGACTTAGCCCAGAGTTGGGGGAAGACTTAGAATATTTTTTTATTTTCATGTTGTGATTTTATGTTGTAACCTGCTTGAGACCTGCGGGTTTATTTAATAAATAAGTAAATAAAATAATAGAATAATAGGATCATCTAGTCCAACCTTCTTCAATGCAGATTTCTTTCACACCATGTGGGGCTCAAAGCCACGACCCAGAGATGAAGCATCTCATGCTCTACCCACTGAGCTTTCCCACCTCACACAGGCAAATGCCGCTGTCAGCCCCAAGGATAATCAGGATGCAGAAACTAATACAGATCCTAGAACCGAGACCCTCATGGTTCTTACCCGGAGCTTTCCTCTCATCGCACAATTTTCCATGTCTTGCGTCTTCCATGTGAGGTGCTGAGGGTGCGGTGGAGGAAAGAGAAATCAGAACAGGGCAATGGTTAGAGGGTGGTGAAATCGTGTTCTAGGTGATACATGATCTAGAACAAGCAAGGCAAGGGACTGGTTTTCAACGTTGCAGACATTTAGCAGAATTCTTTCTGGGTAGTATGCTATTCTCAGGTACGAGGCAACACACAAAAGATCCTACTGAGAATGTGGTCTAGGTTCCTCATAGCAACAATAGTGGGTTCTAGGTAGCGCAACCAGGTCTTAAGCCATTGGGGTTAAAAAACAACAACTCACCCTCTTTGGAGAGAAGTCGTCTTTGGTCCGTCGGAGATCAAAGGCATAGACGTGGTCTCTGATGGCCGGCAGGGTGGTAGGGAGAGAAAAGAGAAAGAGATAAATAATTTCCTCACTTGTACAACTCAAGCACTGCTGAGGAAGGTACCGTATTTTTTGCTCTTTAAGACACACTTTTCCCCTCCTAAAAAGTAAGGGAAAATGTGTGTGCGTCTTCTGGAGCGAATGCAGGCTGTGCGGCTAAGCCAGAAGCCAGAACAGTGAGACGGAGCGCTGCGCAGTGCTCCACCTCGCTGTTCTAGCCATAGCTGTTAACTTGCAGATTTGAAAATAAGGGACCAGCAGCCTCGAAAATAAGGGATCAGCAGCCTAAATAAGGGATTTTCCAAGCACAGGTATGTTCGACTTCTGAGCCCCTCCGAGCCAAAGGCAGAAAGCTCAGCCAGCAGCCAAGCGAAGCCTCAAGCGGTTGTTCCCACAGCGCAGCAACCCGGCAAAGGGGATGCAGCAAGGAAAACCACCGTCACCTCTCCGCTGGGAAGCGCTGAGCAAAGGCGAGTCCCCAGGCAACGCGGCCGATTTGATCGGCACAAGGCATGCAAGCTCCACCCCTCGGTTGTTCTTAGACTCCTTATTGGGTGAGCAACGCAGCCAAGCAACGCAGCTGGAGCCTCCCTCCTCCCTGGTAGGGAGGGAGAGGAGCTGCTTCCTTTGAAACCTGGGAAATCTAAGGGACATCATCGATAAGGGACAGCAGCGGGACACAGCGCTGAGATAAGGGACTTTCCCGCCAAATAAGGGACGGTTGACAGCTATGGTTCTAGCTTCGGGCTTAGCTGCCTTAGGGTGCCTTCATCCCGCTGCCCTCCGGAGGCTTCACAGGCTGCCCCAGAAGCCTCCGCAGGACACGAGGATGAAAGCTCTCCGTGCCCTGTGGAGGCTTTGTGCAAAGCTAGACCAGCTAGAGGGAGTGCTCCGCAGCGCTCCCTTTAGCTATTCTGGCTTTTGGATGGCCCCTGCGAAGCCTCCGTAGGGCAGCAGGACAAAGGCTCCCCGCTGCCCTGCGGAAGCTTCATGCGGCTCTTGTGGGAAGTGGGGGGCTCTGTCCCTTCCCCCACCTCCCAGAAAAGCCCCCAGGAACCACGCTCCCTTTAAAGAGCACACGGTTCTTGCGGGAAGGTACAGAGGGCAGCTGTCCCGCTGTCCGGAAGAGGCTGAGCACGGCTATCCCAGAAGCCAGAACAGCAAGAGGCTATCCCAGAAGCCAGATCCCTCTTGTTGTTCTGGCTTCTGGAATTCAGATTTTTTTTTTCTTGTTACCTCCCCCCCCCCCCACCTAGGTGCGTCTTATCGTCTGGTGCGTCCT
Organism: Podarcis filfolensis; assembly: GCF_964270895.1. Taxonomy (NCBI): domain Eukaryota; kingdom Metazoa; phylum Chordata; class Lepidosauria; order Squamata; family Lacertidae; genus Podarcis; species Podarcis filfolensis. The sequence goes on from NC_139620.1 coordinate 3,912,748, forward strand.
ATAGAGCGAAAAATACGGTAAAAGGTGAGAGCCACTTTGCATTTGAGCAGTCTGGGATCTGGTAGGTCCTCCATCTTGGAATCTCTGTATCCTGGCTTTATTACGGCTGCTGCTGGTCTATGGCTGGTTCTCAGCATCAAAGGGCAAGATCCTAGCTCAGACCAGATCCCAGGACCCCAAACGTTGGAAATGCAAACAGAAGAAAAGAAAGAGTGTTGGAGATGTGAAACAGAAGGGACGTTCTATCATATGTGGTGGGATTGTAAGAAGGTAAAATCCTACTGGGAAATGATATACAATGAATGGAAGAAAATGTTAAAAATAACTTTTGTAAAAAAAACCCAGAAGCATTTTAGGTATTTTAGGTCAAGACATACCAAAAGAAATGAGGACTTTATTTATGTATGCCACTACAGCAGCAAGAATGTTGATTGCACAAAATTGGAAGACTGGAGAAATACCAACTAAAGAACAATGGCAAGAGAAGTTGGTGAACTATGCAGAACTGGCAAAAATGACAGAAAGACTAAGAGAAAAAGACAACAGAGATTGGGAACCATTCATATTATATTTGCAGAAACAAAGAAAAGCAATAGACTTGATGGCAAGATTTAAATAAACACCCACATTATTAGCATCAGAAAATGTTTGGAAGATAGTGAAATAAGATGATGTATTTAATTTTATTTTTATGTTTTTAAGGTTTGATGTTATGTGATTAATAACTTTTTCTGTTGAGAGATAGCAAAGCGGGTGAGAATAGAAGCAAACCAGAAACACAAGTCTTGGAGGGGAGGGAGGGAGGAATATATAGTAACCGTTAAGGATTTGAGATGTATGTAATGAATGAAAAATGAATAAAATTAAATTAAAAAAGGAAACGCAAACAAAATGGCCGCCAACACCACCTTCCCTGCTCCGTCACTTACCGCGCGGCAATGAAAAGGGTTTGGTTGAGTCTCAGCACACTCTGGAAATCCAGGCCTAGCTGGGCAGTGTCATTGTCCCCTGCGAGGCCACGGAAAACAGGATACTGGGATGTTCCTGGTGGGTTGGGAGAGAAAGAATGCCCTATTAGAAAAGAAAAGGCCTCCTTCTACAGGAAAAGCCAGTTCTCCCCTCTGCCCTCCATTCTCTCCAGTCGATGGAGGATGGGGGAAGCAACACCTGTTGAATACCTGTCTGCCTGTTAGAAAGAGTGCTTCCTTCCTTAGGAGACGCCTCTTCAAACAGAGCCAATTGCTTTCCCACCCTCCATTTCCTCTGGTCAAGTTAGGATGGGGGAAGCAACACCTGTTGAATACCTGCCTGCCCTGGTTTCACCATGCAAATAGTTTGAAAGCAGGCTGCAGACTCACCTGCCCCGCCGACGGTGCTGAGCGGAGTCAAATCCTTAGGGAAGGAAGTCGCAGATGCCAGGAAGAATAAAAGGGCAGGCTGGAGGAAGGGAAGGATCATTCTCAGAACTTTCCCGGGAGGAGAGGAGAAGCGAGGGAGGCAGGTCCTAGGAGCGAAACATACTTCCCTTTGGCAGGCCCTGGAAGACAGCAGGAAAGAGGAGGGTTAATAATAATAATAATAATAATTTTTATTTATACCCCGCCCTCCCCAGCCAAGACCAGGTTCAGGGCGGCTAACACCCGATATAAAAACCAATTGATTGAAATACAACTTAAAAACAAGATTAAAATACAACATTAAAACCTCATTTCAATGGAAACTCAAATCAAAAACTTTTTGGGGGATGAAAACGTCAAGGCTTCACCAAGGCTAACTATCCAAACTGGCCAGAAAAAAGCCAGGGAAGTCCCCAAATAGAAGTTCCATCACAGGAGGAGAAAGGAAAGGGTTCCAAAATCTGTTTTCTTTTTCAAAAATCCCCCTCCCCATTTATTTTGAAGGAATGAGTTATCTATACTTAAAAATAAAAACCACTGCAACCTCCCACCCCAAATTTCACAAACAGTTCCCACACCAAATTCAACAGAGATTTTTTTGTAGCTTTAAAATCTGGTTGTTTTTTTAAAAAAAATCTATTATTTCCCTATTTCGGAGGAACAACTGCTATTTGCATTTTAAAAAACAACTGCAGGGTAGACTGGTCTTCAGCCCAAATGGTCCCCGCACCAAATTTAGTGGAGATACTTCTTTTTCTAAAGTTTTAGTGCATTTTTTAAAACACAAAACACATTTTTTTTGCATATTTACACATTTTTTTAAACACATTGCACATACTTTTGTAAACCAAGAAATTTTTAATAAAAAATTGGGGGGGGCAGGGAGAGATATAGCAGCGAGAGAGTTTCCTATCTCCTTTCTTTTCTTCTAATTTCTCTCTTGTTATTAGACTTTGTAGATTTGTCCATTCTTTTTATTTTATCATGGAATTTTTTTAAAAAAAACACCTGTATTCCCAGCAAAAAAATAAAATAAAAGGCGTGTATGTCAGGCAAAAATTCATGCAGACATGTGCGTATTAGGAGAGATTTGCGGATATATTTTCACGAGGATTAAAAAATCCACAACTTTCCCAAAGTGATGTATGATTGCTAATAGGTGGAATGAATGAATGAATTTTATTATTTCGGTCACAGACCAGTTCCAGCCCACATACAATATCAAGGAAGTCATAAAACACGATAGGGATCCATTTGAATTTGTTATTAGGTATAACAGGGACAATACAGTTATAGCAACAGTTAAAAATATATATAAATTAAAACTTAGCTAATAGGAGGAACAACCCAAAAGTCAGAAATTAGGTGGAAACAATTGGATAAAATAAGTCAAGACATTGATATATCGGCCCATTCCTTTCCAACTGCAGTCAAGCTGTGGGAAGGTAAATGAACTCTGTGCATGCTCAGATGCACCCAACACACTTGCTGGAGCAGAGCTGAAAAACTGAAACAGCTTTTTGGGGGCAGGGAGGATGAACCCACAGTTTTTTGGGGGGGCAGCTGCAGCTGCAATTGAGCCCCCTAAAATTTTCCTGCGGACCCGGAAAGAAAGGCAGGTGCAAAGTCTGCTAAGAGAGCCTCAATGCTAGCAGGACCAAACGCTATAAATATCTAAGGTGCAGCGTGCCCCCTATTCGTTTAGTGAATTAACAGTGTGTACAATTAGTCTATTTCTGAATGTGCGGCCACGAATCGGCGTAGGACAGCTGGCGTCCTGGGTTGGATTACAGTGGAAATCCCCTTCCCCAGATCAGATGGAAACAAGCTCCACCCCCCCCCAAAAAATATTTTGGGGAAATGGGGACAACATCCCAGAGCCCTAGAGGTCAGATTGTGTGGGGCAGGCTAGAATCCAGCAAGGATCAATTAAGGCTCGGAGCGACACTCTCTTTTAAGTTCCCTCAATTTTTCTTATATACATTGTATGTATATAAATAGTTATTTCCTTAAACAAACAAGGCAATTGCAAATCAGCACCTCCAACACATAAGCAACAGGTGTAAATTAGCATTTCCTATTGCTATTATGTTATGCTATGGTTTTCCCAGTAGTGATGTATGGAAGTGAGAGCTGGACCATAAAGAAGGCTGATCGCCGAAGAATGGATGCTTTTGAATTCTGGTGCTGGAGGAGAGTCTTGAGAGTCCCATGGACTGCAAGAAGATCAAACCTCTCCATTCTGAAGGAAATCAGCCCTGAGTGCTCCCTGGAAGGACAGATCCTGAAGCTGAGGCTCCAAGACTTTGGCCACCTCATGAGAAGAGAAGACTCCCTGGAAAAGACCCTGATGTTGGGAAAGAGCACAAGGAGAAGGGGACGACAGAGGACGAGATGGTGGGACAGTGTTCTCGAAGCTACCAGCATGAGTTTGTCCAGCTTTTTGGGGGCAGGGTATAAATAATAAAACTAATAATAAAATTGTTGTTGTTTGAGAATAGGATGTTCCTATTTTCATTGGAGAAACGATGGATGATATGTAATAATAATAATAATAATACAGCCATCAGTTTTTCAGAGTATAATTCCTCTCCCAAGTTATCGCTCATCTTTTTTGTAAAGACTACAATGCACAGGCCATTGGCAGAGAAAACAAACAAGCTCTTATTCTCCGCTGCTACCAGTACTAAATAATTGGCAACTGTGGCATGGACGGCGCTCTTATTACATACAGGCCTTGCGCTAAATAATTAGCATTTATAGTATTTATGAAGCTCTCGTTACTTGCAGCTCCCAGCTCTATAATAACAAATCAGCACATTTATCGTATTTATGGAGCGCTGTTTCTGTACAGCTCCTAGCACAGAGTAATAATGGGCACGTCTAGCATTTAAACTCTTTTTGCTTCCCTCTCCAAGCGCTTAATAATTGGTTAGCTTTTATGAAGCAGTGATTATTACAGCAATTACAGGCTGCTTGATAGCCTGCGCCTCTCCGAGAGGTTTGCAGACCATAAGATAATTATTTTTAAAAAGTCGAAGTGGAAATCAACAAATCAAAGTAACAGAATTGTGTAAAACCCGCAATAAAACCAGCAGCGATGACTATAAAAATCAAATCACATTTCCTACATGGGGATTTCACTTTCCGGACAAACCTATAATGAAACGAAGGAAAAGCATCAGCTAAATATTCAGTTCACTGGGTTCGATACCAGCAGAGCGAGAAGCACAGAATTATCTAGGATTTATTACAGCGCAGGCTGAAATTCACAGGATCGGATGAAGTTTCTTACTGGTGCCAAACTGTTAAGACTTCATCCAAAAAGGTTCTACTCAGAGTAGGATTCTTAGACTCCATTTCAAGCAATCTGTCCTCATCTTTTCTTAGCTGCCCAGTTCTACGCTGTAAGCTCCTTGAGGGCAGAGACTTTCCGCACCAGCCCTGATGAAGAGCATTTGAGCGCCGCCACAAGTTACTGTATTTTTCTGTGTATAAGACTAGTCCCCCCCCCAAAAAATAAATGTCAAAAATTAGGGGGCTTCTTATACATGGATAGTGTATTTAAGATTTTCTTAAACCTGAGTCCCCCAAAACAGGGGTCGCTCTTATACATGGGGGCGTCTTATAAATGGAAAAGTACGGTAATTCAGAATTTTAAAAGGAGTTGTCTCTTAAGGCCTTTCTCTCTCTCTCTCTCTCTCTCTCTCTCTCTCTCTACTTTCTAGCTCTTCTTCTTCTTCTTCTTTGGCGATCCCTCGTAGCCGAGTAAGATTGTCTTCCACAAACACAATTTTAACAATGAGTCTGTAAGTGACTGTGGAGGCCAATTCTGGATCCACATGTCCTTCCACAGTGGGGACATTGGTTTCCGGGTGGGAGTTGATCATGGTGTGGATTTGCCCAGCGTGCCTTCCTCTTAGTATGTTTCTCCCTTGCGTCCTGAGTTCGAGTGTCTTCAAAACCCATGACACCTTTGGTAAAGGCTGTTCTCCAACTGGAGCGCTCACAGGCCAGTGTTCCCCAGTTGTCAGTGTTTAAGCCACTTCTGCCCTATGGAGGAGGTGGGGTTGGGGGCTTCACACCCCCTCCACGTGCGCGGGGGCTGGAGCCCAGCCCCCGCGCGATTGGGGGGATTCCCGGCCGTGTCACCCCCTGCCTAGCCAATCGGCTGGCTCAGGGGGCGTGGCCTGCCCTATTTAAACCAGGACGCGGCCGGAGATCTCCCTCTTTGCCACCCGCCAGCTGTTCCTGCTTTTTCGCCCTATAAGGTTTTCGTTCCTTGACCTTGCTATGGACCTTGGTTGGCTGCCATTGAGGGGCCTAGTAGGAATTTTTCCACTTGGCAAATTGGCACCAGGCACTTGGTTTTCACCTAAAGTAAAAGGGACCCCTGACCATTAGGTCCAGTCGTGGCTGACTCTGGGGTTGCGGCGCTCATCTCCCTTTATTGGCCGAGGGAGCCGGCGTACAGCTTCCGGGTCATGTGGCCAGCAGGTCTAAGCCGCTTCTGGCGAACCAGAGCAGCGCACGGAAACGCCATTTACCTTCCCGCCGGTGCGGTACCTATTTATCTACTTGCACTTTGACGTGCTTTTGAACTGCTAGGTTGGCAGGAGCTGGGACCGAGCAACAGGAGCTCACCCCGTCGCGGGGATTCGAACCGCCGACCTTCTGATCGGCAAGACCTAGGCTCTGTGGTTTAACCCACAGCGCCACCCGCGTCCCTTTGGTTTTTGCCTACCTTGTAGCAAATCGTCACAACTTTCTGGGTATTGGCGGTTAGGCATTGGTATAGTTCTGTAGATGGAAGAGGGGAGGCAGCGCCATCACCAGCCCCACATATTGAAGGGTAGTTCGATAAAGGATTCTGGGGTGTGTGGCCCTGTCCGAAGCCTGGGGAGGTGAAGGCCTAAGGCACACCCCCTATCGGTGACCCTGGGGGGAGTTCCTAGTTGATGTGCATCAGCGGGACTCCCCCTACTGGTGGTTAACCCTTCCTGGACTTCAAGCGGACGGGCTGAAGTAAGATACACAGTGGTACCTCGGGTTACAGACGCTTCAGGTTACTGACTCCGCTAACCCAGAAATAGTGCTTCAGGTTAAAAACTTTGCTTCGGGATGAGAACGGAAATTGTGCTCCGGCGACGCGGCAGCAGCAGGAGGCCCCATTAGCTAAAGTGGTACTTCAGGTTAAGAACAGTTTCAGGTTAAGAACAGACCTCCAGAACGAATTAAGTACTTAACCCGAGGTACCACTGTAGTTGGTTAGGACCAATGCCTAAGCCAATACCGCTCATCACCTGTAACCAATAAAGCTGCAGCATTATTTAGCCCATTAACCTTAATAACTGTGTCATGTGTCATTATTTCCACGGGGGGGGGGGGCGGAAACTCGCCACACAATATTACATTTTTTAAGGTTTGACTTAAGACAGTCTTTGAACCTCCAGCCCCACTTAACCAGCACCCCCCTCTCTCCCCACATGCCCCTGTCTCTCTGGATCCCCAAAGTCACAGAAGAATCGTTCACCGGCAGTCTGGTGACGTGAGAAGAAACTCTTGCGGGAACTGTCTGTCTCCTTTCTCGACGTCTACCTGGCGTAGTTTTGCTTCCTTGGGGAGCGCAGTCTCTCTCTGTGTGTGCGTGAGCCAGAGGCCCAGATGTTCCTGCAATTACTGCAGGGGGAAAGTTGCACAGAGAGAAAACGGGATGCGTGCCTTGCCGGCAGGACGGGACAACGAGATTCGATCCTGCTTCTCTGCAATACGGGGAGGTATTGTCTAAACAGCGCCTAGAATAGTCCTTTTTTAAAAAAATTAAAGAGGGGTTGATTTCTTTTGTGGGCTGCAAGTTAGGCTGCATAAACACACACCATAAAGCACAGTCGTTCTTCTAAGGAATGTGGGAACTGTAGTTTTCCCCTCCCAGAGCTACAGCTCCAAGCACCCTTAACATACTATAGTTCTCAGGAGTCTTTGTCCTTTGAATGTAAGGTGTGTATGCAGTCTTCTACTATGTCGTAATAGTGTAAAAAGTTGAAATTGTAATAAATACTGACTACAGTGGATGCTCGGGTTGCGAACGTGATCCGTGCAGGATGCACGTTCGCAACCCGCAGGTTGCGTTTTGGCGCTTCTGCGCATAGCACGATTTAGTGCTTCTGCGCATGCGCAACTGCTGAAACCTGGAAGTAACCTGTTCCCGTACTTCTGGGTTTCGGCAGTCCGTAACCCAAAGAAACGCAACCTGAAGCGGCTGTAACCCGAGGTATGACTGTAATAACAATAATTTCAAATGATATATTGCCCTTTATCAAAAGATCTCAAGGCGGTGTACAACATTAGAAACATATTGCAAAGCATCAATGACAAAAATATAATAAAAACATAGCGAAAAGCATGCAGCCTAGTCATGGTGAAAACTACCTCTTGGAAATAGAGCCTCCTAATTCAAAAGCAGTCTATCTCCATTTCGAATCCTAACCAAGCCTGAGCATCGTGGCTACTGCAACATCGTACGGCGGCCAATCCTAAAACCTTTATGGACTATATGGGGGGGGGGGGAATGAACGAATTTCTATGCCCCACAAATAACCCAGAGATGCATTTTAAATGAAAAGACACATTCTACTCATGTAAAAACACACTGATTCCTGGACCGTTGGCGGGCCGGATTTAGAAGGCGATTGGGCCGGATGCGGCCCCCGGGCCTTAGTTTGCCTACCCATGGCCTAGAGGTTTGCAAGCCAAAGGCTGGTGGCTGCCTGATTGGTGGGTTTCCTGCGCCAGTGAGGGGGTGGACTAGATGTCACTGGGGGAGCCCTTTCGGCTCAATGAGTTGAACCCCAGGTGGCTTTAGCATTGCTGCAATAGTTCAAGCCCCACGGCGGTCACAGATTCATCCCAATTTCGCTTTACTGTTGCGTTGTTTTTTTAAAAAAGGAATTTGCCTACCTCGAAAGGTCGTTGTGGAATAAGATCCACAAACAGAACGTGAGGAGAAGGAAGACGAAGTGGATTTCCAACGCCCCGGGCAATGGGGCAGCCTGCCCAGATGGAGGGGCAAAGCGCCAGCCTTTAAAAATAGCCCGTGGGTGGTGCACGTTTTAGCCATGCATGGCAATGAAAACAGCCGTGTGATATTTATGGAGGCAGAATCGCCTAGCCAGGGAGAGGGAGGAGAGATGGAAAGGGTCCGTGGGGAGAAAAACACTGGGTGGCCTTTGGAACGAAGAGGTGAACCAACAGGAGTTTCGCACAAAACTGAGAAACACTGGACTTTTAATTTATTTTTAAATGTCAAGTTCATAGTCCTCGTGGCAGAAGAAAACAGGTTGCTTTTATGAACAATAGTCGTAATTCTTATTCTTTATTCTTTATACCCCGCTAGAGATGGAAAGGCCGGGGGGGGGGGACGGAGAAATTAGGGGGAAAACCAGTTTTCCCCCGGTTTCCCCCCCAGAAAAAAAAAGTTTGATATAGTTTGAATATTCCACACACCTCCCCCCCCCCCAATATTTTCTTGAAAAAAGTGGCTTTGGGGGAAAACAGGGTGGGGGAACCTGCCCCCCCAATTTTTCCATTCCCCCCCCCAGGTTTTCCAGCACCCACACTTTGGAGCTCCCTGTGGCAACAGCTCGAAACGTTTTCGTTAGGACCGGCCCATCTGAACACGTAGAAGCTGCATGCGATTTACTTCCTTTTAACCAACTGCTGACTTTAATCATCTTTTGAATACTCTCAAATACCTGCTTTTAGCTGTGTTTTATCAATCATTTTAATGTTCTGTTGTACATTAGTGTAAACTGTTTAGAAGCTCTCTTACCATCAAGCGGTTTATAATATATAATAACAAATTCAATTTAAAACACACACACACACACTCTCCTTTTCCTTTCAAACAGAGTTTGAGCCTTAGTGTAACATACTATTTAGTAACTGGATGTTGGTTCCTTCGGGGCCTGGCATGCAAAAAAATTGCCTTACGCTTTGCCCTGGCTGTCCTCAAGTAGAGATGGGAAGATAGTTCTTTATTTCCTTGAATTCTGACGGGAGGTGTGAACGAAATTGGTCTGACTTGAAACTGTTTCCATCCCTTTTCGGACATGCACTTTGCACAAAACCGAGAAACCCTTAGCTTTTTGATTCTAAGGAGCCATGTTCCTAGACCTCATGTTGGAAGGGGGGGGATTAATCCCTTTTACAGAGGGAATAGTTTTGAGGCTGATTTGTTCCCCCCACTTTTTAGACACACATTTCTTTTAGGGATGCTTTTTGTCGTATGTTTTTCGGAGGAAGCGATTCACGAATGGAACAAAATAAACAAATACCGTATTTTTCGCTCTATAAGACGCACCAGACCACAAGACGCACCTAGTTTTTGGAGGAGGAAAACAAGAAAAAAAAATTCTGAATCTCAGAAGCCAGAACAGCAAGAGGAATCGCTGTGCAGTGAAAGCAGCAATCCCTCTTGCTGTTCTGGCTTCTGGGATAGCTGCGCAGCCTGCATTCACTCCATAGGACGCACACACATTTCCCCTTACTTTTTAGGAGGGAAAAAGTGAGTCTTATGGAGCAAAAAATACGGTATTTTCCGCCACCCCCAGCAACCAACACCCAACGAACTCAGAGGAGACTCACTAAAAACATCTCCCCGAACACATTCATTCCCCAAACTCTTTCTCTCCCTCCGATATTCCATCACTCCAGGATGCCAGGCCCCCGCCCTCCCTCTCCATCACGCCCCCCCCTGCACACACTAGCAATCAACCATCTGAAATGAGTTTGCCAATGAACAGAACAGGCAGCCAAGCAACCTTATTTTGGCTTCCAGTTCACCCCTCCCTCCCACCTTGCAAACTCCACGCATCCTTTTCTCAGGGAGCCTGAAAATTAATTTCCACCAAGATCTCCTTCCTTGAAGTCTCCTTAATCCTTCGATGAGGCGCTCGCTCGCTGGGGTTGTCTGTGGGTTGTTGCAGAGGGTTGTGGGGTTTTTTTTGGGGGGGGAATATTATACACACACACACACACACACAAATATATATATATATATATTCTCCCAAGACGCGGACGAGGTGAGAAGACTGTGATGTCGGATTATGTTTACACTTGTTAAACTGAACTTTCCAGCTGGTGTATAATTAGAATCCAAGAAGCGAGACGCCAGAGATAGAATTGGTTTAATAATAATTCTATATCGCGTATTTATATATCGTATAGGGAAGGAGGGGAGGATTCTGGGAGAGCACAGATACAGAAGGGATGGTGCACTTCTGGTCGGCAGGCCAAATCCGGCCCCCCGGGTAGCAGAATGCGGCCCCCAGGACTCTCGCAAGGCCATGCCTCTTTTTCACTTAAAATACAGTGGTATCTTTTGTTCTGAAACGGTTCTGGAAGTCCGTTCCAAAACCAAAGCGTTCCAAAGCCAAGGCGCGCTTCCCCATAGAAAGTAATGCAAAACGGATTGATCCATTCCAGACTTTTAAAAAACAACCCCTAAAACAGCAATTTTGCATGAATTTCACTATCGAACGAGACTGTTGATCCATAAAATGAAAGCAATAGACAATGTACAGTGGTACCTCGGGTTACAGACGCTTCAGGTTACAGACCTTTCAGGTTACAGACTCCGCTAACCCAGAAATAGTACCTCGTGTTAAGAACTTTGCTTCAGGATGAGAACAGAAATCGTGCTCCAGCGGCACGGCGGCAGCAGGAGGCCCCATTAGCTAAAGTGGTGCTTCAGGTTAAGAACAGTTTCAGGTTAAGAACGGACCTCCGGAACGAGTTAAGTTCTTAACCCGGGATACCACTGTACTGCAACAAAACACCACCACCACAATCTGGCTTATAAATATTAAACCAAATTTGCTAGAATAATAACTGGAATAGACAATGTACAACTGTACCTTAACATCTTGTACATTTATCCACTCCATGTTTACAGTATCTCCAGGCTTTGTTTTGCAAATGGCACCTTAGAATGTTTGTTGCTTGAATGGTCTATCTCTATTCCACTAGTGGCGTTGCTGTTTTGTTGCATTAGTATTACTGTCACCACATTTGATACTTTGTGCATATACCGCTGTACTGCAGTCACACAATCGAGCCATCAGTAGCTGAACTGGGTTCCACACAGCCACACAAAAAACAAAAAGAGCCGCAAAAACGCAAAATAAATAGCAAAAACAGACGGACCTCAGTGTAACACTCAAAATGGAAGTGTGGCACAAAGAAAAACCCAAAATACTGTATTTTTCGCCCCATAGGGCGCACCGGCCCATAGGGCGCACCTAGTTTTTTTGGGGGGGGGAAATAAAGAAAAAAAATTATTTCCCCCCCAGGCGCGGGGCTGGGGCGGGGAAACCCGAGCTTCCCCCGACCCCAGCCCCCAGAACAGGCTGCCATCCGCAAGCCTAGGGAGCCCGGCGGGAAGTCGCGCCAGTCTCCCCATGCTTGTGGATATCTGCCCAAAGCCTGCAGGCAGCTCTCCGCAAGCCGTGGGAGAGCTGCGCGACTTCGCGCCAGGCTCCCACGGCTTGCGGATAGCTTCCTGAAGCCCGGAGAGCAAGAGGGGTCGGTGCGCACCGACCCCTCTCGCTCTCCAGGCTTCAGCGAAAGCCTGCATTCGCCCCATATGACGCACACACATTTCCCCTTCATTTTTGGAGGGGAAAAAGTGCGTCCTATAGGGCGAAAAATACAGTAAACAGCAACACTCAAAACGGAGCACGTTCAGCTTCCAAAATATGTTCGCAAACCGGAACACTTACTTCTGGGTTTGCAATGTTTGAGCTCCAAGTTGTTTTGAGTACTAAGGCTTTTGAGAACCAAGGTACCGCTGTATCAGAAACATTAAGCTGACGCAAGCAGGCATCACCAGCAAACCTTCCTTTCTCTCTCTCTCCTCTAATTCTTCAATTAGCACAGGGGTGAAAAACTTGCACTGTGGCTCTAACTATCAGCTTGTGGGCGGCTTTCGCATCCCTCTCTTCAAGGTGACTAAGCGTTGGCATTTCACGCCACACCAGATCAATTATATTATTATACACAACAGGTGCAACCGACGCCTCCAACCGCGGTGGCCAGATTTGGCACGTGGGCATCTTCCCTCCCCCCCTCCCGGCCCGTCAAGACTTCACTGATTTGGGCCGACGGGAGCAGCAAGACGAATGGGATTCAGGATGCGGCCTGGACTTTGGCTGATGCCAGAATCCCGAAGTGAATTGGGTCGGGGGATTTGAATCGCCTGGGCCAGGTGGAGACATGCTGGAGTGGTAGAGAAGTTGCTGGAAAAGCAGACCCCCAGCAGGGCCGAATCCTGCACCCACCAGCTGCGGAGTGCAGGATTAAATCCTGCGGGTTGCAGGAAGCTCCTTTGCAAGTGCCTTCTGGGGAAACAGTGTCTCCTTCTCTCCCCCTCCACTAGCCCCATTAAAATTTGGGTTTAAATCCCTAATTAAACATTAGCCTCCAACCCCTAATTGATTTGGGGGCTTGATCTGGGTCAGACGTTCCCCTGGAATCGGGCCAATCTAAGGTCCCCAGTCGGGTAGAAAGTATAGCCCTGATCAAGATGATGATGATGATGATTATCAATTTGTGATTGTTGTTGTTGTTGTTGAGTCGTTTAGTCGTGTCTGCCTCTTCGTGACCCCCTGGACCAAAGCACGCCAGGCACTCCTGTCTTCCACTGCCTCCCGCAGTTTCGTCAAACTCATGCTGGTAGCTTTGAGAACACTGTCCCACCATCTCGTCCTCTGTCGTCCCCTTCTCCTTGTGCCCTCCATCTTTCCCAACATCAGGGTCTTTCCCAGGGAGTCTTCTCTTCTCATGAGGTGGCCAAAGTATTGGAGTCTCAGCTTCAGGATCTGTCCTTCCAGTGAGCACTCAGGGCTGGTTTCCTTCAGAATGGATAGGTTTGATCTTCTTGCAGTCCATGGGACTCTCAAGAGTCTCCTCCAGCACCAGAATTCAAAAGCATCCATTCTTCGGCGATCAGCCTTCTTTATGGTCCAGCTCTCACTTCCATACGTCACGACTGGGAAAACCAGAGCTTTATTACAAAAATCAATTTGTAATAAAGAATAATAATTTATTATTTGTCAACTTGAGTTCCCTAGGAAGAGGGGGTGGCTGTTTAACCACTCTGGGAATTGCATGCCCACCAACATTTCTCTGATGAAAATTGGGGGGGGGGTCCTATTCAATGATGATGATGATGATGATGATGATGATGATGATAATATTACCCCATCCATCTGACTAGGTTGCCCCAGCCCCTCTGGGTGGCTTCTAACATATATAAAAACATAAGAAAACATTTAAAAGCTTCCCGATACAAGGCTGCCTTGAGATGTCCTCTAAAGGTTGCATAGCTATCGATACAAACTGCCCCCTTCCTGATCATCAGATCAATGACCTTCCACCTTCGTGAGCAAAGAAAAGGAAGAAACTGTGTGTGCAACACACACACGCACACACACACACACACACAACATGTGAGAATGAGCGATGACCACATGTACTCCTCGCTGCATCCCTCTGTGGCCCCTGGGTGGGCGAATGCGGCCCTCGCTATCCTCCCCACAATACACAGCGACCACTTCCTGTGGGAGGAATTTATTATTTCACCCCCTCCCTCCCGTTCCCTCCGCCAAGCCTTCCATTAATTAAAACTTGTTCCTCGCTGCAAAAAAGGAGAGAGACAAGGAGGGGAGGGGGAGATGGAGAGATAATCGCAACGGAACAGATGGGAAGCAAGATGGTTCTGGAAGAGACGCCCGTCTAGCTTTCCACGGGGCGACAAAACACGGCCCAGCACCGACACCTGAGTGGCGTGTGAGGTTTGAAGGACAAAATGCGAATTCGCAAGGGTCGGGGATCTCCTCATCGCCCTGGCAACTGCCTCTGCCTCTTCCTTCCGACCCAGATTGGTGTGGTGCGATTTGGATTTGGATTTGGATTTGATATCCCGCTTTTTCACTACCCGAAGGAGTCTCAAAGCAGCTAACATTCTCCTTTCCCTTCCTGCCCCACAACAAACACTCTGTGAGGTGAGTGGGGCTGAGAGACTTCAGAGAAGTGTGACTGGCCCAAGGTCACCCAGCAGCTGCAGGTGGAGGAGCAGGGAATCGAACCCGGTTCCCCAGATTACGAGTCCATCGCTCTTAACCACTACACCACACTGGCCATCTTAGCAATTTATTTTGCTAAGTGTAGTATAATGGTTAGAGTGTCGGACCAGGACCTGAGAGACCAGGGTTCGAATCCCCATCCGGTCATAATAATAATAAATTTTATTTATATCCCGCTCTCCCCAGCCGAAGCCGGGCTCAGGGCGGCTAACAACAATAAAATAGTACAAAATTCTAAAATCATTCATTATAAAATTAATTCAAAACAAATTGATGGCAACCATTGGGCTAGAGATTCTGTGAAAATTGCCAAAGGAGGGAGTCAGGCTGTGCCCTGACCAAAGGCCAGGCGGAACAGCTCTGTCTTGCAGGCCCTGCGGAAAGATGTCAAGTCTCGCAGGGCCCTAGTCTCTTAGGACAGAGCGTTCTGGGTGTGACCGTGGGCCAGTCCCCAACTCTCTCCAGCCTAAACCTACCTCTCAGGGGTTGTTGGTGAGGATCTGTGTGTCCGATGAGGAGCCGGGTTCTAATTCTATCTACCTCAGCCACGGAGATCACTGGGCTTGATATTGGGCCGTAGCTGCCTCTCAGCCTAAACCAACCTCACAGGGTCGTTGTGGAGAATTCAGCGAGGAGTGGGAAAAAGCAATATTCTGCATCATCTCCAGATCCTTGGAGAAATAGATAGGATTGCAACGTGGGGAAAACAATCCCTGCATTTCCCATCGGGGAAGAGAAACTGTTTGCATTGCCATGTGTTCTGGAGACTTCTGCGGCTGAATTTTAATTTTTTTGGAGGGGAAACAAGAACCAGAAAAGGGGAGGGGGAGAAGAAAACACACAACAACAACAACAACAAACAGTGCAAAAAGGATAGACCTGTGTTATCGAGTGAGATACTGCTAACACGACAGTGGCTGGGAAAACCATCTGTCAGCATCAAATGCTTCGGAGCTATAAATACAACCGCAATCCAGGCGCTCGGCTCTGCGTTTTATCCCAGGATCTCGGTCTACAATAGGAGGATCCACACGCCCAACATGATCACAGATGTGTCCGTGGCGAGGAAGGGAGAGAGTCTGGAGAGTTCTGGTGCAGAACCCAAAACCCCAGCCCTATGAGAGTTACAAGTTCCTAGAAACACACACACACACACACACACACCTCTATCCAAGCAAGCCAGAGGTATTGTGCTGGGCCCAGGGGTTAACCCGAGCAACGTGGTCCAGGTCCAGTCCCAAATTCAAGGGTTCCGCGAGGAGTCAGTCCAACAGGGCCAAGGCAGGAAACCAGGCAAGGTCAGGCACAGGGTCTCAGGCAGGTTCTGGCAAACAGCAATGTTGCTCCCGCAACCTGGGACGGGGTCCAGCAGCCTTTTATCTCTGTCGGGGTAATGGCCGGTCCTGATCCCCTGGCGACTCACCTCCCTGCCTTGCCCGAAGGCGAGCACTCCTCCTGCGAGTACTCAGGTCTCTCCTTCTCTCAGACCTCAGGCTCTACAGCTCAGGAGATGTCGGTGGGTTACTAGACCCAGAGGCCGCCTCAGCCTCCCCTGACCCAACCGGTAGTGGAGTAGCTGTAAGTGATGGCCCAGCTGGAGGCAACGAGGTCATCCCTGCATCTGGAGCCAGGGCAGGCTCAGGTCCCTGAATCGGCCCAGCTGGTGCTTGTTGCAGGGGAACCTGTGCAGCCTGGGGCTCTTCAGGATCAGGCCCCAGACTGGGTTCAGATGCCGCCTGAGGCAAAGGGTCCGGTGTGGACTGAGACTCCTCCGGCTCCCAGTCCGAGCCCAAGTCCCAGGCCATCATGGCTCAAGGAAACATTCCCGACTGGGCAGAACCACTCAAAGGGGGCGTGGCTTGGGCAAAGTCCCGAGGGCCAGATGGAGACATTCTGAGGGCCGCCTTTGGTCAATCTCCATAAATGGACAGAGTCATTCGGAAGGAAAAGGAGCGGAACGGGGGCAACTGGGTTCGTAAACGGTAAAAGCTGCTTTACGAAGCAAGCAGCTCTACGTACCCTCCTCTCTGCCCCCCCATAAGATTTTTCAGTCGTCTCGTGGCCCCTCCTGTTTCCCTCCCCTCAATTTAAATCATCTGTGCCCCCCCCAGCCGTATTGTTCCAAAGGATGTTCTTGAGCCAGCACACGCATCGTTAGCAGAGTTAATTACCGCCGCGCAGCCAGCAGCGTCTCAGCCATGCAAAGGCGGTCGCTTTTAATTACAGAGCAGGCCCACGGCCCCGGCAAGGGGGAAGAGGAGATGAAATTGGAAGGCCGGGCGCCGGAACGGGCCACTTGGACGCTTTGCGCACAAATTGGTCGCGGGCCGGCAGAGCCGAAAGCAGCAAACAGCCCCGTTCGGAAGCAAAAGAGTTCTCAAAGTTGGGAAGATGTTGCAGTTTTATATATATATTGCACAAGACCTGCCGGCCAGCAAGAGGAATGCAAAAAAAGAGCTGCGATTGCGGGTTCGTGAAGTTTCCCACGCAATGGCATTTGCAAAGGTTGCAATTGCGGGCTCTTGGCAATTTTTGCGCAATGGCAATTCCTCCCCAGACAGAGGGGTGTAGCAAGGGTCTCAGAAAGACATGGGTGCAAAATTTGCTGGGATAATTTATAAGAACAGGTGTTCCTGGGGACTTGAAGAGGCTGGGTGATTCCTCCCTAGGGTGACCCGCCAACCTGTATAATACAGGATCATATTTCAGTGTAAAATGCTATATCCTGCTTTGATTCAAATTGAGCAACACTCCCGGATTTACAGAAACCATTCCGGTTTCTGATTTGATCCCAGAATGCCCTGCTTTTCCTTAAGACATCCCTATTTTCATCGGAGAAATGTTGGGGTGTGTGGAATTATCCGACCCCTGAGCCAGGGAGATAAGAAGACATCTGAAGACAGTCCTATATAGGGAAGTTTTTATAATGTTTAATGTTTCATTATGTTTTAATATACGTTGGAAGCCGCCCAGAGTGGCTGGGCAACCCAATCAGATGGGTGGGGCCTAAATATTAAAATATAACAACCACAACAATCAGTGCTTTTTTCTAAAAAAATGTTTAGGGGTACTGTAGACGCTTGGGTTGCGAACGTGATCCGTGCGGGAGGCACGTTTGCAACCCGCAGCGTTCGCAACCCACAGCGCCGTGTCTGCGCACGCACGGGTTGACATTTGGTGCTTCTGCGCATGCGCAAAGCACAATTTAGTGCTTCTGCACATGTGTGAGTGCCGAAACCCGGAAGTAACCTGTTCTAGTACTTCTGGGTTCGGCACGGTGCGCAACCCAAAAAAACACAACCCGAAGCATCTATAACCTGAGATAGGACTGTACTCTCATTTTGACTCATGAAAATCACCATTTTATAATTCAAATTGGGAAAAATAAATACAGTAAATGGACAAAAGTATGAAGATTCACAAAATGTTTAGGTGTATGCGTACCTCTGCATCCCCCCAGAAAAAAGGACGAATAATTAATAATAATAACAATAATAATAATAATAATAATAATAATAATAGACTAGGACATCCCTGTATTATCCCTGTTTTCATCAGAGAAATGTTGGAGGGTATGTCAATACAGGACACAGTTTGTCCTGTTTCCCCCCTTTCCCACCCCACCCCAAGTTAGGGGTCCTGACCCAATGCATATGTGTGAAAGGGTATGTGAAAGGCCATGTATTGCAGTTCTGAGTAGCCAAGCACAGACAGATTGACAGATTCATGTGTATGTCTGTGCGCATGTGAAAATCCAGAGATCCAGCTGTTAGGCTGCAATAGATTGCAATAGATTGGACCCTGCTCCTACACTGTGAGTAAATCTTGCAACTCCAGTGTCCTTGAGGAATTTTAATCTACCCATGCAGTGGCTGGGATTGATAACAACAACAACAACAATAATAATAATAAAAATAATTTATCATTTATACCCCGCCCATCTGGCTGGGCCTCCCCAGCCACTCTGGGCAGCTTCCAACAGAACACTAAATACAATAACCTATTAAACATTAAAAGCTTCCCTAAAGAATCCCCACCCTAAACAGGGCTGCCTTCAGATGTCTTCTAAAAGTCTGGTAGTTGTTGTTCTCTTTGACATCTGGTGGGAGGGCGTTCCACAGGGCCGGCGCCACCACCGAGAAGGCCCTCTGCCTGGTTCCCTGTAGCTTGGCTTCTTGCAGTGAGGGAACCGCCAGAAGGCCCTTGGCGCTGGACCTCAGTGTCCGGGAAGAACGATGGGGGCAGAGACGCTCCTTCAGGTATACTGGGCTGAGGCCGTTTAGGGCTTTCAAGGTCAGCACCAACACTTTGAATTGTGCTCGGAAATGGACTGGGAGCCAGTGTAGGTCGTTCAAGACCGGTTATATGGTCTTGGCGGCCGCTCCCAGTCCCCAGTCTAGCTGCCGCATTCTGGATTAGTGGATGGCTCCGAAGTCATTTCAGCACCAGATTTGCTCCCCGCAACACCCAACCACTCCTCCTTCAGTCCTGGAGCAAAGGTGGCTGCCCTCTTTTCACCTAACCCAGACCTGGTCCCCAAATCGAACACCTTGGAGGACGAGCCACAGGTTGAGAGGACCAGGTGGAGCCGGCAGGGTCCCCCTGAACATGATGCTGAGAATCCCCTAGAGGGGTCCTGTGGGTTGATAAAATCCGATGAACAACCTCAGAGGAGGAGGAAGGGGAACATCTGATAAATTAAAAAATCCCCAGGGACCTGCATAAGATGTTTTACTATGTTTTCATATGTGCTGTAAGCTGCCCAGAGCGGCAGGGAGAAAATAATAAACTTATAATTATAATGTAAGAACAGGGTGTCAGACTAAAATTATGGAAAGAAGGTTTAAAATTTGCTGCATGCAATGCCCTAAAAGAAAACGTGATGAAAATGATGTATAGATGGTATATAACACCTGTCAAGTTAGTGAAAATGTATAAAGTCAGTAATAAATGTTGGAAATGTAAACAAAAAGAGGGAACATTTTATCACATGTGGTGGGAATGTAAAAAGATGAAATGCTTCTGGGAGATGATATATAATGAGATGAAAAAAATGTTGAAATATACATTCATAAAGAAACGAGAAGCATTTTTACCGGGCCTTGTGGGGAGTGATATAAATAGAAAGGTATGTAAGCTCTTTTTATATGCAACAACAGCAGCAAGAATATTACTGGCCCAAAAATGGAAGCAAGAAGAAAAATTCCGACGATTGAAGAATGGAGGATGAAGTTAAGGGACTATGCAGAACTAGATAAACTAACAGGAAGGATTCAAAACCAGCGGGACCAGAAATTCATGGAAGACTGGAGTAAATTTGCGGACTACTTGAAAAGTATTTGTGAAGATCAGACGACGTTTGTAGGTTTGCAAGAAGTTTTGAGAGGAGTATTATTGCAAATATTGCAAAAATGGAGAAGGGGAAGGATGATTTGTTAAGAGATGTAAAGGCAATATAAAGTTAAGAAATGCATAAGAAGTGGTTAAAACGGTGGATCACCAGAGGTGCTGATGGAAGTCTAAAAAGATTGTATAAGTGATAAGTTCTGTGGTACATTTTATGATTTATATGTTAAAATCAATAAAAATTTAATAATAATAAAGAAAAGAGAGAACAGGGTGCCAGACTAGGTGGCCCTCTTTGGCCTGGCCCAACTTTCCTAGCTTCTTGCAGAACCTCCAGGTGCAAGGGCAGTCTATCTAGATTCTCTTTGGGGCATTTTTGGGCACCGCGAGGAACAGGAATCTGGACAGCATGAGCCAGTGGCCCGACGCAGCTTCAGGGCTCTCCCTACATTCTTAAGGACTAGAAACCCGCAGCGGCCTTGCAGGAACTGTCTGACCACGGCTGCTATCATCGTGCCCCTGACCGCTGACGAAGCCGGCGGGCGACGGAGACCCACGCTGCCCAGATGCCCACAAGCGCCCCACTTTTGGAGGAAGACTGGGGTCCGTTGCCTCCGTGTTTTTGCAAGGATGCAAACACACGACGCCGTCGCTTTTCACAAGGCAGTCACCAGGAAAAAAAGGGTTTCTTTTCCAGTCCTGGGGTGGGAAAAGCAGAGGAAATCTTATCCCACCTGCACTGAAAACACTTGGGAAGGGGGGGGGGAGCGTTAAGAAGATAATATTTTTTGGGGGGGTGCCTATCAGAATCCAGAGTCCCCTCCTTGGAAATACGAGCGCTTTTCTGAAAATTGGGCATTTGTTGGAGATGGGCTGGAGTCGCAGATAAAGGCACCAACAGACGCTTCTCTAACCTCGCACCCAGCACAATCCCGGAATCAAAAACTCATTATTATGGTCTTACAGCCTTCCATGCTTATTACAGAGAGTCATCTAGCGAGATCCACAGCTGCTATTTTCTTCCGCCGCCCCCCTTCCAGCTTTACCTGATGGAGAGGGGGCAGCGCAAACGCTCCTCTCTCATTCCCCCACCCCCATCTCCATGCCCAGATCTATTTTTCCCCTTCATAGCCCCCAAGCAAAAGCAGAATCCCGCTTGTTGTGGTTTAGTTGTGTCCCCCTCTTCGTGACCCCCTGGACCAGAGCACGCCAGGCCCTCCCGTCTTCCACTGCCTCCCGCAGTTTGGTCAAACTCATGCTGGTAGCCTCGAGAACACTGTCCCACCACCTCGTCCTCCGTCGTCCCCTTCTCCTTGTGCCCTCCATCTTTCCCAACATCAGGGTCTTTTCCAGGGAGTCTCCTCTTCTCATGAGGTGGCCAAAGTCTTGGAGCCTCAGCTTCAGGATCCGTCCTTCCAGTGAGCACTCAGGGCTGATTTCCTTCAGAATGGAGAGGTTGGATCTTCTTGCAGTCCATGGGACTCTCAAGTGTCTCCTCCAGCACCAGGATTCAAAAGCATCCATTCTTCGGCGATCAGCCTTCTTGATGGTCCAGCTCTCACTTCCATACATCACTACTGGGAAAACCATAGCTTTTACTATACGGACCTTGTATGGCTCCCCTATTCTGAAAGAGGGGCTTCGCGGTGTCCCGAGGGAGACGTGGACATGTAAGGAGGCAGCTGGAGCAGAGCAGCAGTACACCTGCTTTGCAGGCAGAAGGTCCCGGGTTCTCATTAGACCTGAGGATCCTTCTAGTCCTCATGAAGAGGAAATGTCTCAAACAAGTTCCTGCATTGCAGGCAGGCATTAGGCATAGGCAAACTCGGCCCTCCAGATGTTTTGAGACTACAACTCCCATCATCCCTGACCACTGGTCCTGCCAGCTAGGGATGATGGGAGTTGTAGTCCCAAAACATCTGGAGGGCCGAGTTTGCCTATGCCTGGACTAGATGAGTCCCTTCCGACTCTACAATTCTGTGGTTCTAAGTTCTCATTTGACCTGAGGAGGTTTCTAGTCCTCATGAGCAGGGAATGTAGCTTAGCAAAATACAGGCTTGCAGCCAGTTGCTAGACCTTACAGTGGTACCTCGGGTTAAGAACTTAATTTGTTCTGGAGGTCCATTCTTAACCTGAAACTGAGGTACCACTTTAGCTAATGGGGCCTCCTGCCGCCACCGTGCGATTTCTGTTCTGATCCTGAAGCACTTAAGCGCTTCTGCACTTCCTTAAGCGCTTCTGCACATGCACGACCGCCGAAACCCGGAAGTTCCAGTACTTCCGGGTTCCAGTACTTCCGGGTTCCAGCGGTCCATAACCTGAAAAAAACGCAACCTGAAGCGTCTGTAACCTGAGGTATGATTGTATATGGCAATGGCGCAGGAGAGACCAGGGTTCAAATCATGAAGCTCAATGTGGTGCTCTACATCGCAGGGTCGTTGTGAAGATGAAAAGGACGGAGGGATAACCATGTGCGCCACTTTGAGCTCCTTTGAGCTCGCTCCGTCGTGGGGATTCGAACCGCCGACCTTCCGATTGGCAAGTCCTAGGCTCTGTGGTTTAACCCACAGCGCCACCCGCATCCTAAGTACTTAGAGGCATTTGGCCACCGCAGGGAAAGGATGCTGGGGCCGGACGGGCCCCCTTTTGGCCTGGATGCTCTTGCAAAGCCACTCCGCCTCTGCGCCCGATATTCACCGCCGAAACGCAGAGCGATTAAGCTCTGCTTCACGGGGCTGCAGCCAAGCAGCGAAGGGGCATCTCCCCTGGGCTGTCTCAGCAGCAATTTGTGCTGGCCTCACATCGGAGCCGCCTTGTACTTAAGAAGGACGTTGCCTTTCAGACGCCGGGAGGAACAGGCGGATTTCTTCCTCTCTGAAAGAGGGAATACGCCCCCAAGTTTAAAGCCATTAAGAAGCCGGCGTGACGGAGATGTTGGTGGGTGGCCCGCCGGGGACCAGCGCGGGCAAACAGGGCCTGTCGCCGAGGGAACGGCACGCCGGCTCCTCACATCTCACTACCGCTAGGCCAGAGCCTGTCGCCTCAGACTGGGCAGGTGCCAAAACCCTCAGCCCAGTTTCTGGCTGCGGAAATCCCCGGGGCCGGGCTGTCCTGCGTTCGAATCCTCGGCTCAGCTGGCACGTTCGTGACGGGGAAGGAGGAGGCCGTCAAGAAGAAGCAAATCGTGCGCTTGCCTTGTTCTTGTTTCGCATGCAGAACAGCCTCTGTGCATCGCCACAAAGAGAGAGAGAGAGGAAAAAATCGTTCCTATTGAGGACGGGGAAAGTGCCGGCGGTTTTCCCTATGTGCCAAAATACTATTTGCAGCTGCTCCTCCGCAGAAGCGGAGCATCACTTTGGACCACTTGCGCCTCCTCTGAACATTTTCTGTGGGGCCACATGGACTCGTAAAATTGGAAGGGACCTCAGGGGTCATCTAGCCTGTCCCCGAGGGAACGGCACACCAGCCCCTCACATCTCACTACCGCTAGGCCAGAGCCTGTCGCCTCAGATTGGACAGGTGCCAAACCCCTCCGCCCAATTTCTGGCCGCGGAAATCCCCGGGGCCAGGCTGTCCTGCGTTCGAATCCTCGGCTCGGCAATGCAGGGATCTCGTGGTCCCCATCTCAAGTTGACACCAGACTGGACTCTGCTTAGCTTTGCAAACGTGCTAGCCGTTTTATTGCAAGGCATATGCTCTACTATTGAGCTGCCGAGTTTCCCTTAAAAACAAAGTAAGGTTCCAGTCCTCATGGTTCGGAAGAAGAAGCTGGTATAAAGGAGAAGCAGCAGACCTAAATGGACAGGTCTACTCAGCTATGGTTTTCCCAGTAGTGATGTATGGAAGTGAGAGCTGGACCATCAAGAAGGCTGATCGCCGAAGAATTGATGCTTTTGAATTCTGGTGCTGGAGGAGACTCTTGAGAGTCCCATGGACTGCAAGAAGATCAAACCTCTCCATTCTGCAAGAAGATCAAACCTCTCCATTCTGAAGGAAATCAGCCCTGAGTGCTCACTGGAAGGACAGATCCTGAAGCTGAGGCTCCAAGACTTTGGCCACCTCATGAGAAGAGAAGACTCCCTGGAAAAGACCCTGATGTTGGGAAAGATGGAGGGCACAAGGAGAAGGGGACGATGGAGGACGAGATGGTTGGACGGTGTTCTCGAAGCTACAAACATGAGTTTGACCAAACTGCGGGAGGCAGTGGAAGACAGGAGTGCCTGGCGTGCTCTGGTCCAGGAGGTCACGAAGAGGCGGACACGACTAAACGACTAAACAACAACAACAACAACAATGGGAAGGATTCGAAACTTCAGAGATTCTTAGAAGACCAGAGTAAATATATGAACTACCTGAAAAGTAATTGTGATGAACAGATTACGCTAGTAAGATGGCAAGAAGTTCTGTAAGGTGGGTTATTTGAAATATTGCAAGAAAGACTAAGAAAAGAATTATTAGCTAAGGATAATTAAGTGTAACGTGGGTGGGATGCGGAATTAAGTGTAACGCGGAATTAAGTGTAACGCAGAATTAATTGTAACGCTGGTGGGACGCAGGTGGGAATTAAGTGGGACGCGGGTGGCGCTGTGGGTAAAACCTCAGTGCCTAGGACTTGCCGATCGCATGGTCGGTGGTTCGAATCCCCGCGGCGGGGTGAGCTCCTGTCGTTCGGTCCTAGCTCCTGCCCACCTAGCAGTTCGAAAGCACGTCAAAGTGCAAGTAGATAAATAGGTACCGCTTTATAGCGGGAAGGTAAACGGCGTTTCCGTGTGCTGCGCTGGTGCTGGCTCGCCAGAGCAGCTTCGTCACGCTGGCCACGTGACCCGGAAGTGTCTGCGGACAGCGCTGGCTCCTGGCCTCTAGAGTGAGATGAGCGCACAACCCTAGAGTCTGTCAAGACTGGCCCGTACGGGCAGGGGTACCTTTACCTTTACTAATTAAGTGTAATAGGAAATTAAGAAATGCAGAGTAAGAGATAAAGAACAGAAAATCATCAGAGGTGTTGAGGGAAGTCAAAAATATTGTGGAGGATGTGAAGATATGTTGTATGACTGTTGGGACTGATATGTTAAAAAATCAATAAAAATGTATATTTTTAAAAAGAGAGCCTGATCCAGCTAGCCGGTCTCTTCTTATGTAACCAGCGGGGGAGAATTTGTCAAGAGGCAGGGAGAAGCGTGATCGGTCGCCGCCATCTGCAGACCATGTATGATCTTAAGGCGGAGGAGCGAGGGCTGGGAAAAAAGTTGGCAACCCGGTGTTCGAGGCAGCACCCTGCGAAGATATTGAGGGGGGGGGGAGTGTTGGCTGCCCTATTCTATATCTGCCCTCCCGCTCAGAAAGTATGAATACCAGTCCTCGCCGGCGTCTGGCTTCCTCAGCGGGTTTAAGACCTGCCACTTAGCTACCCGCTAAGGAGTTAAAACCTTGTCACCGAATTGATCGCAAGGAGCTAACGGGGGCCTCCATTATGGGGCCAGGCGCTGCAAAAGATTCACTCCTCGCATTAAGATTTAAGACCCCGCGATGGCATGGTCTCCAAAATTAGACAATGTAATTAAATGAAATATTATGCCAATTAAAATCCAGAGCCCCCCCCACGCCAGTCTAATCCTTACCCTGGGCCATCTTCGATGTAAATTTAATATATTACTTCTCATCAACTCCACATTATATTCCGGCGCCTCTGAGCAACGATGGGCTAATTTTAGAGAATTCTCCAGCTGTCTTGCTGCCTCCCCATAAAGCGGGGGGGATAGAGAAAAAGAGAAAGAGAGAGAGAGATGACTTTGGGGGGGAAAGCGGGGAGTTTGAGAAAACTGTGTCGTCAGGGGTTTTTTGGAGGAGCTGACAGGGTTCCACATTGTTAGGCTTTCTACCTTCTTGGAATCGAAGTGGTTTAAAGCTGAGCAGACTTCTAGTCCCCATGAAATGAGATTTTTGTAATCCAAGCATTTTAAAGCTCAGCAGGCCTCTAGTCCTCATGAACAGAGATTATTGGAAACAAAATGTTTAAAAGCTCAGCAGGCTTCTAGTCCTCATGAACACTGATCTTGGAATCAATGTGTTTTAAAGCTGAGCAGACTTCTAGTCCCCATGAAATGAGATTTTTGGAAGCCAAGCATTTTAAAGCTGAGCAGGTTTCTAGTCCTCATGAACAGAGATTCTTAGAATCAAAACGTTTTAAAGCTGAGCAGGCTTCTAGTCCTCATGAACGTCCTAAAGCCGCCTGAACTTTGCAAAAGGCACTGCTAGTTTTTCTAGCCTCCAAATCCCCTTAAATCAAGACTCAGTGCTTGCTTACTCTGCGAATCACATATTTTGTACCGATAAGCGAATCCAGAAGCAAAGAGAGCTGCCCTTCGCCGCGTCCATTAGCACCTTTCCAAGTTTGCAGCCCGGGACTCTTTCCTCAGCCCCACCTAGAGAAGTCTTCAGCAACCAAACCTGGAACCAGGCCCTCCCTCACGGCAAACACACAGACATCCTTTATAGCTCCTTTTTATATAAAAACATTCCCAACCTCACGGCCGACGCCGCAGTTCCCCGGACAGAACCGCCTCCCTCAAAACAGGGAACCCGAATGAAAAGAACGATTCAACAAGTTTCTGGGTGGGGGAAAGAAGACCAGCATCACATTATTGTCAAATCTGAGGGAAGGATTCGCACTCGTGTCCCTGGCTCCGCCCACCACGGCATGCAGCCCCCGGGAAGGCGAGGCGGCCCTGGGGTTTCGCCGTTCCTGCCTTACAGTTTTCCTTCAGGTACGGACAGCTCCAGTCCTATTCTGGCTTCTTTTGCAGCAGATCAACTTGCAGGGGGGAACCTGGGGTGGGCCATCAAGGTGGGAGAACCCCCACTCACCCCCCACGTGTGGGTCCACCTTGTTCCGGCCACCAGGGGGCAGCAGCGACGGAATCCGGTCGGCACAGGCCTCCCCCCTTCCCAGTTCTCCCCCTCTGTCCGCAGGGCTCTGGCACTCGCATTGGAAATTAAACTATAAATAATTCAGGCCTCGTTGCCGTTGCGAATACGGAATATGGAAGCGACAGAGGAGGGGGGGGGCTGCGGGAGTCATGCAGCGAGCAGAAATGGGGCTTAATGCTATTTTTTGGGGTGGGGGGGAGAGGAACCAGGACACACACAAACCCCATTTCTCTCTCTTCCCCACCACTTGGAAACAGAAAGAAAAATTAGCAGCTGTGTACAGGAGAACACTATTGCAATGAAATCCAGGCCAGGCAAAAAAAACAAAAACGCAAGCAGAACGGCAAAATGTGCTGATTTTCCTCTATATAAAAAAGGCAGTGTTGTGCAGTGGTTAGTCAAGGACCTAGGAGAGATCAGAGTTCAAATGCCCACTTGGAAGCTCACAAGGGGTGAGCTCGGGGATCAGATCACCGCATGGGGAGGTTGGGGCCCAGAGGGAGAGGCGGTGGCAGTCTGTACATGCTCAGAGGCTCCGCTATGGTGGTTGTAGAGGAGGAGGAGTCCCCTGACTGGGCCAGCTCGTTTAAGGTGATGGAAAAGTCAGCGACAGGTTGCAGTTTTGCTCCAGTTGCATATTCCTTCACTGGACTATATCAGGGGTCAGCAAACTTTTTCCGCAGGGGGCCGGTCCACTGTCCCTCAGACCTTGTGGGGGGCTGGACTATATTGGGGGGGGAATGAACGAATTCCTATGCGCCACAAATAACCCAGAGATGCATTTTAAATAAAAGCACACCTTCTACTCATGTAAAAACACTCTGGGCGGTCCGGATTTAGAAGGCGATTGGGCTGGATCCGGCCCCCAGGCCTTCGTTTGCCTACCCATGATCTAGCGCAATATTTCCAACACGGACTGGCAGCAACTCTTCAGGGTTTCTGGCAGGGCTTCTCTCAGCACCCTAGCAGGAGATGACGGAATTTGAACCCGGGCCCTTCTGCATTCAACGCAGCTGTTCTCCCGCAGAACTGTGGCCCTTTACCAAGGTTTTGAGCAGATAGTGATCAGAAAAGATGAAGGATTTTCACAAGGATCTCCCAGTGGGGCGGCCTATAGATCACGAACCCGGCCTCGAGTGCGAATTCAGCTAAGAAGACCAAGCCAGCGTTTTATGTATGAATGGATCAATGCGCTCCTTCCTGGTTTGCATGTTAATTTTAGCACTCGCTTAGAGGGGAGGGACGTTGCCAAGTAAGTTAACGTGCCGCGGTTTAATCCATCTTTACTATTTGCAACAGAATGTAACAGTTACGTTCCGGGGATTGGCAAATCGAAGCCATTGCCGCTCATTTGGCGGCGGCTTTTTATCCCCGCGTTCAAAAAACAAAACAATTGGGGGCTGCTTGCTGACATTTTCCTCCCGGCCTTTTCGCACAAACGCCCTCTTTGCTTTTGAGGCTAGATTACGGCAGGATTGAAAGTTAAAGGCAGCTTTCCCGCAAGGTGCCAGAGTTCACTTCCTCCTCTTCCCTCCCAATCCGCCTTTCCTTTTGTGCTGTGGCTTTTCAAGAGCGTTAAGAGCAAAGGGCTGTCTTGTCGCCGAAAAGTTGCTCAGGGAGCCTTTGTGGTGGGGGGAGCTGAAAAAGGGGGGTCAAAAGGTCTTCATTTAATTCAGGAGTGGTGAATCTCAGGCCACCCCTGCCCTTGGGACTCTCCCCCCCCCAAAAAAACCCCTGTGGATTGCATCCTAGAACTGTTTTCATGCCTCTCATTTTCCCGTAGGGAAGACCATGTGGTGGTGTAGATGCCTGGCTTGTTGTATAATAATAATAATAATAATAATAATAATAATAATAATAATAATAATAATTTTTTATTTATACCCCGCCCATCTGGCTGGGTTTCCCCAGCCACTCTGGGCGGCTTCCACAAAGACCAAAAATACACTAATATATCATTTATCTCTTTGACATCTGATGGGAGGGCGTTCCACAGGGCGGGTGCCACTACCGAGAAGGCCCTCTGCCTGGTTCCCTGTAGCTTTGCTTCTCGCAGCGAGGGAACCGCCAGAAGGCCCTCGGCGCTGGACCTCCGTGTCCGGGCAGAACGATGGAGGTGGAGACGCTCCTTCAGGTATACTGGGCCGTTTAGGGCTTTAAAGGTCAGCACCAACACTTTGAATTGTGCTCGGAAACGTACTGGGAGCCAATGTAGGTCTTTCAAGACCGGTGTTATGTGGTCTCGGCGTTATGTGAACACAAAAGGGAGAAGCGGAAAAATGTGTGGGTTGTAAACAAAAATCTGCCCCTTTTCCTCCTTACGGGGTATCCAAGAGCCCATATAGAGTCGTTATGTAGGTTCCCTATTGGTAGGAGAAGATAACAGAGGCCAAGCAGAGAATATTGCAAGCAAAGTAGCTAGTAATCTTGATCTTTATTGATCTGTTGCAACAGGGTCCTCACTCACCACACGCAGGAAAGGAGGAGGAACCCAGAACAATGGTGTGTCTGCCCTTATATAGACTTTTGAAATTGCCACCCTGTAGATCAAGCCCACCCCCAGAAACATCATGCATACATCACAGAAGGGGTGTAGCTCAAGACCTCCACCCAGATACCTACATCACAGAAAAGGCGGTCTATAGCAGAAATCTGAGTGCTTTGTCTATCTCCTGTCTGCCAGGTTACTAGTTTAACGGTCACTTGATTGGATTGCCTGGGGAGCCTGGCCAGTCTTTTGTAATGATAAATACTTAGGTCCTGAGCCAGGTCACAGGCTCACACCCTATTCATATCTTAAATGTGCCCTTAAGACAGGATTTGTGAAGGAAAAGACAATGGGGAGGATTTTCCGTTTTCCTTTGACCTTGCAGAGAAAACATTTGCTCAGTTTGGGAATCAAAAATGGTTTCAGGTCGGTCTTCCTGTGTTGATCTATGTATGTGCTTGGTTGGTACACTTATGAACTTTTAACATATATCTTGTTGTTGTTGTTTAGTCATTTAGTTGTGTCCGACTCTTTGTGACCCCCTGGACCAGAGCACGCCAGGCACTCCTGTCTTCCACGACCTCCTGCAGTTTGGTCAAACTCGTGTTCGTAGCTTCGAGAACACTGTCCTGCCATCTCTTCCTCCGTCGTCCCCTTCTCCTTGTGCCCTCCATCTTTCCCAACATCAGGGTCTTTTCCAGGGAGTCTTCTCTTCTCATGAGGTGGCCAAAGTCTTGGAGCCTCAGCTTCAGGATCTGTCCTTCCAGTGAGCACTCAGGGCTGATTTCCCTAAGAATGGAGAGGTTGGATCTTCTTGCAGTCCATGGGACTCTCAAGAGTCTCCTCCATCACCAGAATTCAAAAGCATCAATTCTTCGGCGATCAGCCTTCTTTATGGTCCAGCTCTCACTTCCATACATCACTACTGGGAAAACCATGGCTTTAACTATACGGACCTCAAAATTCCTATCACATGTGCATGTCCTTCCTTCTTTGAGTTCCTTGGAAGAATGAAGGCAGGGGGGAGGGCTGTCAACGACTATCAGCCACAATGGCTATGCTCTGCGTCCACGAACAGAAACAGAGGTGGCGCCGTGGGTCAGAGCATCGGACCATTAACCAGAAGGTTGGTGGTTCGATCCCACCCAGGGATGGCTGTGGGCAGGATTCCTGCATTGCGGAGGGTTGGACTAGATGTCCTTCAGGGTCCCTTCCAGCTGTACAATCCGATGATTCTGAATGCTAGTTGCAGGAAACTAGCTTTTGTGATCGGATCCCGTTTCTTGGTGGTTTCCAAGAGGCAACTGGGTTGCCACTTGAAGAATGGGGTGTTGGACTTAAGACGGGCCTGATCCTTCTTACGTTCTTAAGAAATAAAATTAAAATGTTAATCTTCCAAAATCTGGGGACGATTGAAAAGAAAGCAAGAAAGCAGGCAGGCTAAATATTACTCACATCCATTAATGCTGGCGGATCTGCTCTGAGTCAGCTGTGTCCATGGATTCAAATGGGTCTACTCAGCCAGCCAACCAACCAATGGCCTGGCCGGCTGGAATTCACAGGCTGCCTGGGATTCAGAGATTTACCTCTGACCGCCTTTTCTGAAGATCCTGGGCCTTAATCCCGTTAAATACACACCATTTCCTGCCCAGACGCCAAGCTACCTTCCTCTTCCCTCTCCAGCCAAAACGCCCCTTCGGCAGCTGTGGCCTGGCCTTGGAAGCCGTCCGGCAGTGAGGCTTTCCTGGAATACTGCCCGCTCCTTCCTCCCTGCGAGGAAGGAAATCTACAGGGCTGGCTCTGTCAACCTGGGCAATTTCAACCGGGTTTCATTTGCAGCCTTTAAGAGGGAGAGCAGAGCATCCCTGACTCCCTGGGGCAAAATCTGGGGGATGGTCTCTCCTCTGCCACATTACTCCGATCCACAAATGACGTTGGCACCCCCCCCTGCATTCGTGAACCCTTGTCTTCTTTCTTTATAAAATTGTGCAGCTGGAAGGGACTCCAAGCATAATATACCGTATGTTTCGCTCTATAAGACGCACCAGACCACAAGACGCACCTAGTTTTTGAAGGAGGAAAACAAGAAAAAAAATATTCTGAATCTCAGAAGCCAGGACAGCAAGAGGGATCGCTGCGCAGTGAAAGCAGCAATCCCTCCTGCTGTTCTGGTTTCTGGGATAGCTGCGTAACCTGCATTCGCTCCATAAGACGCACACACATTTCCACTTACTTTTTAGGATGGAAAAAGTGAGTCTTATAGAGCAAAAAATACGGTAGTCCATGGGTAGGCAAACTAAGGCCCGGGGGCCAGATCTGGCCAACTGCCTTCTAAATCCGGCCCGCGGACGGTCTGGGAATCACCATGTTTCTACATGAGTAGAAGGCGTCCTTTTATTTAAAATGCATCTCTGGGTTATTTGTGGGGCATAGGAATTCGTTAATTTCCCCCAAAAAATATAGTCCGGCCCTCTACAAGGTCTGAGGAACAGTGGACCGGCCCCCTGCTGAAAAAGTTTGCTGATCCCTGGTTTAAGGCTTTATAGGTCAGAACCAGCACTTTGAATTGGGCCCGGAAACTAACTGGTAGCCAGTGCAGTCGGACCGGGATTTGTATAATAGGCACAAACCATCTTGCTCCGGTGAGCAACCTGGCCGTCAAATTCTGCACCGGCTGAAGTTTCCAAACCGTCTTCAGAGGCAGCCCTACGTAGAACTCCTTGCAGTAATCTAACCTTAGTTACCAGAGCATAAACAGTAGTTAGGCTATCCCTGTCCAGATAGGAGCATAGCTGGGCCACCAGCTGAAGCTGATGGAAGGCATTCTGGGCCGCTGAGGCCACCTGAGCCTCGAGCGACAGCAAAGGACCCAGGAGCAGCACCAAGCGATGAACCTGCTCCTTCAGAGGAAGTGTGACCCTATCAAGAGCAAGGGTTTCCATCCGGGGACTTTCCCAGGCTTCCAGGGCTGGACCCGGGGCTTTTTGAACCTGTAGAGCAGGTGCTGGGACCCTTCAAAACAAAGCAAGGTTCTAGTCCTCATGGGGCAGAGGGCTGGTGCAAAGGAGGCCACATCCAGCTGCCTTTGGGGGTCAAAGTTGGGGCCGTTTTCGTGCAGAGCAGCCGTTCTCCTGCCTTTCTCTGTCCCTTGCTCAAAATAAGAAACTCTCCCTGCTGCGTGGCTCTGATGAGACTGGCACGGACGCGGTCAGGCGGGAGCCAAATATATATATATATGTTTTCCGCTTGGGTTCCCCCACCTTCGACATCTCACTCAGGGTCGCCTGAGACAAATCTTTCTCCTTTCATTAGGGTGATAAGACACGCCCCTCCTTCCAAAAGCGGAGAGGGGCTGCGAATCCATTGCTTGTCCGAAATTTAGGGCGGAGGAGAAGGGCAGCCTCAGCAGGACCCGGGGCGGGGGATGAATGCACCCCTAGCTATAAAAAATGGGGTCTCCGTCTGTTTCTCCCAAATGTCTTGGCGCCCCCAGGAAATGTCTTGGTGCCCAGGAAATCTCAACACACAATGTTGTATTAGTGGGAGGTAGTATCACCCAGCCCTAGTGTAAGAGCTGGGAGATTAGGGTTCGAATCCCCGCCCAGGGCGACTTTGGGCCAGTCTCTGCCTCTCTCAGCTCAACCTCACAGGGGTGTCGCGAGGATAAAATGAAGGGAGTGAGAACTACGGACGCCATCTTGAGCTCATCGGAGGGAAGCTGGGATAGAAATGCAATGAATCATAATTAATCATCTGGTGCTCTAACCACTACGCGACACTGCCTCTCGGAGACCTTCCAGGCAACAAGTGATTCATAAGTCAAATCAATAATCGTAGTAATGTATGAAAAAGGAGATTTGGGGCGGGAATGCAAAAGGGCCCAGGGACACCTCCTAAAAATGTCCCCGTCTGTATTCTTTTAGCCTCAGAACATCCTCACACTTGGAAAGTTTTCATAAATTCTGACAGATGGGGAGGCAAGGGAGCCCCCTCACATTTATTCCACCCCAGGATTTTGAGGAAGACATGTCCTGTCCCCGATCAGGAATCTTGCCCATCTGTCACCGGCACGGACCCCGAATCCCAACCAGCCGGAAACCTCACTCGACGCGGCCCCTTGCTCTCCGCGACACCTGAATTCAAACCCGCCGCATTTAATAAGGGGGGAAAGGAGTGCTCAGAGGCGCACCACAGCTGCTTCTGCGACCTGGGGCTGCGCGATGGAACAGGGCTGCTGCTTCTGGGGGGAAACAACTGCCAAGATTTTGCCCGCCACTCAACAAAGCACACTTGGCGTCTGTAAGCAGGCAGGCAAGCGGGCAAACTTGTAATGAGAGAGAGAGGAAAAAAGGGGTCTTTCTCTCTCTCTGCCCCTCCTGACACTCCTTGTTCATCTCTAAATTGCTTCTTCTTCAACGCCGGCCGTCCCATGCTGGTCAAATGACCCCCTCTTGACAGGCACACTTCATTTTGGGTGGGGAAGCACAGGGCTGGCGGGGGGGGGGGCGGAGAGGAGAAAAGGTTGAGATATTAAAAGGAGAGCTGTGTCTTGGAAACCAAAAGGAGATGATGTTAGAATGGGAGACAAAAGATGAAGAGGTGAAATCAGTTATGATTAAATGGGCACAAGATATAGGTCATAATATTACGTTGGAAGTTTGGGAAAGACTATGGAAAACTGACTTAAAATTTACAGATTGCTCTCTTTGCTGAAAGAAAATTACATGAAAATGATGTATAGATGGTATATAACACCAGTGCAGCTAGGAAGAATGTACAAAACCAGCTCAAATATGTTTGGGAAATGTAAAGAAAAAGAAGTAGTAGTAAAATTAAAAATTTTGGGGAAATGATATATAATGAGTTGAAGAAAATGTTCCAACTAACATTTGTCAAAAAAACCTGAAGCATTTTTTGTTAGGGATTGTAGGAAAAGACCTGCCAAGGAAATTAAACAATATTTTCATGTATGCGACAATGGCGGCAAGAGTCTTAATAGCACAAGGCTGGAAGAATGAAGAAATTCCGACTGAAGAACTGCGGCAAGAGAAGTTAATGGACTATGCAGAATTGGCAAAACTGACACATAAACTACATGACAAAGATAGCTGCGACTTCAAAGATGAATGGGAACCCTTTACAAAGTACTTAAAGAAACAACAAAATGAACTGGACTCCTTGGCAGGTTTTGAACAAACATTCACAAACTTTTTATTGATAACTTTTAGATAGATGAATCAAGAATTTGTACAATTTTGCAACATGCAGAGAATAGCAAATGTTGATAAATCAGAGAAAGGAGCTGAGGGAAGTTTGGGGGGAGGGGGTTATATGTTTGGGGGAGGGAAAATAGGCGGGATTAAGGATGATTTGTTTTTATTTTGATAAAATGTTATGCTGAAATTCCTAATAAAAAATGTTGTTGTTTTTTTTAAAAAGGGAAACCAAAAGGAGATGTTAACCAAATGCAAGATTTGCGGGAGCTCTAGGGGGGGGGGGCTGGAGTGAAATGCAGAGCAGAAGAGACAGGCTGATTCCTCTTTTGGCTACACCCCAGGCCACAGATAAAGAACACTGTGGTGCACAGATAGACTGCGCTGGACTATGGAGGCTCCATTTAGCCGCTGCAACCAAGCAAGGTCAACAGAACCCCTTCTTCCTCCAAGAATGCGCCAAATCCTTTTTAAAAAAATAAGTTTGTGATGTGCCAGCAGGGGACACCAACACCCGCTGAAGGGTGTTAAAAGACCCCGATGTGAGATCATACGGAGTTGTCGTCTTTCCCACCCGGTCCAGCTTCCGACAGCTGTTCAGACAAGGGCTTTCGACAAGCCCGCAAGCTTGGGTACAAACGCAGCAGCAGTGCCCTGCCACTGTTCCCGAGCTGAGTGGCTTTTTGTGGATAGACTGCTCTTGAACATGGAGGCTCCGTTTAGGACTACGACTCATTTCTCAGGAAGAGAGGGGGAGAACACAGATCAGAAAACAAAGCAAAAAAACCCCAGCTATTTATCCTCACAACACTGAAACCACTATTCTGTCACTAAATAAGTAAATCACCAAATCTATCCAGTCACAGGGACGCGGGTGGCACTGTGAGTTAAACCACAGAGCCTAGGACTTGCCAATCAGAAGGTTGGCGGTTCGAATCCCCGCGACGGGGTGAGCTCCTGTTGCTCGGCCCCTGCTCCTGCCCACCTAGCAGTTCAAAAGCACTCCAAAAAGTGCAAGTAGATAAATAGGTACCGCTCCGGCAGGAAGGTAAACGGCATTTCCGTGCGCTGCTCTGGTTCGCCAGAAGCGGCTTAGTCATGCTGGCCACATGACCCGGAAGCTGTACGCCTGCTCCCTCGGCCAATAAAGCGAGATGAGCGCCGCAACCCCAGAGTCGGTCACGACTGGACCTAATGGTCAGGGGTCCCTTTACCTTTATCCAGTCATACAAAATCTGGTTCAGGGCAGGGATGGACAGATTTTGAACCGTGCCACCCTGTTTCAAACTTTGCCCTAACTCCTTTCTGGCTTCTTAGGTTTTCCATCTGTGGACTGCCCAGAAACCCTCCTGGCAATGAGGACTAGGAACTTGAACGCTTCGCGTTTCCCTTCCCTTCCCAGAACACCGAGACGGTCAAAGTTGCAGACTCCTGAATCCAAGCTGGGCCCATCCCAAGCTCATCAAATTTTATTTTACGTGTAATAATTACAAACGAACACGAAGGACAAATTACAGCGCGGTGCCAGGAGTTTGGAACTGGAAGAGCTCCAGGAACGGCAGGCAGGCAGGAGCGCAAGGAAGAGGGAGATAAAGGGATTCGCAGCCTTTGCCGAGATCATGATGCTCAAGCAGGCAACCAGTTTGCTTTTTAATCCCCTCTCCGTGACCCGCTGCAACCTGTATTGAACCGGCGGGATTACGGCCTGTCTCCGTGCTACAAGGAGAGCTTTGCGGCTTCCTTGCCAATCCTGCCAGTTAGAAACGCCAGAGCGGAAGAAGAAGAAGGGAATAATCACGAAAAAAGCAACCATCACCAAACGTGCATCTGCTGACACTTGAAACCGCCAAGAGAGGCAGGTGCGAAATATCAGAGTCCGGTGTGACTCTGAATGAGGGCTGCAAAGGAGGAGAGTTGCTGTCGTCCTTTCGGAGTTCCCTTTGCGGCAATTGGCCGGCCATTGTGCCAGCAGGACGCTGCACTAGATAGGCCCCCTATGGCCTGATCCAGCAGCCAGGCTCTTCCGATGCTCTTGTGGAACCTCCAGGTTTAGTCACAGTCTATCTGGATTCCTAGGTTCTTTGGGGCATTTGGTCTCTCTAGGAGAACAAGGTTTCTCACAGAGAAAGGCCCGTATAGTTAAAGCTATGGTTTTCCCAGTAGTGATGTATGGAAGTGAGAGCTGGACCATAAGGAAGGCTGATCGCCGAAGAATGGATGCTTTTGAATTCTGGTGCTGGAGGAGACTCTTGAGAGTCCCATGGACTGCAAGAAGATCCAACCTCTCCATTCTGAAGGAAACCAGCCCTGAGTGCTCACTGGAAGGACTGATCGTGAAGCTGAGGCTCCAGGACTTTGGCCCCCTCATGAGAAGAGAAGACTCCCTGGAAAAGACCCTGATGTTGGGGAAGATGGAGGGCACAAGGAGAAGGGGACGACAGAGGACGAGATGGTGGGACAGTGTTCTCGAAGCTACCAGCATGAGTTTGACCAAACCGCGGGAGGCAGTGGAAGACAGGAGTGCCTGGCGTGCTCTGGTCCAGGGGGTCACGAAGAGTCGGACACAACTAAACGACTAAACAACAACAGTGAGAACAAGGATGCTGGACTAGAGGAGCTCCCTTTAGCGCAGGGGTCAGCAAACTTATAGCACCTCGGGCCGGTGTCTCCAGTGCCGATTGCGCCATGGGTCGGAAGGCGGAGAGCATGTGCCCATACACGTGTGCACACGCTGTTTCCGGTGCACTTCTGGGTCGGAGGAGCACCGGAAATAGCTTGTGCGTATGTGCACGGGCCTCCTCCAACCTGGATGTGCACCAGAAATAACGCGCATGCGCAAATAACGCTTGCGCATGCGCACAAGCTATTTCCAGTGATTGTCCGACCCTGAAGTGGGCAGCTGCGCAGCCCAGTGCCGGTAAGAGCCAAATAAACGAGTCCCTCAGGCCTTATCCGGCCCGCGGGCCTTAGTTTGGGGACCCCTGCTTTAGCCGGATCTGACATGACTCTTCTTCTGCATATGAAAACCCAATAAAGGTTTTTTTAACAGCACCAAACCAAGTCCTTTTCACTTCCCCAAACTTTAAGAAACTTTTGCGTTTCTATTTATTTTTAAAATTTCATTGCATTGTACCAGAACAGGGAGTAGTCAAGATCCACAGCAGCAAACAAGGCTTGCAGGAGCCAGGGGCTGGAGTGTGCAGTCAAGTACAGCACAGTGTGTTGGGTGCTGTAGCTGAGATTCTTGCATTGCTGGGGTTGGACTAGATGACCCTTGGAACCCATTCCGACTCTATGATTCCAAACTGAGGCAATGGCCAGGATCCAGGGATTGAACCCGGCACCTTCTGCATGCAAACCAGCCACTCAGCAACTGAGTGACGGCTTCTCGGCCCCAAACAAAGCAAACTTCTAGTCGTCATGGTTCATGGAAACTGCCATATCGACTAAGTCGAAACCTCCATGGGGCGTCCACACAGCTCAACGGTCCATCTTGTGAGGGTGGAGGACAGAGTTTATCGAAGGGAAGAAAAACTGCAAATATCTAAAAGCCTCCTCTCAGAAATCATGAGACGGCAGATTCAGTCATGGGGCCAAAGAGAAGCGCAAACAAGGTCATTTATCCGTTTTCCTGCCTCTCCTTTCCAGAGAACTCCTTGTCCTCAGCGACTTACCTCCTGCAGACCTTGTGACTAAAATAAGATTAAGGACAGGGAGCTGGAAGCAGCAAGGCTGCTCAGCTTCGAAAGCTTTGGAGGGCTCCGTTCGGCAGCAACGGGTTCGGCCACGGAGAGGAGAGGAGCAACAGGCGACTGAGCAAGCAGACACCAAGAGATGATGAAAGTCCTGGAAACTGACTGCCCTCCTTCCGCCTGCCTCTCCCCTAACCCTGCAATTCGTGAAGCTGAACGGTGAAAGATTCCGGACAGCGAAGAGAAAGGACTTATTCACTCGGTGAATAGTTAAACTGCGGAACTCCCTGCCTCATGAAGGCAGTGACAGCCCAACAACTTGGATGGCTTTGAAAGAGCCAGCGTGGCATAATGGTTAGAGCATGGGTAGGCAAACTAAGGCCCGGGGGCCGGATCTGGCCCAATCACCTTCTAAATCCGGCCCGCAGATGGTCTGGGAATCAGCGTGTTTTTACATGAGTAGAAGGTGTCCTTTTATTTAAAATGCATCTCTGGGTTATTTGTGGGGCATAGGAGTTCGTTCATTCCCTCCCCCCAAAAAAATATAGTCCGGCCCCCCACAAGGTCTGAGGGACAGTGGACCAGCCCCCTGCTGAAAACGTTTGCTGACCCTGTGAAAAACTTCTGGGAAATGATATATAATGAGATGAAAAAGATGTTGAAAGATACATTTATTAAGAAACCAGAAGCATTTTTACTTGGCATTGTAGGAGATGATATAAATAGACAGGATTGTAAGTTGTTTTTATATGCAATGACAGCAGCAAGAATATTATTGGCACAAAAATGGAAGCAAGAAGAACTACCGATGAAAGAAGAATGGAGGATGAAGTTGATGGACTATGCAGAACTAGATAAATTAACAGGAAGGATTCAAAACCTGCGGGACCAGAGATTCTTAGAAGACTGGAGTAAATATATGAACTATTTGAAAAGCAATTGTGATGAACAGATTACGCTAGTTAGGACTGCAAGGAGTTCTGTAAGGTGGATTATTTTAAATACTGCAAGAAAGACTATGAAGAGAATTATAGTTGAGTACAATCAAATGTAATATAGAAATTAAGGAATGCAGAATAAGAGATAAAGAACGGAAAATCATCAGAGGTGTTGACGGAGGTCTAAAATATTGTATAAGATGAGAAGGTATGTTGTATGACTGTTGGAACTGATATGTGAGGGTGAAATGGGGAGAAGGAATATTACACCCTGAGACCCTTGGAAGACAAAGGTGGTTTATAAATGCAATACAATAAATAAAAAAGAGGGGAGTTTATGTCCTACATGAAAGGAGTCCATTCTCTTCTCTGGCCTAAACCTCCCAGCATGCAGCGTACGAGGTTTGATTTTATGAGAGATGGAGGAAAACCATGAAACAATGCCACAAATGGTTTTATAAGCTTGTATCTTGCCTTCTTTTACATGCCTTTTCCCTAGACTAAAGGGTCCCTAAAGCTGCAAACCTTTGTCTTTGACAGGCAAGTCAATCAAAAAATCACAACTTTGGGGCTTGTTTAAAAAAAGTTCAACCATTTTGGGGGTTTCCTAAAAAAAAAAAAAAACTCAACAAGTGGCAATCCTAGAAAATGGGGTGTTGGAAACAGAAGAAGTTTGATACCCTCCTTCGCACATTTTCATAGATTTTGGACTGGCGTAGGGAGAAATGGAGGCAGTGAGAGATTTTACTTTCTTGGGCTCCATGATCACTGCAGATGGTGACAGCAGTCTCGAAATTAAAAGACACCTGCTTCTTGGGAGAAAAGCAATGACAAACCTAGACAGCATCTTAAAAAGCAGAGACATCACCTTGCCGATAAAAGTCTGTACAGTGGTACCTCGGGTTACATACACTTCAGGTTACATACGCTTCAGGTTACAGACTCCGCTAACCCATAAATATTACTTCAGGTTAAGAACTTTGCTTCAGGAGGAGAACAGAAATCATGCTCTGGTGGCGCAGCGGCAGCAGGAGGCCCCATTAGCTAAAGTGGTGCTTCAGGTTAAGAACAGTTTCAGGTTAAAGACGGGCCTCCGGAAAGAATTAAGTACTTAACCTGAGGTACCACTGTATAGTTAAGAGCTATGGTTTTCCCAGAAGTGAGAGCTGGACCATAAAGAAGGCTGATCGCCAAAGAATTGATGCTTTTGAATTCTGGTGCTGGAGGAGACTCTTGAGAGTCCCATGGACTGCAAGAAGATCAAACCTCTCCATTCTGAAGGAAATCAGCCCTGAGTGCTCACTGGAAGGACAGATCCTGAAGCTGAGGCTCCAAGACTTTGGCCACCTCATGAGAAGAGAAGACTCCCTGGAAAAGACCCTGATGTTGGGAAAGATGGAGGGCACAAGGAGAAGGGGACGACAGAGGACGAGATGATGGGACAGTGTTCTCAAAGCTACCAGCATGAGTTTGACCAAACTGCGGGAGGCAATGGAAGACAGGAGTGCCTGGCGTGCTCTGGTCCAGGGGGTCACGAAGAGGCGGACACGACTAAACGACGAAACAACAACAACAGCAACAAGAGAACACCCATCAGTGTACCACATGCCTGTTTATTCCCTTCTGTTTACTTTTCAACAAGGCCCAGGTAAGGATCCCCACCACATCGAGATGTGACATTGATTCCCTCACGATCTGGCGCCTACGAGCCTCCCGCCCCTCCAAATTCTGCCCCCAACCTTGAGGAGAAAAGTCCCTAAAACAAGGACTCAGTTCACAATCGAAGCAGAAAAACAAGCGCCGTTTCTCCGCCGTCAACTTTCGCCTTCAGAACTTTTCGACCCAAGCACAGAAACAATGCGAGGTTTCTTTTTTTTAAAAAAAAAAGTTAAATGCGCCATCCATCAAAATTATAGACTTTGCGAGACAATGAAGAGGGGGGGAAAACAAAGAGATGAAGGGAGAATTATTGACTTCCTAGATAAGGGGACAGGGAACAGTTGCCTGTGTAGGCCATTCGGGTATTTCTGGACTACAACATCCATTGTCCATGGCCGCATCGAGAGAGGGCCACAGGTATTCTTTTATACCTTCATCAGGCATTGTGAGACTGGTCACAGATTCGCACAATCTCAATTTCAGGTTTCATTTTGCTTTTTTTAAAAAAACCACAAAAAACACTCCCCCCAAAATTCAGCATTTCAGTGCAAATTTCTCCTGGCAAGCAACATATTTATTGCCTCTCCTTTTGCCCCATATATACATTTTTTTTGGGGGGAGGGCAAATAATTCCCCTCAATACAATGCATATTGGGAGTATGCGTTTTCCCACAAATGCATGCATTCTTCACCAAAAACCTTATGCATGTTTTTCAACCGAAGAAAAGTGCCACAACCACCGCCCCCCGCAAGAAGCTCAAGTTTCAAAGAAGAATTGGGTTATCTGTTTGGGGATTGGTTCCTTCAATTGTGAATTGCAAAAAAATAAAATAATAAAATAATAAAAATAATAAAAACCACATAAAGCAACCTCATTTTCTCCCTGGTACCCACTGTTTAGTCCACAGAAAGGGCAACATCAATCTTGGGATGTCCCAATCTACACCTCCATCTCTTTGGAAGTCCAAAAGCGCAGGCTCTTTCAACACCCTGTGCCAAGAGGTCTCTGCCCCGATGAGCATACAGTCTCAGGTCAGCCGGCAGAGAGAAATCAATGGAAACCTCATAAGAGTGTAAGAAGAAGCCTACTGGATCAGGCCATAGGATCACATTGGCTAACCAGATGCCTCTTCTGCGAAAGCAGCAAGCAGGATTCGAACTGGCATCCAAAAGCACTGTTGCATCTGATTGTGGAGCAGAGCAGAGCCATTGTGGCTGGTCACCACCAACATCCCTCCTTCCTCTGTGAATTTGCCCAAACCTCTTTTAAAGCCATCTAGGCTTGTGGCCATGACCGCCTCCTGTGGCAGGGAGTTCCGCAGACTAACTGTGAACCTCGTCTGCGTTTATCGCAGAGTTCGGCAGCCTCTCCCTTCTTCCAGAGGGCGACAGCTGGGAGAAAACAGAGAGCCGCTTTCAAAACGCTTCGCTGGGCTCTCTCCCTGTCACAGCGACTTTCCACCCCAGCCACCGTGGCACCGAGAGCTCATCCCCCAGAAAGGCCCCATGGACTCCATAAACAACAAGCCCTGGAGGATCTCAAATAGATTTCTGCCACCCAAAGCCAAAAGGAAAGAGGAAGAGGGAGGGGGAGAGTAAGAGCGATGAATCCTAAAGAGCAATTGTGGACGGGAGCCAATCTGATCCCTCGACAGGCCATATCCTTCCTAGGGACAGAACTGCTTCTCCGTCGGAGAAAATAAACAGTATTGTCGGAGCAAAAGGACAAAGGCTTTCTAACTGTTCTTGGGGTCACCAGGGATGGATGGCTCGGTCCATTTCTGTCCTCAGGCTCGCTCATTTTCCCCAACCTTAAATTCAATTCTCCCCATTTCTGCAGCGATTTGCAATTAAAAAGAAAAGAAAAGTCCTCATGAACATTTGTCAGCCTCTCTGGGTGAATTTCTCCTAAAATGCACCTCCTTTTGCATTTCTGCAAAGCAATTTCCCCCAGACAGAAAGCATTTTTGGATGTTATCTTCACAGTTATATGCATCCTTAGGCACACTTTCCCTCAGTACGTGGGTTTGAGGCAGGAGATTTTCCACTCTGCCCTACCCGGAGATGGCAGGGATTGAACCTGGGAGGTTCTGTGTGAAAAACAGGAGCTCTCCCACTGAATTACTGACGTTCGCCCTAGAAAAAAGCAAGTTTCTGGTCCTCAGGGTTCTGAATAAAGAGCTGGTTTAAATGAGATCACAGCACAGACTTGCTCCAAGGTAAAAGACTTCTGGGAATAAATTTATAATGAATTAAAAAAAATTGATGAAATATATTTTTATGAAGAAACCAGAGGCCTTTCTCCTTGGAATAACAGGTTCTGAATTGCCCAAAACAGATGTAAAAGTATTTTTGTATCCACAACTGCTTCACGGATTTCACTAGCCAAAAAATGGAAAACACAAGAACTACCATCGGTAGAAGAATGGCAGATGGAGCTGGTTGATCTCACCGGGAGAATCCGCGACCAGAAAGAAGAGGAACACCAAGAAGATTGGAAGAAATTTAAAGACTATCTGAATAAATATTGCAATATTATAGATATGTAATCACTTTAAAGAATCAATTAGGCCTAGGACTAAATTGGAATTAAATAAATAAATAAGA
Organism: Podarcis filfolensis; assembly: GCF_964270895.1. Taxonomy (NCBI): domain Eukaryota; kingdom Metazoa; phylum Chordata; class Lepidosauria; order Squamata; family Lacertidae; genus Podarcis; species Podarcis filfolensis. The sequence goes on from NC_139620.1 coordinate 3,956,157, forward strand.
AAATGTACAATAAGAAAAGTTGGGAAATATGATTATGACTGTGACATGGTTCTATGAAATAATGATATTGGCAACTGCTACATATAATTACTAAGAAATTCAGATGGAGGAGATTTGAGGAAGTCAAATAATATGTTTATGAAGATGGATCTTAATTAATTAATTAAGTGTTATTGTAGTGATGATTTGTTTTATTTTATGTTCTATATTCTTTTTTCTTTCTTCTATTTCTCTCTTTTTCCTTTATTATTGTTAATGTTTTTCTTTTGCTATGTTTATGTATGGAAAATAATAAATATTATTGTGAAAGCCAAAAAAAAAAAAAAAAAAGAGATCACAGCAAGCTGCATTTGACTGAGTCAGACCACTGGTCCATACAGCCTAGAGTTGGTCTACACTGACTGGCAAAAGTGCTTCCTGAGATTTCAGGCAGAGGTCATTCCCAGTCCCAGCTGGAGCTGCCGGCATTTGAACCCAGGACCCTCTGTGTGTTAAACCCTCTGCCACCGAGCTATGTCCCTTTCCCCATATCTTAGAGAGATACCTCGCCTATCCCTGAGCTGCTAGATTACTCAATGCGAGGAAGGCGGTTTAGGAAGACCCATGCCCATTTGGCGCCACCTGCGACTCGCATAGCCAGACACAGCCCCTCTGGCGCCATGTGCAGATCGGCATGCGTCAGGCACGACACGGCCGCCTCCAGCGCCCCGCATTGATTAATCTGTTAGCCGGACCGCTTGACAAATGGTGTCTTCTCCACCTGCCAGCGGGCAAGGCTGAAGCAGGGAGCCAGGCGACGGTGATTAATACGCAGCCAGGCACTAATTCGATTCACTTTGATCGGGGCAGCGGTCCAAAAGCATCCTTAGTCTGTCAGGCCCATCCTCTCCCCGCTGCCAGACAGGCAGATAGAGAGGAGAGTGGAGGGGGGGAGAAAGAGAGAGAGAGAGAGAGAGAGAGAGAGAGAGAGAGAGAGAGAGAGAGAGAGAGGTGGATGGGTCACAGCTAGGCTTATATAATAATAAAATAATTTATTATTTATACCCCGCCCATCTGGCTGGGCTTCCCAGCCACTCTGGGCGGCTTCCAAAAAAATATTAAAATATTGTAATACATCAAACATTAAAAGCTTCCCTTTCAAATCTGAAACTTGCTTTTCTAAAGCACAGAGAGTTGGCCCCAAACAAACAACACAGGAAGAAGAAGAAGAAGAAGAAGAGTTTGTATTTGATATCCCGCTTTATCCCTACCCGAAGGAGTCTCAAAGCAGCTAACATTCTCCTTTCCCTTCCTGCCCCACAACAAACACTCTGTGAGGTGAGTGGGGCTGAGAGACTTCAGAGAAGTGGGACTGGCCCAAGGTCACCCAGCAGCTGCATGTGGAGGAGCGGGGAAGCGAACCCAGTTCACCAGATTACGAGTCTACAGCTCTTAACCACCACACCACACTGGCTCTCAGCTGTCCTCTATCTTCCTCTTCTTCTTTTAAAAAATATTTTTTTATTTGATTTAAAAAACATAAACACACAACAAAAGTCAATTCAAAATCCAAATACTGAGATTACTCTGAATCTCCTGACTCCCCCCCCCTCCATCGCTTCCATGGGTCCTAATAAAAATAATTACAGCTGCATATCAATATCTGTCCACGTATTTTTTCTTCTAAATTGTCCATAGTTTCCGGTACTTTGCAAGTGAGATTAAAATCCTGCCAGTGTTTAAACCTGCTTGCAGAGGTCTCGTATATACAGTAAAATATAAACCGTCCCCATTCTTTTTTTAAAAAAAGTTCTTGTCTTCTTGATTTCTGAGCTTCCCAGTTAGTTTTGCCATTTTGGCATAGTCCGTCATCTTGCTTTGCCGTTCTTCTCTGGTTGGTGTTGACTTTTCCTTCCATCTCTGGGCCAAGAGCATCCGTGCAGCTGTTGTCACACACATAAACATTCTTTTCGGGTCCTTTCAGATTCCCTCTTACCGGGTGCCTATCTCACCTGTGCGAAGGGATATTGCACCTGTGCTAAGCGCATGAAATCAGGGTTGGCGTAGAGAAAGCCAACGGAGAAACGTTCTTCTCCCCCTCTCCTAACAGCTGAACTCGTGGACATCCAAAGATGGCCAACCAAGGACAGGGGGAAAAGGAACGACTTCTTCACACAGAGCAGAGTTGAACTGTGGAACTCACTGCCACAGGAAGGCAGAAACTTGGGATGGCTTTAAAAGCGAATGGGGCAAATTCAGATGTCAATGCCTACTAGCCATGATGGCTGTCTCTGCTTCCGCAGTCAAAGGCAGCGATGCTTCTGAGTATCAGTTGCTGGAAGCCAGAGGAGGGGAAAGAGTTGTTCTTGCGCTCAGGTCCGGCTTGTGGGTTTCAAAATAAAATAATAATAATAATAATAATAATAATAATAATAATAATAATAATTTATACCCCGCCCATCTGGCTGGGCTTCCCCAGCCACTCTGGGCGGCTTCCAACAAAATACTAAGATACAGTAATGCATCAAACATTAAAAGCTTCCCTAAACAGGACTGCCTTCAGAAAGTCTGGTAGTTGTTTTTCTCTTTGACATCTGGTGGGAGGGCGTTCCACAGGGCGGGTGCCACCACCGAGAAGGCCCTCTGCCTGGTTCCCTGTAACTTGGCTTCTCGCAGCGAGGGAACCGCCAGAAGGCCCTTGGCGCTGGACCTCAGTGTCCGGGCGGAACGAAGGGGGTGGAGACGCTCCTTTAGGTCCACTGGGCCAAGGCTGTTTAGGGCTTTAAAGGTCAGCACCAACATTTTGAATTGTGCTCAGAAACATACTGGGAGCCAATGTAGATTTTTCAGGACCGGTGTTATGTGGCCTCGGCGGCCGCTCCCAGTCCTCAGTCTAGCTGCCGCATTCTGGATTAATTGTAGTTTCTAGATCACCTTCAAAGGTAACCCCATGTAGAGCACATTGCAGTAGTCCAAGCGGGAGATAACCAGAGCATGCACCACTCTGGCGAGACAGTCCGCGGGCAGGGAGCGTCTCCTCCTGCGTACCAGATGGAGCTGATAAACAGCTGCCCTAGACACAGAATGGACCTGCACCTCCATGGACAGCTGTGAGTCCAGAATGACTCCCAGGCTGCACACCTGGTCCTTCAGGGGCACAGTTACCCCATTCAGGACCAGGGAGTCCCCCACACCCGCCCGCCCCATGTCCCCCAAGAACACTACTTCTGTCTTGTCAGGATTCAACCTCAATCTGTTAGCCGCCATCCATCCTCCAATACTGGATCCTCCAATACGGGATACTGGTCTTTATGGGCCATTGGCCTGATCCAGTAATCTCATGTTCTCATGGATTCACACTGGTTGCCTATTAGCCACTGGGACTTTTTAAAGCTCCTGCTGGTTATATATAAATTCCTTTAAAAAAAAAACACTCTGGACCAGGTTACCTGAAAGATCACCTTCCCTTCCATTGCCTGGGAAGGGCATGCAGATCATCAAATCGAACACAGATCATTCTGCCACAGACTTATCGCTAACACAGAGGCAGCCTTTTTCCCTGGCGGCCCCCGCCTTGTGGAATGCCCTCCCTATGGAAATACGAAAGGGTCCCATCAGCTTTGGCACCCCGCCAGCTCTCGAATATGCACCTGCATAGACAAACATTCCCCTTATCTCCGCGCTGGTTTCAATTGCTGGTTTAACTCTCTTTAATTGTGCTGTTTTAATGGGCTTTGCTTTATCGCACGTTTTAATTGTGAATGTTTTAACGTTTCGATGAAATTGTTTTATTGTGCATTTCAATTATCCGTGTTTTCGCAATCGGTTTTTACACTCAAAGCCGTCTTGGCAATTAAACAACCAATACAGATGATGATGATGATGATGATGATGATGATGATGATGATGGCACTAATACTAACACTAACATCAATATATCAATATCAATATCATCAATATTAATGAATTGAGTTCTGGAGCTGCCCTTATCCTGAACCTTTCTATGCCCTTAACCTGTCGCAGCTCAGAGGAGAAAATGGACATAGTCCCCGGTCTATCTCTTGTGGATCGGCCAGCCACAGATCCTATAGCTAGACCTCCTAAACTCTGAGGATCTGCACTTGCCTGAGAGCCCTGAGAAATGGGCTACCGACTCCCCTGATGATTGTGAAAACCCCGCTGAGCATCCATTCAGCCAGTCTCCACATTCCTGCCACCTAGAATGAGACAGCAGCTTCGCTGTTGGCACAGGGGTAAGGTGCCAGCACTAGAATGCCAGCCAACACTCTGCAGGGAAGTGAAAGGTCTGTTCAGCTAGGGGTAATAAGTCGTGCTTAAGAATGTAGGAACAGTGAAAGACTTCTGGGAAAAGATTTATAATGAATTGAAGAAAATGTTGAAATATACATTTATTAAGAAACCAGAAGTCTTTCTACTTGGAATAATAGGTTTGGAACTGCCCAGGAAAGATGTTAGATTGTTTTTGTACGACTGCAGCTAGAATTTTGCTAGCCAAAAATTGGAAATTACAAGAAGTCCCAACAGTGGAGGAATGGCAGGTGAAGATGATGGACTTTTGGGAGCTAGCCGACCTGACCGGAAGAGTCCGCGACCAGAAGGAGGAGGAGCACCAAGAGGAATGGAAGAAATTTAAGGATTATCTAGTTAAATATGTTAAGATAATTTAAATAGAATTACTTGTGAGTAACAGACTGGCCTAGGATTTAAAGATGTGAAATTGTATAATACTATGGATAGAAATCAAAATGAAAAGAAAGAAAGAGGTTAATTGAAGAAGTAAATTTTATATGAAAATAGTATTGGAAAACTGCTACAATGAGCTAGATGGAAACTCAGCTGGGGGATTTGAGGAAGTCATTTAACAATGGTAACAAAAGTGGGACTAGACCAGTTAGGATAAATGTTTGTTTGTTTTTTGATATTGTAATGTTTTGTTTGTTTGTTGTTATGCTTGTTATAAACTTGGAAAATTAAAAAAAATGAAGATTAAAAAAAAAAGAACGTAGGATCAAAGCAAGAGTCCCAGGCACGCTGTGGCCAACCACACGCCGGCAGAAACATGCAAGCAGGATGTGAGCACAAAATCACAGATGACACTGTCGCTTTAACGGCAGGCTGCAGTGACCCAAGGCGGAGCTTGAACCCAGGTCCTCTGAGCCAGACCATAATGTTCTAGCTTGTTGAACTGAGCTGGTGCTGAGGCAACATGTTCCCTCTTGCTCTCAGCCAACAGCCGCTGTCCGTGGTCCTGAAACTCTCGCCCTTGAACTCTGACCCAGCACCCTTGGCCCTGTCCAGGGTCCTGACCTCCCTCCAGCGTGAAGCCAACTTGGGGAGCTCTTGAGCTCCTGAATTCTGAGTCCTGAGTTCCTCCCTGTGATGGCCTGGGAATCGGATTCAGAGGCTGAACCTGAGGAATCCCAGCCTGCACAGGAGTCCCCGCCTCCAGAATCAGCTGAGCCTGAAGGGTCCTCACCTGTGCTGGATCCTCAGGTGCAGGCACCAGCTGAGTCTGCTCTGGCTCCTGAGGTGATGGAGGACCCATTACCTGCAGGTGCTCCACTCTCAGCCCCATCAGAGGAAGCTGAGGTTGCCTCTGGGTCCAGTAACCCTCCAGCCTCTCCTGAGCTGCAGAGGCTCAGGGCAGAGAGGCGGAGGGAACTAAGTTCCTGCAGGAGGAGTGCTCGCCTCTAGGCCAGGAGAGGCGAGTCACCTGTGGACCGGGGCCGCCCTATGCCTCGGGGCAGATAAAAGCCAGCCAGCCCCAGACCCAGGTTGCGGGAGCAACATTGTTGGTAGCCTGTTCCTGCCTGCACCCTGTCCCGCTCTCCTGCCAGAGTTCCTGACCTCACCTGACTCCCTGCCTTGGACCCAGCTTCAGCTTTGACAGACTGCCTCCATACTGCACCCTTGACCTCGACCTCGGACTGGACTCAGATCTCGCCTCACGGTTAGCCCCCGGGACCAGCACATTCCCTCTTGTTCGGGTCTTCTTAGTGCAACGGAGGGCGCTGTGAATCAGATCAACTTTTTGGGTTGCAAACGGACCAACAATCGAGAAGCAAACCATTCCATGGTTGAAATGAGCATAGAACAACTGCAGGGCGGGGGGGAAGAGAAGGAATTTGAGAAAGAAGTGCTGGAAAGGTTTGCAGCAAATCAACGAAAACTTGCTTTGGTTTAGATTTTTTAAATCTAAAAGGTGCGCTCTTCGGAATTTTGCAAAACTGTGAACCACACGAAAGGTACTCCCTGATGTTAATTTTATATTTAACTTCCTCGTTTTCAAGTGAAGATTTGGACAGATTTTTCTGAGCACTTGGGGTCCAAAGAAGGTAATTTAAAACAACTGTTGTTGAGAGATTTCATTCCGAATCTGCTGGAGTCAGACAGAGAATAATAATAATAATAATAATAATAATAATAATAATAATAATAATAATTTATTTATTTATACCCCGCCCTCCCCGACCAGAGCCGGGCTCAGGGCAGCTAACACCAATATAATCACAGTAAAAACATAATAGGGGGAAGAGAAAAAACCAATTTAAAATACAGGTTAGAATGCAATTTAAAACGCATCCTCATTTTAAAAATAGCCATGACCCTGCCGGATTGGAGCGGCAGTCCACACATGACACCTAGTCTCCTGCTTCCAACCGCGTGCAGCAGCAAGCAGGACGCAGACTGCAAACTGGTGACTTTGGGGTGCGTGCCGTGGCGAGAATCAAGGGCACGCTGGCACAAAACATCTCTCAATGCCTCCAAGGTCACAAGATGCTCCCCAGCAAAAAACAGATAATGTCTCTGGCTGTTGCGTCTAAGTTTGCTGTATCTCTCTAAAAGCGAACAAGACCCTGCCAGCTTCCGCTTATCTCTTGCGCAAGGCTGGGGTGGTTTAATAACAGAAGCTGTTCCTGGAAGGTTAAGGACCGTGCGGCCATCACCCGGTCTCAAGGCTGCCTGGCGCTCCTGGAAGCGCTCCAACTCTCCTCTCCCACTCTCTTCGGTTTGAGAAGCAGGGATTAAGCGCCCGTAATCACTCCCTAAACCAGCCAACAGGGCTTTTCCTGCCGCTGGGTCTGCCATCCCTCTGAGACATCCGAACGCAGCCCCACGCGGCATAAATTGAGGGGGTCCCACTTCCCTCTAAGGCAGTGAAAACACACACATACACACATGCTTTCTGGCTTGCCGGAATAAATTTGGCAACACATCCGGGGGCCATTTGAGAGGAGAGGAGACCCCCGAAGAACTGGAAGTTCCAAGGAAGAACTTATGAAAAGTTTCCTGGATCAGGAAAGAGGCTCATCTAGTCTAGCATCTTATTTCCACAGATGCCGGTGGAAAACCAGGAAGCAGGACCCGGGCTAAAGAACACTCTCTGCTCCTGCAGTTTCCAGGAACTGGGTTTCAGAAGTACTGTATTCCTGCTTCCAGAGCACAGCCAACATAGCTAGTCTATAGACTTAATCTCCCTCCATGAATTTGTCTCATCTTCTTCTGAAGCCACCACTGCGTCCTGTGGCAAGGAGTTCCACAGTTTAACTTTGCACTGCATGAAGAAGGGACTTTCTTTAGTGCAACTCGAATCTCCCAACAACCCTATAAGGATTAAGACAGGGATCAGCAAACTTTTTCAGCAGAGGGCCGGTCCACTGTCCCTCAGACCTTGTGGGGGGACAGACTATATTTTGAAGGTGGGGAGAACGAATTCCTATGCCCCAGAAATTCATTTTAAACAAAAGCACACATTCTACTCATGTAAAAACACCAGGCAGGCCCCACAAAACCCAGAGGTGCATTTTAAACGAAAGGACACATTCTACTCATGTAAAAACACCAGGCAGGCCCCACAAAATCCAGAGATGCATTTAAAACAAAAGGACACATTCTACTCATGTAAAAACATGCTGATTCCTGGACCGTCTATGGGCCGGATTTAGAAGGCGATGGGGCCGGATCCAGCCCCCGGGCCTTAGTTGGCCTACCCATGGATTAAGAGAAGACATATTTCAAGGCACTTCGTTTCCAAGCGGCCCATGACAGTTCTTATTCCGCTCCCAAAATCCTGCCTCGAAATTATGCCCCACTACACAAGGAATGGACTCCGAAGCTGTGACGTGGGCCGGAGTTTTTCCCCAGCACTTCATGAATTCTTCCTCACCGCAGAAAATGTTCTGTTTCGCGAGTTTTTTAGTCAGGACCCTGGCTGGGCGCCAACTGCATAGGCGATAGCAATGCCAAAACTGGCAAGCGTCAAAGCTTTTGTTTACTAAATGCAAACAAAAAACCCAGAGAGGGTCCATTGGATGACCGCTCTCTGGGGCACCGGACCGCTCGCTTATATTGGGAAATTCCCTACTTTCCAGTAACGCCCTTGAGGACTAGCACCTTGCCCAGTGGGTCCGCGTCAATGCGATTCCTATTGGCATGTGCAAAGCTCCATATAATTAAAGCTATGGTTTTCCCAGTGGTGAGAGCTGGACCATAAAGAAGGCTGATTTCCGAAGAATGGATGCTTTTGAATTCTGGTGCTGGAGGAGACTCTTGAGAGTCCCATGGACTGCAAGAAGATCAAACCTATCCATTCTGAAGGAAATCAGCCCTGAGTGCTCACTGGAAGGACAGATCCTGAAGCTGAGGCTCCAAGACTTTGGCCACCTCAGGAGAAGAGAAGACTCCCTGGAAAAGACCCTGATGTTGGGAAAGATGGAGGGCACAAGGAGAAGGGGACGACAGAGGACGAGATGGTGGGACAGTGTTCTTGAAGCGACAAACATGAGTTTGACCAAACTGCGGGAGGCAGTGGAAGACAGGAGTGCCTGGCATGCTCTGGTCCAGGGGGTCACGAAGAGGCGGACACGACTAAACAACAATAACAACTGAAAGCCAGCCACAACCGTTTTCTTGTTGCTGTTTTTTAAAAAGGAAATCATCCAAATTATCCAGAAATGGAAGAAATTGAGGCCAACATCCCACAGCGAGCGCATTTTGCCATAGTGACACCCACTCCTCTCCAGGGCGCTCCACCCGTGCCCCCCTTCCCCAGCTTAGAAGGAAAAAAAGAATGTGTCTAAACAGCTTTAGCTGGTTCCCCAGCTCAGGGCTGGGTATAAATCACAGAGGAACAGATGTCAGATATCATCGGCTTTACAAATCAACCTCCTTCTCCTGCTAAGATATCGGGATTTGGGAAGGGGGTGGGGAATCAGAAAGGAGTGTTGGGTGGGTGGGGAGACCTGGTGAACAGACGCCCCCCTTTCCAGGACCAAAAACACCTGCTTCAAATGTCCAGAGCTGGAACCGGCCAGCCTCTCTTACACCTGGGGGGGGGGGAGTCAATTTGGCTCAGTCAACTCTTTGTACTTTCAGGAACAAAAAGAGCCGCTTTAAACAGAGGCAGAGCTAGCTCAGGACTGTCAACATGGTGGGGGTTGGGGTCAGGATGCTTTTATTTGTCATTATGGTATGCATTTTTGTGCCTTTATATTGCAAACCAGAGTTAAAGCTCTGGTTTCCCCAGTAGTGATGTATGGAAGTGAGAGCTGGACCATAAAGAAGGCTGATCGCCAAAGCATGGATGCTTTTGAATTATGGTGCTGGAGGAGACTCTTGAGAGTCCCATGGACTGCAAGAAGATCAGACCGATCCATTGTGAAGGAAATCAACCCTGAGTGCTCACTGGAAGGACAGATCCTGAAGCTGAGGCTCCAAGACTTTGGCCACCTCATGGGAAGAGAAGACTTCCTGGAAAAGACCCTGATGTTGGGAAAGATGGAGGGCACAAGGAGAAGGGGACGACAGAGGACGAGATGGTGGGACAGTGTTCTCAAAGCTACCAGCATGAGTTTGACCAAACTGCGGGAGGCAGTGGAAGACAGGACGGCCTGGTCCAGGGGGTCACGAAGAGGCGGACACGACTAAACGACTAAACAACAACAAATTGCAAACCACCCTGCAATCTTTGGATGAAGGGAGGGGAGGGATGGAACTTTAATAAACAAATAAAAAATAAACATTGGCTGGCAGCAATTCTCCAGGGCTTGAGTCAACCCTGACCTGGAAACAGCAGGCATTGAATATAAATCTTTTTCGTGCGATGCAAATGCTCTACTGCTGAGCTCTGGAGCTTTGTAAAAGTAAAGTAAGGTTCTAGTCCTCATGGTCCCAAGTGAAGGGCTGGTTTCAATAAGGACACTGGAAGCTGCCTTGTACAGAGCCAGGCAATTGTTGCATCTGGAGATGTTGGCGCTGAATCTTTTGTGCGGCGTTTTGGGATGCCCTTTCTAACTTATTTTTAAAAGGGTTAAATCTAGTTTTGGAGGTTAAACAGGGGTAGCCTATATCCTCCAGATGAGGATGGCAACATCTGCAAAACTGTATGTTAGTTATCCTAGGGCAAAACATTATTTCCCCCTTCAATTTATATCCTTGCCCTTCTTCCCAAAGAAGTCCAGGGCAGCAAATAACTGATTATTATTATTATTTAAAAAAAAAAACCTTTGAAAATAATTCCAGCACAGATGCACTTTAAAAATCAGACATCCACTGTTTCGTTCAGAATATTTTTTTTTTCCTCTTGTTTTCCTCCTCTAAAAACTAGGCACGTCTTATGGTCTGGTGCGTCTTATGGAGCGAAAAGTACGGTAGTGGAGGAGGAGGAGGAAGAGGCGACTAGCCACAATGGTTCTGTTCTTCCTCCATGGTTGGAGGCAGTAAATGTTCCTGGATCCCAATTTCTGGAAGCCACAGGACGGGAGAGGGCTCTGGTGCACGGATCCTGCTTGCAGACTTCTCATTCAGGCATCTGGTCGGCCACTGTGACTCGGTGGGCCATTGGCCTGATCCAGGAGAACTCTTCCTATCCTCTTACGTCAATATTTCAGGGCATTTTTTAGGCCTTCAGTTGCTTTAAATTGTTTTGCGAACGGATTGCAAGGAAGTCCAGTAACTCAACCCCTGGGAACTGCCAGATAAGAGATTTGGGCTGAGATTCCTCCTTTTGTCCAGGGAGCAGAGTTACTTGCTCGGTCAGAAAATGACCCTTACTGGTCTAACCAGACGGCCTTATCCCATTGCAAAACAGGAGGATGCGTCTCGGAAGGCAAAACCCGGCAAAAAGCTCGTCAGATAAAACTCACAAGCGAGTCTGAGACGGCTGCAAAAAACGACAACTCGAAAGCATTGCAGCTGCAATTTGTTATGGATTAATAAGATATAGCTGCAATTAACACAACGTAAATAGAAGCAGGAGGACTGTACTGAGGGTGCCCAGACAAGGAAGGGAAAGAGACGGGTTCAAACGTCCCCTCCATCATGAAGAGCTGCTAGATGTCCTTAGGCCTTGGAGCCTTTCCCACATGAAGGGCCGGTTTCTCTCTGGGAAAAGCTTTCGGAGGCCGCATGCTGGCAGTGGGAGGAGCTAGTTGCAAAACAAGCGGAGCACCGTTCTACTAAATTCACCTTTAAATTGACGTCGGCTAGTTTCTTGAGAGTCCCATGGACTGCAAGAAGATCCAACCTCTCCATTCTGAAGGAAATCAGCCCTGAGTGCTCACTGGGAGGACAGATCCTGAAGCTGAGGCTCCAAGACTTTGGCCACCTCAGGAGAAGAGAAGACTCCCTGGAAAAGACCCTGATGCTGGGAAAGATGGAGGGCACAAGGAGAAGGGGACGACAGAGGACGAGATGGTGGGACAGTGTTCTCAAAGCTACGGACATGAGTTTGACCAAACTGCGGGAGGCAGTGGAAGACAGGAGTGCCTGGCGTGCTCTGGTCCAGGGGGTCACAAAGAGGCGGACACAACTAAACAACAACAACAACAAAGTTTCTACACACCCCTCTAAACCCTCCATCCAGCGACCCAGAGGCCCCAGAGAGTCCCCGAGGGCCAGAAAGAGAGTTTGGGAGGGCTGCCTCCAGCTCGGAGGTTCCCCAGTCCAGCGTCATAAAGTTTCCCAATGGGAATTTGCCCAAAAAACCTCCGTCCTCGATCCGTCGCTCAGCAGTCGAGCCGTGCGTGTAGAAGATAACCTAGATTCAACCCCTGGGGTCTCCAGTTAAGAAAATTCTGGGATGTTGAGAATGAGAACGACGCTCCTCTCCCTGCCCCCACCCTGAGACCACGGAGCGGCTGCTGCCAGCCAGAGTAGGGAGGTGGGGCTATACACACCAACTCAGGATAAGCAAGGATGATGGATTCAAGCCAAGAAGTCACGAGTCAGAGTCGGTGGTTTCCCCATCCCTCACCTTCCTTGCTTTTACAGGGGTCTCCTGCGTGAGATGGGGGGTTTCAGTTACACACTGCCAAAACACACACACAGAGAGAGATATGCATTCCCTCCCCTCCCCTAAAAAGACAAAAGACGACCCATCTGCGTGAAATAGGCACCAGCTAATTAATATGCACGGATGCAAATTGAGAAATAATCACTGTAATTTTGCCCGGAATACAATGCATCTCGCCGCAGGGAAGGAGACTGCGGCCAGGTGACCTGCGGGCGCCAACTCAGCTGGCAGCCCAGGTGCGGAGGACTTGCGGGTGGGCAGCTGCAAGACGCCTCGCCCCCCCCCCCAGTTTCCCTTCTCGGGGTTCTTGATCCTTAAAGGGGGGGGCGTTGGATGGGACAACTCTTCGGACAGAGGTGGGGCTCCCAAGAAAGGGCTGTCCTCTAAAACAGTCATTCAGAGAGAGGGATGCCCCTTCGGGGTGGGCAAAATATCTGAAGGAAAAGGGTTAGCGGAATACGACAGCTACACACACACACACCCCCGCCGAAAATGAATGAAAGAGGACATCCATTTGCATTTTATTTGTACATTCTAATTTACAGGCAGGGATGAAAAATGAGAAACAATGGCTGCTATTTGAAAGGAAAATGCAGCATGTCTCGCTACAGTGGGGAGAGCAGAGATCAGTTCTGCTGGGCAGGTGTAGACTGTGGAAGGGAAACTCAACAATAATTAATATTAATATTAACAACAACAACAACTGGACTAGGACTAAGGAGACCTTCAAGTACAGGACTGTTGAGTAGCGCCCAAGCATCGTGCAAAGTCCTAACTGCGGGTGGCGTGCTGAGTCTTTTAACTCAGACAGGAGAGTCTTTCAAAGACAAGGTGCCTTCAAATAGCGAAAGAGAGATCTGGGTTTTGCAAAGGAGGACAAAGAGGAACCTTCTCCCAACTCCTGGCATTTTAGCGCAGTCCTTCCGCATTAGGACTACAGATGGAGGAGGAATTGGTTTGAGTTTGCAATCTGAAGGTGATCCTACCTAACTTGTACTTTCCGATACAATACAAGAAGCAAAAACACGCCCATTTGATGACGTTTGCCCTCCTCTGAATTTTGCAATGGGGTTCCCCAATGGGGGGGAAATGTTCATCGAATGTGCATATTATGGTAAAGCATGCATACAAATGCATATTATTTGTGCAACCAACATATAAAAATAGTCATATTGGGGGAAAGGGCAAAACTGCGTAGGCTGGGCATGGGAGTCAACTCCAAGAGGCCAAGGTCTCTTCAGTCCCCCTCCAATAAAATTTTTGAGGGGGCTTCCCCCCCCAGTTGATGGGTATTGCCATTCAAATGGCCTCTTGCGATCGGTTGTGTGGAGCAGAGCTTACGTCCCACCCTATTATTTAATTCAAGGTGGTACCCCTGACGTTGGGTAAAATTGCATTCAAACCGCCGCCTGTTCAGGTAAATTTGCACTGGGATGTGGATGAATTTTCATGAGAACTTTTTTTTAAAAAAAAGAGAGAAGTGAATTGATGTGGATAAACGAGGAAGAGAAATGAATTGATATGATGCTCTCTAGCTAGTTCACGGTTGAAAAGAAGTGTGTGTGTGTGTGTGTGTGTGTGGGAGGGAGAGAGAGAGAGAGAGATGAAAGAAAGAAAGAAAGAAAGAAAGAAAGAAAGAAAGAAAGAAAGAAAGAAAGAAAGACACAGACTGTGTGTGAATGAGAGAGAAGAGGGACAGACAGATACAGCTATCTACTGATCGCTCAATCAATCTTGTTTGAAAAGAAGTGTGTGTGTGTGTGTGTGTGTGAAAGAAAGAGAGAGAGAGAGAGAGAGAGGAAGGAAGGAAGGAAGGAAGGAAGGAAGGAAGGAAGGAAAGAAAGAAAGAAAGAAAGAAAGAAAGAAAGAAAGAAAGAAAGAAAGAAAGAAGGACACAGACTGTGTGTGAATGAGAGAGAAGAGGGACAGACAGATACAGCTATCTACTGATCGCTCAATCAATCTTGTTTGTCTGAGAGAGAAAGAGACAATGTGTGTCTTTGAGAGAATCAGTGTGTGAGAGAGTGAGTGAGTGAGTGAGATAGAGAGAGAGAGGGAGAGAGAGAGAAGGAACACAAGAGAACCCATCACTCCTAGTTTCCCTGTCCTCATCCTATTGTGCTTCAAAGAAAAACCACTCCCCACAACCCGCACGATGCTTTGTTGGCCTTGCCGATGGAGGGCACACCCTCCCCCAAACTGCGGCCTCCCAGCGTCCCAGGCAGGCCATCCTGAGTCATGGGAAGGGCCGGAGGTCCGGCGGCTGAGGCTGACCCTGCCATACTTTCGTCCCGCTGCTGCGTCCTTCCCCCGGCCCTCCGGGGAGCTGCCGGCAGAGAGCCTCTGTCCCGAGGGGACCGGGCGCAGGACTTTTCTGGGAACTGCTGCGTCCCCAACAGCTGTTCCGGGAACCTCGGAGCTGCAAACTTTGCACCCTGCGCGCATCGGCACGTTCCAAAGTTTCCGAGTGTGGGAAAAACGGATCCCGGCATCTCCCAGGCAATCTGGGACACCTCGGGAGGAAAGCAGGAGGGGGTCTGTGCGTCCGTGTTTGCGTTTCTGGCACATAAAACCCGGCCAAATGTATATCACTGATCAGAGTTCAACACACCCACACACACACCCCTCTCCAGATCTGAAACGCAGAGGTCTGCTTGTTTATTGTCTCTTAGCTTCGTGCATCCATTGCTCTGAGTCGTACATCACCTTGCCAACAAAGGTCTGTATTGTTAAAGCTATGGTTTTCCCAGTAGTGATGTATGGAAGTGAGAGCTGGACCATAAAGAAGGCTGATCACCGAAGAATGGATGCTTTTGAATTCTGGTGCTGGAGGAGACTCTTGAGAGTCCCATGGACTGCAAGAAGATCAAACCTCTCCATTCGGAAGGAAATCAGCCCTGAGTGGTCACTGGAAGGACAGATTGTGAAGCTGAGGCTCCAAGACTTTGGCCACCTCATGAGAAGAGAAGACTCCCTGGAAAAGACCCTGATGTTGGGAAAGATGGAGGGCACAAGGAGAAGGGGACGACAGAGGACGAGATGGTGGGACAGTGTTCTCGAAGCTACCAGCATGAGTTTGACCAAACTGCGGGGGACAGAAGTGCCTGGCGTGCTCTGGTCCAGGGGGTCACAAAGGGTTGGACACAACTAAACGACTAAGCAACAACAAAATCGGTTTACGAGGAACGCGAGACCATAGGAACTAATTTGGTTAAAATTCAGGAAGCACCCAGGCAGGCCCTGAGTGCGAGAGCAGCCCGCTCCCCACCTCTGTTTTCCAAGCCTTTCAGCTTACCCAACCCATCATAGCTGTGCTGAGGCCAGAGATCAAAGAGTCATAGATTGGAAGGGATCCCGAGGGTCATCTAGTCCAACCCGCCCAGCGCGGATTTCGAACCCACAACCCTGGGATTAAGATTCTCATCCTCTACCGACTACCCTCCCGACTGTGGCCTGCGCCTCAGGCCTAGCGCTCTCCCTCTCGCCTCCCCACAGCCGGCGTCCTCTTTAATTGGGAATTCAAGCCACGTGGCGGCGGCAGACGCCGATTCAATTTCTCCCCTCAGTCACCTTTTTAATAAAATTATGATGAACAATCCGAGGCCTCAAAATAGAAAGCGAGGAAGGAGAGGGAGAGGGAAGAGAGAGAGAGGTGCCTTCTTTTTCACCAAACCGTTCCACAATACTTCTTCGGGGGGGGGGGTAAGTGTAAGAGAATTTACCCTTCGATTCTACGCCCCCCCTTCCGCAATCTCAGCAGACTAACTCTGCAAAGGCTAGGGAGAGGCGAAATATTGAGGGGAGAAAGAGCAATCGCCAGCAGAGAAAGGCCACCCCCACTTTAAAATAAAAATAAAAATAATAAAAGCTTCCTCCTAAGCTTCACTTTGCCTTTGGCTCATTTTCCTCTTCCCGGTGGGATATTCGTCTGGCTTGATTAGCAATTAACGATGCAGAAATCAGCTGTCACTCGTTAACGGCGCAACTGGAACGAGCCAGTTGAGATGTTCCCTTCTGCACACCAGCTTATTTGTAATTATTTTTGAAAGTAAAAAATAAAAAATGGCTGCTTCCACAGTGAGTCTTGCTGGCATCGAACACCACCCACCTCCCTCCTGCTGCCTGCACCCACAAGCCGGGCCATGATCCGAACTCAGGATCCTTGCTCCCAAGAAAGGGGTTGGGGTTGGAGAACATATCCGTTCCAGAGTGACCCTGGAACATGCGCAGAGGAGGGCGGGCCAAGACGACTGAGGCTCTGGAAACCACGCCTGATGAGGAATGGTTGAAGGATGGAGGGATGCTTAGCCTGGAGAAGACAGAGAGGTGATAAGATGGCCGTCTTCAAATATCTCGAGTAGATGATGGAGCAAGCTAGTTTCCACCGGCTCCAGAGGGCAGGACTCGAACCCAGGTTACAAGAAAGGAGATTTCAGCTAAACACCAGGAATAACTTTCTGAGGGTAAGAGCTGTTTGACGGTGGAACGGCCTCCCGTGAAAGGCGGTGATTGACTCATCTTCCTTGGAGGTTTTTAAGCACAGGTGGGGTGGCCATCTGTCATGGATGCTGAGATTCCTGCATTGCAGCGGGTTGGTCTAGATGACCGCATGGGTCCCCTTTCAACTCTATAGTTCTGTGATTCTCAGGTCGCAAGGAGGTTAGATTGGTCTCAAATAGGGCCAGGGCCTTTTCAGCACTGGCCCCGACTTGGAGGAAAGCTCTGTCACAAGAGACCAGGGCCCTGCGGGACATGACATCTTTCCGCAGGGCCTGCAAGACAGAGCTGTTTTGCCTGGCCTTTGGTTTGGACTCAGTCTGACCCTTAGGTTTCCCTCCCCTTATGGTTTTGATCTATGGACTATTATTAAAATGAGGCTGCATTTTAAATTGCAGTTTACCCTCTATTTTAAATTGGGTTTTTTTTCTTTTTTCTTTTTCCCCTTTCATGTTTTTTACTGTGATTTTATTGGTGTTAGCCGCCCTGAACCCAGCTCTGGCAGGGTATAAATAAAATGTATTATTATTATTATGACCTGATCCCATAGCTGTCAACGTTTCCCTTTTCTTGCGAGGAATCCTATTCGGAATAAGGGGATTTCCCCTAAAAAAAAGGAAACGTTGACAGCTATGCCCAATCCTCAGAGCTGCTTTTGAGATGAAGAGGACCTTTAGGAGCTCAGCAGTGGTGGCATAGGAGAGAGCCTTCTCTGTGGTGGCCCCTAAGTTGTAGGAATCTCTCAGCTAACGTTGCACCAGGTGCCTTCATTTTACAGCTTTCGATGAATGCTGAAGACTCCCCTCTTTGACCCCTGAGATATGTGTTTTTATGAAAATACTCTGTTCTGGGGGCTGTAACTGGTTTCAAACGGTTTTTTAATGTTAAATGGCTGTCACACTCCCTGGGACCTCAGGGTAAAGGATGGGCAATAAATCAAAATAATAGATAATAATAATCTTGCTCCACCCACTTTGCCTCTGGCCCCACCCACCATCCACATGTGGCCCCCGGAAGGTTGGCCAGAACAGAATGCGGCCCCAAGATCCCCTGATCTAAGAGGATCACAGTGAGGCGATCACACAGCTAGAGAGCAGCAAAAATTATAATTAAGGGTTTTGGGCGCCTTGAATGCCAGCAGGGCAGGAGATCTTCTACAGACTGCAGTCTATTTCAGCACATATCGGGAAACAGATTCTCAGAGGGCAGGGATGATTACTGGTGTGTTTTTTTGGAGGGAGAGCTGCGAATGGAGAGATCAGAAGGAAAGGGAAATGCAGAACAGCAGAGACAGAGATATAATTATGTAAAGAACAGCAATGTTTCACTGCCGCTTCAATATTCAAAAGCTGGCCGGCGGAAGGGGGGGGGGCGAATTTTAGCCTCCCAGGATACTCTGCAAATTTCCTTAAAGTGGCCACCCTGGAGCAAAGGAACTTCAAAGAGAGGCTGCCAAGTGAAACTGTTGAATTATAAAGCACCCAGAGGTTTGGTGTGATCATTTGTGACCTGAGAATGAAGCGTTCTTCGCGTATTACCCGGGTCAGTTGGCTTACCAATGCCAGGACGCCTGCATTATCAACAACTTTTTTTGTTCGGCGATTATCCCTGCCTGCAATTCTCTGCTTGTTCCCCCTGACCTCGTTGTTTTACAACCTTCTACGCCTCCACCTCGGACCTGTAACTCAAGATCACGCTCCACGCATCTGAAAGGGGCCATGACCCACAAAAATATTATGAATTTGTCGGGGCTGCGTTCAATGTTAGTCCCGCGGACCCATTGAAAGACATGGCCGTGGCTAACTGCCAGGAGCAAGCCAGCAATAAATCACACGGCGTTACGTGAAGATAACTCTTTATGAGAAGAAACAAGGGGTGCCAGGCCTAGTGAGCACAGCAAGTCTACCTTGGAAGGTCTTGCCCAGGGGTCAGCAAACTTTTTCAGCAGGGGGCCGGTCCACTGTCCCTCAGACCTTGTGGGGGGCGGGACTATATGGGAGGGGGATGAACGAATTCCTGTGCCCCACAAATAACCCAGAGATGCATTTTAAATAAAAGGGCACATTCTCCTCATGTAAAAACACGCTGATTGCCAGACCATCCACGGGCCAGATTGAGAAGGCGATTGGGCCGCATCTGGCCCCCAGGCCTGAGTTTGCCTACCCATGGTCTTGCCCCTATGCGATAGACTGAAGGTGCCCGCCTCCCCCAGCCCACAAGTCACCTCCTCTCTGTGGTTTTCCCCAAGAAATCTGAGACTACACCGGCATGTCTACCTTTGCTCCTGCCGCTTCATGCCTCTACTGGTCCTGGGTGACCAGGAGAGAGGGGAGCTTGTCACAGCCAAAGGGAGAGACACCTGTGACTCTTCACCAGACAGACTCATCTCTGCCTCTTGGCCTCCCTCCTCTCCTGCCTCTGATTCTGGACTGCTCTCTGACACAGACTCTCCCTTCTCACAAAGCCCTGTTACCCCTTCAACTTCCTTTTTTAAAATTTATTTACTGATACAGCAAGAAAAAACGAAAAAACACAAATACCAAATTACACACAGGAATAACCATAGACACATAATTTTCTTACCAAACAATAAAACATAAATTGGTCTTAACCCTAAAGACCCAACCTCCCGTCTATTCCATGTTTCGATTTCATATTACTTATTGCCAATACACAATTTATCATAATTAAAACTTTTTCTTAATATATCTAATTTCTTATATCTGCCTTGCAACTATTACTGAAGTTCCTTGAATGCTGCAACAGAATTTAAACCACTATATTTATTTTTTGAAATATTCTTTGAAAACCTCCCATTTTGAGACAAATCCCTGTTTTGATTTATTCTGTATTTTTTCTGATAAACTGTCTAATTCGGCATATTCTGTCAGCTTTTGGATCCAATCTTGTATAAAGAGGATTTCATTACTCTTCCATTTTGCCGCGATAAGAAACCCCTTCAACTTCGAACACCTCCTTGTCCCAATCTTCTCCCTCTTCTTTCTCTGACCATCCTTCGCCGTCCCACCACCAATCCCCTGGCCCTGAGCCTTATTCCCTTGGGCATTCCCAAGGTTCATTAAACTTCGGTTCATTCATTTCCCAGTAGGTCAACTTCTGTGATGCTTAGAGTGTTGGACATGGGAAAGACGAGGGTTCAAATCCCCATTGGCCATGTAGCTCACTGCTCACTGTCTGCCTCACCCTCGCAAAACATCGCACGGTTGTTGTGGGCACTAAACGAGGGCAGGGAATTCTAAAAAAGGGGGTAGTTCAATGCATATCTTTTAAGCTTTGTGTATAGACCTTTACATTAGTATAACTTTCAAAAGTCACTTGTAATAAGATGAAAAAGGTTGAAAATCTGAATTATTAAGCATATAAGGTTTTAAGGATGTGCGTGAATAAGTTCTAATCAAGGAAACCAAGCCAAAGTTATGGTTTAAAAATTTGTTGGTGATGTTTTTGTGTTGTTTTTGGAAAATTAATAAAAATGTTAACAAACAAAAACGAGGGCAGGGAGAACCAGGCAAATCACCGTGCGCTCCTTGGGAGAAAGTTAGGATAGAAATTCAAAACAGTCGTACCTTGGACCCCAAACGCCTTGCGAGTCGAACGTTTTGGCTCCCGAATGCCGCAAACCCGGAAGTGAGTGTTCCAGTTTGCGAACATTCTTTGGAACTTGAATACGGGTTCCGCGGCTTCGGAAGCCGCACTTTGGTTTCTGAACGTTTTGGAAGTCGAACGGATTTCTGGAACGGATTCCATTCGACTTCCAAAGTACGACTGTAAATCAATGTTGAGTCCAGGTTGGTTGGAGACAGGTGATTTTGTTAACAGGGCAACCCCCTTCTGGAAATCTACCTTTGAAGGTGACCCAGAAACTACAACTAATCCAGAATGCGGCACCTAGACTGGTGACTGGGAGCGGCCGCCGAGACCACATAACACCGGTCTTGAAATAACCTACATTGGCTCCCAGTGCGTTTCCGAGCACAATTCAAAGTGTTGGTGCTGACCTTGAAAGCCCTAAATGGCCTCAAAGGCCCAGTAGACCTGAAGGAGCATCTCCACCCCCGTTGTTCTGCCCAGACACTGAGGTCCAGCGCCGAGGGCCTTCTGGTGGTTCCCTCCCTGTGAGAAGCCAAGTTACAGGGAACCAGGCAGAGGGCCTTCTCAGTGGTGGCGCCCGCCCTGTGGAACGCCCTCCCACCAGATGTCAAAGAGAACAACAACTACCAGACTTTTAGAAGACATCTGAAGGCAGCCCTGTTTAGGGAAGCTTTTAATGTTTGATGCATTACTGTATTTTAATATTTTGTTGGAAGCCGCCCAGAGTGGCTGGGGAAGCCCAGCCAGATGGGCGGGGTATAAATAATAAATTATTATTATTATTATTATTAATTGGAACATCAAGGGTCTCCCTCGAAACAGCAGCACTCAAGACATCAAGATATTTGATCCACGTTCCCTGTAAGGGAATCTCCACAAAAGCAGGCAGACACCGATGAACTGGAGACCTCCCAAATTTCGACAGAGGCGAAAAACGATGATCGGAGCGGTTCTATCAGCTTTCCAAAACTCAACTCAAGTCCGATCGATTCCCTGACTTTCTGCTCCCCCAACCGCCAGCTGCCCACCCTCGGTCTTTGGGTCCCTCCTCGTCCTCCTGCCCGAAATCTATATAAGCAACATCAATTGTTGCAGAAATTATTAACCTTGCAGCTCGTTCAACGCATATCGATCCGTAAGCTTGTTCGATGCAGCCTTAATGCTACGAGAAAAGGCACTGGGATTTCCCATCCATTCAAAACCCAGGACTTAATTCATGCCCCGGGTGTGGTTCATGAATCTTCGATGCTCCAGCTTAACCCTGGCCCATCCAGGGATTAAAAGAAGAAGAGGGTCTCTGAGAAAGTGCAGACAGCACTTCCTCTGGAAAACCGGGAAGAGTCCACACACATGCAGAATTAGGGGAACAGCCCACAGGAAGACCTAAAAGCCTGAGAAAGAACTGGGTTCAAATCCCCTCTCAGCCATGAAGTTATTTTCCCTGGACCTTCGACTAGTCGTAAACTCTCTCAGCCTCGCCTACCTGACAGGGTTGTTGTGGGAAATAAGAGAGGAGGGAGGGAGGAACCATGGAGGAAAAAGCAGGATGTGAATGCAACAAATAAATAAATTATCCCATTTTCGTTTTCGTTTTTCAAGGAACTACGCAATAAAAGCATGCTTTTAAAACTGTTGCTCCGCGTACGAAATGTTTTCGCCTCGCTCACAGCCCTGATCTTACTCTTTTCTTGGGCGAAAGGGATTTTGAAAATAAATAAATAAACGAACGAGCCGCCGAAACGCCAGCCTTATCCCCAAATTAATCGCAGGAGCGGATAGCGAACCACCAGCAGCGAAAGCCCCTCACGGCATCTCGGCGTCGCTTGACAGAACGAGGGCAGTGGACCCTTCAGATTAAGTGAGGAGCAACAGCCCCCCCCCATTCTCTGCAGAAACCAAGGCGATTAAATTCCCCTCTCGCCCAAATCCCTGCTAAGAAACATTCTAGGGGGAAAGCTTCCTTAAGTAACCTTTCAAAACTTTAAAACTGGGAGTCTGTGGCCAGCAGGCTCAGTGGGCAGTTGGGAGTCCAGCAACCTCTTTTCAGGGGCTATGGGGTCATCATTCCTGCTTTAAAAACTACAGCTAAGGCAGGCTAGGGGAGAAAATGCACGGCAAATAGGATTTAAAAAACAACAACTTTCCAGCTAGTTTTTCCGAGCACACTGCTAGCAGGAAACAGAGGGATGTTTTCACAAAACTTGCCCGTAAAAATTGTGTGTATCTGTGGGTTGTGTGTGTGGACAGGGGGTTGTGACTTTGCTGGATCTGCTCACCAAACTTCCTGCCATTCCCACACCCCATTAACCCCCCCCCCGAGTTTCCCCTTCCCACCCCATGCAATTCCCCAAGCTTGCCTTCCACCTTCCCAACCCCACTGCTTCATGCAAATCTGGGGCCGTGAAGCAGCACTGCATATCCTCCAATGGGGGCTGCGTGACGACAGCCTTCAGTTTTTATGCATATAGGAAGATAGAGCGATAGGCAGAGGAAGCGACTTAGGGGAGCGGTGCCTTGATTTTTTTTCCTGTTCGTAATTAACTCCCCCCTCCTAGCAATCTACTTTAAGCAGGCAAAATTCAACATGTGCGGTTTTGCTCGCAAGGGGCTCTGTTCAAGGGAAAAGCTTCACCCACAGGATTTCTTTGGAGGGCAACTAAACTGGCGGGAAAGTATGCAAGCATCCAGATCAAACTGCACTCTTCGTCATCGCACACCCCTGCTTCCACTTGGCACCCCACCCCTGGAGCAGGGAGAGAAACTGGAGGTTAACCGTCTGGAACTGAGACCCCTCCCCTGGCAAAAGACGCCTCTCAAAATATGGCTAAAGGTGGTAGAACATGAGACCCTTAATCGTGGGTTCAAGCCGCATGTTGGGCAAAAGATTCCTCCTTGCAGTGAGTTGGACTAGCAGTGGTGTCCAAACTTTTTTCAAAGAGGGCCAGATTTGATGAAGTGAAGGGCCGTGAGGGCTGACCAAAGTTGTTGCTTTTTAGGATTTTTTTGGGATTGAAGCTGTTGAGGTTTTTTTAGGATTTTACCCCAGGAAATCAACTGCTACAGGGGTGGGATGAAACCGACCGGCGGGCCGGATTAGGCCCCCGAAGCGGACTTTGGACATGACCCACATGGCCCCTTCCAACTCTACAGTTCTACGACTCTATGATCCCCTGATTAAAATAACTAAGTAAAAGTGAAGCTTCACGGATAACCACAGTTTACTAGAGCAGAAGCCGAGAGCTTTGAGTTTTATTTACTTCACAAAATTTGGGGCTGCTTGATTGTAAGAAAACCTCTAAGCGGTTTGCAAGAAAACCTCTCTGGAGGCCATCACAATGGCCCTACTCAGAGGTGACCCACTTAAATAATCAAAGGTGTAACTCTTGAGAATACTAATTTCAGTGGGTGGTTTCCAACTAAGTTCTGCTTAGCGTGAACCCATTGATACGGATGGCTCTAAGTTAGTCGTGTTAGTCAGTGGGTCTACTCTGAGCTAGTGGCTTTGCTTTGAATAGAACTTCATTGGAGACAAATGTAAGTCCCCTTGGGTGAAAATCTCAATCTCCCAGCCTAAACTACCCGACAGGGTTGTTGTATGGCTGGAGTGTGGACTCTGGCCGTTTGGAGGAAATATTTTGAAAGCGAACACTTACAAAAGGGGCTGGTTCTCTATTAACCTTTTATAAAAAATCAAAACCAGAAGGTGCTCCTTGAGGAATTCACTTTCAAGCATAAAAATCTTCAAGTTTATCTACCGCTCTTTCAAACAGGCAGAACATTCCCTTATTCCCATCGACAGCCTTACAAAAACACCCCTGTGAGGTAGGCCTGCGATGTTTGAAGGCATTTGTTCAACAGGTTAAAAACGAACATGGACCACCAACCCCCCCAAACACACTTTCCAGGGTGTCCACAACACCAAGATTTAAGATGAAGAGACAACAGACAACTTGAATCAATAAAAACAACAACATAGTGGTCCCACCCTCCAAAGTTCTTAAAATCTCAGCAAAGTAACAAAACAGCTCCATAGAATGCTAGAACTGTAAGGGGCCACAAGCATCATCTAGTCCAACCCCCGGCGATGCAGGAATCTTTTGAGGCTCAAACTCCCAAACATGAGATCAAGAGTCTCATGCTCTACCGACTGAGCTATCGCCCGTCAACAACCAGTAAAACAAGTTATTAGAAAGCAGAACCACAAAATGTGGAGCAGAACAAAAACAAGCCTTTGGGGTTCTCCTGAACGCCCATGCAGAGGAGGCCCACACACTTTCCTCCTTTCTAGGGAAGATATTGAAAGCCACAAGAGGCCACCACAGAGAAGTCCCTGTTTTATTTCCCTATGAACGAGAGCCTGTGATGAGGTCTGTGGCAGAGGCAACGGCGGGACCCAGGAGCTGCAGGCAAGGCTAGTCCTACTCAGAAAACTCCAGTGGCTCCCCAGCTTTTGGGGGCCACTGCCCCCTTGGCGCCATAAACTCATCCCCTTACCCTATAAAAAGCATTATTTGGGGCATGTTGCCTTGGGCAAGTTTAAGCAATGTACAAATTTAATTAAATAATAACAATTTGGAATAGCAGTTTGCACGACTCACTAGGGAAGATAACAACACGACGACATTCAGAACAATTAACTGCACGTTTGTTCAAAATCCAATTAAAACTATTTAGCTTAGTTCAAGAGAACTGATGAATTCGATCCAGTGCCACCAGCTTCTCAAAGTCTGATAGTCATTTAGCAGGAATCCTCAATGTCACATTTAGTAACTGCTGTACTTCAACGCGCGGTAAATTCTTAATGCGATGGTTGGGCTTGACGGAGAAATAGCAGTTTCCCCGGTTTAAAGCCACGTAGCAGGAGACTTGAATCACCACCTCCAATCCCCCTGCTTCTAAGTGCCCCCCTAAATTATCCCACCGCCCCCCCCCCACAAGGCAGGGCTGATCACTCCGGGAACCACTGAAACAGGCCCATCAAAATCAATGGGCATCACCAACTTAGGTTCCTTCCTTTCAATGGGTCTACTCAGAGTGAAAATTATTTGGAGACAACCCCTGGGTCATCCTAGGGGGCTAGGCCTGTGATTGCAAACCATGCCAAAGGGGTGAGACCACACCCCCATTTCTCCCATAACCGCCCATGGACACAAACACCCACCCAGTTCACAACTTCTCTGGCAATTAAGAGAGTGCAAATCTGACACACACAAAAACCCCAAACCACCTGCTCATACGATCTGACAAACCTTTCCAGAAGTTGCCACAGATAAGACACTCTGCCCGTGCTCAGAGACACTGCCTTGGGTGGCGTTCCCTGTATTTCTGGGGCTGAATGCTCTGCTGGGAACTGGGTTCTGACTAAAGTTCAAAGCAAGCCCCATGCTGTCTTATAACATCATCATCATCATCATCATCATAAGAATTTATTATTTATACACCGCCCATCTGGGTGGCTCTCAACAGAACATTAAAAACGCAATAAAAGATCAAACATTAAAAACTTCCCTAAACAGGGCTGCCTTCAGATTTCTTCTAAAAGTCAGATAGTTGTTTATTTCCTTGACATCTGATAGGAGGGCGTTCCACAGGGTAGGTGCCACCACCGAGAAGGCCCTCTGCCTGGTTCCCTGTAACTTCGCTTCTCGCAATGAGGGAACTGTCAGAAGACCCTCAGAGCTGGACCTCAGTGTCCGGGCAGAACGATGAGGGTGGAGACGCTCCTTCAGGTATAAAGGGACCCCTGACCATTAGGTCCAGTCGTGGCCAACTCTGGGGTTGCGGCGTTCATCTCACTTTATTGGCCGAGGGAGCCGGCGTACAGCTTCTGGGTCATGTGGCCAGCATGACTAAGCCACTTCTGGCGAACCAGAGCAGCGCACGGAAACGCCATTTACCTTCCTGCCGGAGCAGTACCTATTTATCTACTTGCACTTTGACGAGCTTTCGAACTGCTAGGTTGGCAGGAGCAGGGACCGAGCAACGGGAGCTCACCCCGTTGCAGGTATTCAAACCGCCGACCTTCTGCCTGGCAAGCCCTGGGCTCTGTGTGGTTTAACCCACAGCGCCACCCGCGTCCTTCAGGTATACATTATTATTATTCCTCAGGAGCAAAGTTTCTGGAAAGCTACTATTGCCATTCATTTCACACGGGCAGGTGGAGTATCAGTGGCTGTACAGATGTTGTTGGGCTGGCTCAGGGATGATGGTGGGGGTTGGAATACGCCAACACCTGGAGGACCAGGCCACAGGTGGCTCTCCATCCTTGGGACAGTTTAGCAACCTCTGCAGTGATCTATACAACATGCCCACAGGATTAGGCCCATCTCAGTGTATTCCCCTTCCCCACCTGGAATTAACAAACCATCTCAGCCCTCAGTTACCATCTCTGTCGCAAGGACCAGGTGGGAATGAATGGGGTTCTGGAAGGGATGGGAACCTCCAGCTCAGGAGACAAATCCTAAGGGTGCCAAGAGCCAGTGTGGTGTAGTGGTTAAGAGCAGTAGTCTCGTAATCTGGGGAACCGGGTTCGCTTCCCCGCTCCTCCACATGCAGCTGCTGGGTGACCTTGGGCCAGTCACACTTCTCTGAAGTCTCTCAGCCCCACTCACCTCACAGAGTGTTTGTTGTGGGGGAGGAAGGGAAAGGAGATTGTTAGCCACTTTGAGACTCCTGAAGGGAAGTGAAAGGCGGGATATCAAATCCAAACTCTTCTTCTTCTTCTTCTTCTTGCTAGCACAAGGATGGAAGAATGAGGAAACCCCAATGAAAGAACAATGGCAAGAAAAACTGATGAACTATGCGGAATGGGCTAAATTGACATACAAACTGTGTGATGAGGACGACTTCAAGGAAGTACGGGAACTTTTTACAAATGACCTAAAATGACTACAGAATGATCTGGACTCCTTGAAAAATCCACAAATTTATTAGTTGAACATATGATAGACGCGGATGGCACTGTGGGTTAAACCACAGAGCCTAGGACTTGCCGATCAGAAGGTTGGCGGTTCGAATCCCCGTGACTGGGTGAGCTCCCGTTGTTCGGTCCCTGCTCCTGCCAACCTAGCAGTTTGAAAGCACGTCAAAGTGCAAGTAGATAAATAGGTACCACTCCGGCGGGAAGGTAAACAGCGTTTCCGTGCGCTGCTCTGGTTCGCCAGAAGCGGCTTAGTCATGCTGGCCACATGACCCGGAAGCTGTACGCCGGCTCCCTCGGCCAATAAAGTGAGATGAGTGCTGCAACCCCAGAGTCGGTCACGATTGGACCTAATGGTCAGGGGTCACTTTACCTTTATGATAGACAAGGCAAGGATATGTACAATTTTATGACATGCAGAGAACAATATGGGTAAAAAAACCAGAGAGGGGAGCTGAGGGGGAATGGGAAAAAATAATATAACTAATTATTTGGACTGATAATTTGTTACGTTGTTTAATAAAAATAATTTTTTTAAAAAAAGAGGACGACAAATCCTAATGAGGGCGTGCTCAGAAGTCAGCCCCACACAGAGTTTGGCAAGGTTTGTGCACATCAAAAGAGCCCCATATCAGGAACAGGTAAAGGAGAGCCCTTTCAAAGGTCTTTTCTGCCTTACTACCAGGAACATTGGGAGCTGCCTTCTACGGAGTCCATCTACCTCAGCATTCCCTGCACTGACTGGCAGCAGCTCTCCAGAATTCCAAGCATCTCCCAGTTCTACCAGGCGCTGCAAATCACAGGAGGGGGAGAGAGTTCTCTTGAACTCGGGTCCGGCTGGGGGGTGGGGCACTTCCCACAGAGGCATCTTTTAGAATTTTAGAAGACTGTCTGAAGGCAGCCCTGCTTAGGGAAGTTTTTAACGTCTGAAGTTTTATTTTGTTTTTAACCTTCTGTTGAAAGCCGCCCAGAGTGGCTGGGGAAACCCCATCCAGATGGGCGGGGTAGAAATAATAATTTATTTATTTATCATCATCATCATCATCATCATCATCTGGTTGGCCACTGGGAGAACAGGAGGCTGTAGAAGCACACACACACACACACACACACACACCCCTTTGTCCTGATCTCCAGATTCTTCAACTCAACTCAGGGAAAAACACATCAAAATTAAAACTCATTTCGTTCCGCAACATTTATATACCGCTCCATTGCATTTAAAAACACAAACAAAACCAACCTCATCTAAGCGTTTACAAACAAAAGAGGAACCAAAGTTTGCCAAGTCTATTTACTGCAAAAGGTCTACTCCGAGTAGGGCTAGCATTGGATTCAACCCTTTGTGGGTGGGTGTCTCTCTCTCTCCCCCCCCCCCCCACACTTTTCTTGGATTCTGGCAGTCCCAGAAGTCAGCTGAGCCTATTTTGTCCAAGATCAATGCCACAAAAAGAGTTTCAGAGCTGGCTCCTTTGACTGCGCCTCCTCCCCCTTTCCCCTCTCCGGCTACGAAGGGAGCTCAGTTACAATTCTCCAGCTGTGTGAGTTTTGGCTTCACTTAATTGTTTCAAAACAAGAGTTTTTTTGGCCGCAGGATGGGAGTGCTGGAACTCCAGCCAACTCCACACACACACACTTTTTCTCTCTGTGTTGCTTGCCCCCTTCAGCGTACCCGCACACACACCAAAATAATAGCCTGATTTTTGGGGGAGGAAAGGAGAGCCCGACTGGAAAACAAGCTCGTGGCTTGATCCCTTAAAAGTAAACCGAAGTCCCCCAAGAAGACAAGAGACATAATTCGAGGATCTCAGCTCCTGCCCGTAACCGCCACCACCACTTCCTCCTCCCTGCCTCTCTCGGAGGAGAAGTTTCCAAGCCAAGAGCAACAACGGAGCCGAAAGCCAAGGCAACAGGACTGGAAGTTCACCAGGTATAATTTCGCCGTCAGCAGCTCTGGGCGAAATTTCTGACCAGGAAATTGACTTACGAGGCGCTTTGGGTTCCAAACAGTGGCGCAAGCTGGGCAAAGGAGTCGTGCAAATAGAATATTAACAGAAACACAAAACAGAACGCAATTTAAAATTCGTGTATTATTCCTTGACGATTTTGTATGCGATTTTGGCTTAACAACCAACCAGTTATTGGTTACTATTACGGACACTGCAATTGAGCTCTGATGGGTTTTTTTTTTTTTTTGAAAAGTGACGCTTGTTCTTCTTCTTGTTAAACATCTAATGCAAATTCTTTTTTTTAAAAAAAGTGCGTGCGTTTATTTATTTATTTAAAAGGCAATGAAATCGACCAGCTTCTAAAGTTGAAACTGAGGGGGGGGGATTCTGTTTCGCGATCCTCGGAGTGGATCGGAACTGACGCGCAAAGAGAGAGGGCGCGCGCTGGTTTGGGAGCTACAGGAGAATGGTTTGTTGTATTTTAGGAAGGTTGAAGAGGGGGTTGAGGGTTTTGGTTTTCTTCCTTTTTGGGGGTGACTAGATGCAAGCCACCCCGCGCGCCAGCCGCCGCCGCCGCAGCAGCGAAAAGACCATCGCCAGAGCGCGCTTGGCAATGCAAGCCCCAAGCGCATCTTCGCCAAATGAACGCCACCCGCCTCCCGGAAAGAAAGAAAGAAAAGAAGGAGAGAGAGATTGCCTTACCTTGGGAATCCCGGAGCTCCTTTCGTCGCCTCTGCAGAGGAGAAGGGATGGGGCGAACCGTCCGAGGGAAGGAGGGAGGGAAGAAAGAGAGTGGTTCTGAAAAGACAGAGCCAGTACAAAAAAAATAAAAATCAATCTGGTGCAAGATTCTCTGCGCGCCTGGAGAGGACTTAAAGAATTAGATGCCTTGCGTGGAGCTCCGATGGCTGAGCTGGAGGAAGGAAAGGCATAAGGCAGGGGTGGGGGGAGAGAGGGGGGGAAAAAGAGGTGGAGAGACGGCGAGAAAGCTTACAAACAAAGCCCCTGGCAAGGCACAGGCTCGTAACTCAACGCCCCAGCGCAGGCCAGCCCGCCCCTTGCAGCAGGGCGCGCCAATCTGCGCCGGGCGCCCTTGCGCGCAGCTCCGCCTCGCCTCGCCTCGCCCGGCCCGGCCAGGCCCGCCTTCGCCTCCCTCCGCGGCCGCCGCCGCCGCCGCGAAAGCCGGGATCGGGGCCTCCGGCGGCAGGAGGCAGGACCCGGGCCCGGGGAGCAAGAGGGTCCGGGTGACCTTCAGGTTCCTCCGGATAGCAGGGCGGTGAGGGAGAGGAGGGCGCAGGATGGAGGAGGGAGACAAGGAAGCAAAAAAAAAAAAATACCCAACTCAGCACTTTGCTAATGCAACGGGGGGGGGGGGCAGCGAGCCCTGCTCGGAGTAGACCCATTGGGGTTGGAGAGCGGGGCGGATCCGGCTTGGGGTGGCAAAGTTGCGTTGGGGTAAATCGGTGAGACTTCAGCGTTTGTAGAGTTCGGACATTGTTTTGGTTGGAGAAGCGAAGGATCTGAAAAGGAAGGATCTGATTATTATTTTTTGGAGGGGGGTGTTGCAGGACTGAGCCCCGCTGCCGGATTTAATTCCTAGGCCAGCCTTCCCCGCGTTAGAAGCCTTTTTTGTAGAATCATGCCGTTCTGCGGAACAATGAGGACTGGAATCTTGACTTCATTTTAAAGAGCAATGCTGTGGTTCAGGGGTGGAACAGCTGCTTTATGCAGACATTCCCTGTTCAGTCCTCCTCGTCGTCAGATAGGGTTGGGAATGTCCCCCGTCGGAAACCCTGAGAGCTGCTGCCGGTCCGTGTCAACAGTATGGAGCTAGATGGAACATGGTTTGACGCAGGATAAAGCAACTTCCTAGGTTCCTATTTGAAAACGTTCTGAAATAGCTGCAGGATAGCTCTGCTGGTAGAGGATGAGACTCAATCTTAGGGTCGAGGGTTCGATTCCCAAGTTGGGCAAATGGATTCCTGCATTGGAAGGGGTTGGGCTAGATGCCCTTTGTGGTCTCTTTTGGCTCTATAATTTCACGAGCAACACTGTGTGTCACAGGGGTCAGCAAACTTTTTCATTTTTTTTTTTTTTTTTTTAAATAATATTTATTGAAGTTTCCAAAATACAGAAAGAGAAGAAAAGAAATTATGAAGATACATTCAGAACCTTATTTTCAAACATCCACTTTCTGGGACTCCCCCCTTCCCCCACCCCTACCGTATTCCCCTTTCATATTGTTGTTTCCACAAGTTCTGTTTCTGATTTAAAGCACAATTTATATACCCCATTGTTCAAATTTAAATTTATACAAACCTTATGCAACACCCTTGATAAAAAAAAGCAAAAGATCTCTCCCCATAGCCCGCCCCCTTTTCTTTCCACAATGTCCCCCTTTTTTCCCATTAAAGTAAAAGCACACAGAATAAAAGTATAAAAAAATAAGAAATATATTAGAAAAAAGAAAATCAATTCAGAAAATAGTTGCAAGCCTTTGGATTCTAATTCTCCCTCCCCTTCCCCGGTTTAATTTCCCTTATCCTCCAATCTATGTTTCCAGCCTGGAAGTCTTAAGTCCATCAATCCCATTTTTCCCCCAACTCCTTGCAGAATTATTTCCCATTTTTAGGATTACTTTTTAAAAATTAATTCCTAAATCTTTAAAAATGTCAAATTATAAAATTCCCCCCATTGTTCTTTCAAGGTTATAGTCCAGCTTCCTCTTGTTCCGCTGCTAAAACTTTCTTATTCAGAAGTTTAGTAACTCTACATGGGTTGTTGTTATTCAGGAACAAAGACTTGCGTTCAGTCCCTTCCTTCTTCAGTAAAGTATTCTGTTGTCTCCTTTTAGTCTAAACACCCTGTAGACGAGATTCAGTTTCAGTTTTGCAGCTTTCCCAGGAGATAACCAGTTCTGTGAAATTCCGAAGTGTTGTATTTTTCCCGGCTTACGCCCATCTTTGTAATGTCCCGAAGCTCCTCTAGGGGGGTTGTTGTGACTTTGTTTCCAAAAATCCGATTGTTCTCCGTATTTTCGCCATTTTGTATTCAAGTCTTAACAAATTATATCAAGTTGTAACAAATTTGACCAGCAAGGTCCTTATAATAAAATCCTCTTTAAAATTCCGACTTTGACAGCTACTTTGACAGCTGTCAAAATCACCGGCTCTTTTCACCAGGCTCACTCCTCAATCGCCCCGGTTCCCAGGGAGGGGGGTGCATTTTCCTTCTCCTTCAATTCTTCCTCCAGCACAATTCTTGTACTTTCCCATCATGGAATTCTTGATTTTAGCAAAGATACCGTTCTTTTTGGGCCTTGGCTTCCCAATCCTTGTTTTAAAATGTCTACAATAGGGAGGGGGACTGACTTCCTTTTTAGATCCCCCCCCGCTCGTCTCAAATCCAAAAAATTTTTCTTCTTTTAAACCCGATTTCCAATTTACTCACGGGTTGTTGTTGAAAGTCCAAATTCTCAATGGAAGAAGTCAGCGCTCTCCGCCGGATGGCATGCGGCTTCGCTCGGCAGGGATGGCAGAGGACTCAAAGCACCACGCTTCTCCCCGGCACCCGATCCGTAGCCTTTAAAAAGGCTCCTTCACGAGTCGGGAGGGCGCTAGCGGTGCTAGCCGAGTCTCCAAGTCCACGGCCCCCGTGGCCGTGGTTTCTAAGGGTCCCCGCATCGCCGGTGCGGTAAAACCCAGCCCCTGCCGAGCCGGCTCCCTCCGGAGCTCGGAGGGAGTCCGCCATTCGGCGATGGCGCCAACCCGGAAGTCCCAGCAAACTTTTTCAGCAGGGGGCCGGTCCACTGTCCCTCAGACCTTGTGGGGGTCCGGACTATATATTTTTTAAAAAAATAAGCAAATTCCTATGCCCCACAAATAACCCAGAGATGCATTTTAAATAAAAGCACACATTCTACTCATGTAAAAACACACTGATTCCTGGACTGTCCGCGGGCCGGATTTAGAAGGTGATTGGGCCAGATCCGGCCCCCGGGTCTTAGTTTGCCAACCCATGGTTAAGGAGAGCAACAGGCAAATAAAACAGGTCAACAGAAGCTGAAGAATTAATTTGTTTTCTTCTTAAGTGCCTTTCTGGGTCCTGCGTCACTCACCCAAAGAGAGCTCTTTCCCACAGCTGAGCCGCAGTGTGCCTCTGAGCATGGGCTGAGTGCAATTCCTGCATCTTCCAGTAACTGTTGCCTGCCTTCCACCCATTCAGAAATGGGGCTAAGGAAGCTCAAATTATTGGAACAGTTCAGGGCCTCAAAATTGTCTTTAGGCAACTATTCAACACGTTTAAGCGCCCCTTGGTCAGTTGCGGACTCTACTACATTGAAGGTTTTTAAGCAGAGATTGGATGGAGTCAGGTGTGTGTGTGTGTATATATATTGCTGAATTGTCAAAACATCAGGGAAAACCCGGATGTATGGCAACACAATGGAAAAAGCAGCAGAAACAGCTCCTAAAGCTTAAAAGCACTATTTTGGGGGTGAGGTTCCCCAAAAAAAGCTCAACAATTTGGGGGTGTCAGGAATTTTGCTTTTTGAAATACGGCAACCCTAGTCGTGGATGCTTTAGTTGAGATTCCTGCGTAGCAAGGGGTTGGACTAGATGACCCTTGTAGGATCCCTTCCAACTCCAGGATGATTCTATCTCTCCTACCAGGGTCTCATTTGGGGTTGGATGAAACACACTCACAATTCTCTTGTGTTGAAAGGACATTCACTCAATATCTAATGGTGTGAGCGGAGTCTTGCCTGTCTCTCAGTAGCCAGATAAGGAGCCTGAGGACTAGCGACTTGTTTAGTAAATAATAAAATAATAATAATAATAATAATAATAATAATAATAATAATAATAATAATAATAATAATTTATTATTTATACCCCGCCCATCTGGCTGGGTTTCCCCAGCCACTCTGGGCGGTTTCCAACAGAATATTAAAATACAATAGTCTATTAAACATTAAAAGCTTCCCCAAACAGGGCTGCTTTCAGATGTCTTCTAAAAAAGTCTGAAAAAAAGTCAGATGTCTTCTAAAAGCCTGGTAGTTGTTTTTCTCTTTGACACTGGTGGGAGGGCGTTCTACAGGGCGGGTGCCACCACCGAGAAGGCCCTCTGCCTGGTTCCCTGTAACTTGGCTTCTCGCAGGGAGGGAACCGCCAGAAGGCCCTCAAAGCTGGACCTCCGTGTCCGGACAGAACAATGGGGGTGGAGACACTCCTTCAGGTATACTGGACCTGCCTGTTTCACCAGGTGCTTCTCAAGGCGAACAAAGGGACCAGAATATAACATCAAACACAATATAACAGTATCATATATATATATATATATATATATATATATATATATATATATATATGGCAAAGGGACCCCTGACCATTAGGTCCAGTCGTAACCGACTCTGGGGTTGTGGCGCTCATCTCGCTTTATTGGCCGAGGGAGCCAGGAGCTCACCCTGACGTGGGGATTCGAACCGCCGACCTTCTGATCAGCAAGTCCTAGGCTCTGTGGTTTAACCCACAGCGCCACCCGTGCCTGCCCCCCCCTCTCTCTCTCTATATATATATAATACACACCCCAAACAACATGAACAACATGTGGGGTTGAACAATTCAGTTCAACCAATAAACCAGTTAAACAACCACTGCCACCAGTTAAACTGTGGCTGGGGAAGCTTTTGGTCCTCTAGACATTTTTCAGCTCCCATCAGCCCCAGCTGTCTTGGCCAATGATCAGGGGTGATGGGAGTTGTAGTTCAGCAGCATCTGTAGAGCCAAGGGTCCCGCCAGCCTTGAGTAGAACAAGCGGAGAGGCCTGTGTCTGGAAAGCAGGTGGAAATTGCAGGTGAGATTTCAGCTGAAGATCAGGCGCAACATCCAAACTCAGCCTTGGTGGTCAGGCTAGTTGGTGGTCAGGCAGATGTTTGGGACTACAACTCCCATCAGCCACAGCGAGCACATGCAGAACTGCTGGCTGATGGGAGTTGTAGTCCAAACTTGCAGGCCTCTGGCTTGGAGAAAATCGCACAAAGAGTGGCTAACCTGTAGCACACTGGCAGCATACAGCCCCCCAGGACCCCCCAATTTGTGATTATCTGTTTTTCTTGCTCCTCGTGTCCCCTGCTGTGGTGCCATGGTGCCGAAAACTTTATATGACCACCCCCAGCCTCTGCCTCCCAATTTTGGAGCATTTTTAAATTTATTTTTTATTCTGAAACTGGGCTGTATCCAACCTTAGACTGAGTGAAATGGCTGGGCCTGTTTAATTTGGATCCATCAGTTTCGCTGGGTCTACTCTGAGCAGGACTTAGCTCATCACCTCCCTTTGTTTCATTCCCTGCTCCTCTGACGCGAGAAGGTTTTAGTTCTATTAATTTCAGCCAGTTTATTCTGCCAGTCAGTGTAATATTGAGCTAGATGGGACCAATGTGTTGCCATATCGGGGCTAAGAAATCCCCGCAGCACCCGTTCTCAAGGATCCTTGGAAGTATCCACGGCCATTTGAACTGAGGAGGTTTCTGTTGTTGTTTAGTCGTGTCCGCCTTTTGGGACCCCCTGGACCAGAGCACGCCAGGCACTCCTTTCTTCCACTGCCTCCCGCAGTTTGGTCAGACTCATGCTGGTAGCTTTGAGAACACTGTCCCACCACCTCGCCCTCTGTCGTCCCCTTCTCCTTGTGCCCTCCATCTTTCCCAACATCAGGGTCTTTTCCAGGGAGTCTTCTCTTCTCATGAGGTGGCCAAAGTCTTGGAGCCTCAGCTTCAGGATCTGTCCTTCCAGTGAGCACTCAGGGCTGATTTCCTTCAGAATGGAGAGGTTTGATCTTCTTGCAGTCCATGGGACTCTCCAGAGTCTCCTCCAGCACCAGAATTCAAAAGCATCAATTCTTCGGCGATCAGCCTTCTTGACGGTCCAGCTCTCATGACTAGGAGGTTTCTAGTCCTCATGAATTGCAGGTAGGGAACATCGCATAGCAATATGGCATTATGTCTAGCGCTAGGGCTGCTCAAAGTAGACCCATTACAACTAATAGGCATGGCTAGCTTAGATCCATTCATTTCATTGGGTTTACGCTGAGTAAAACTTCTGTATAATCACTTTTGTGGGTCTCCTCCTGCGATTCTGCAACTCCTAAAGGTTTTGGGTGGTCCTCCAAGGCTGACAAAATGTATTCTTAAAACGAAAAAGGCCCCACACAGAGACACACAATTTAGTGGTATGGCCCTCTGCTATGGGTCCATGGGGCCCCCAGCTTGAAAAATGTCAGCCACTCCATCCCTACCTAATGGTATGATTTGTTTGACAGTGGAACTACCCGCCTCATGAGGTGGTGGACTCTCCTTTGCTGGGAGTTGTTCCAGCAGGGTCTGTGGGACTTTTTGACAAGATCCTGTACTACGGCCTGAGTCGGGGGTTGGGATGGATGACCACAAAGGATCCCTGCAGCTCTGTGACTTTAGGATGAATGGGTGCCGAGAAGAAGTGTTTGCTTTTCTTCGTTATATGGAGGGAATACTTCTCCGCAGATGGTACTTGCTGTAAAATACATACCACCTTTTTTTTAACCAGAAAATAAAAAAAAATAGTACAAAGCCTGCTTTTTTGTTTTCCGTGAAGGCTGTTTTAGTCGCAAGCAAAATTTCAGCAATTAATCAACTGAGGGTTTCTTGAAGGAGGTGACAGCTGTGATCTAGAGAACAAACAGTGGATCTCTCTCTCTCTCTCTCTCTCTCCGATAATACATTTATTTGCTTGTTTTATTCAATCCGTTTGTCAGCTTTTTATTTGTTGCATTTATACGCATACAGAGTTCTCCCTCATCCTCATTTCATCGTCACAACAACCCTGTGAGGTAGGCTGAGAGAAGCAGGGATTAGCCCAGGGTCACCCAGGGAGCTTGGTGGCTGAATGTGGAGATTTGAACCCAGGTCTCTCGGGTCCTTTTCCGACACCCTAAGCGCTTCACCACAAAGGCTTTGTTAACTGGTTCCAGTTGGAGGGTGGAATCGCTGATTCATCTTTCATAGGGTTCCCCCCATCTCTGTTTAAAGTCAGAAAGTACCATCAACACACTCACTCCGAATCATAAGTGGTGCTTTTAAGTTAAGGGTTTTTATTTTTCAGTGAGAGAGCAGCTATAGAGCTTGAAAGCAGAATTGAAACTCTAATAAAATATCTGCCCCTAAATGCCGTTCCTTGCCACACATTAAAATAACTCGGCAGCAAATCCTCAAATATCATCAGAGCTAAAATATCATCAAAATTGGGTAGAAAAAAGAAAGGACATCTTCATGCAGAGCATAGTTAGACTGTGGAACTCCCTCCCACAGTAGGCACTGAGGTCCACCAGCTCTCGTCAAATGTCAAACAGTTAAATATATGATTTTGAGAAGACATCTGA
This sequence comes from Podarcis filfolensis, assembly GCF_964270895.1. NCBI lineage: Eukaryota > Metazoa > Chordata > Lepidosauria > Squamata > Lacertidae > Podarcis > Podarcis filfolensis. The sequence continues at coordinate 3,993,835 of NC_139620.1, forward strand.
AGGCATCCTTGTTATAGGGAAGTTTTTAATGGTTGGTGTTTGATGTGTTTTTAATATTTTGTTGGAAGCCACCCAGAGTGGCTGGGGCAACGAAGTCAGATGGGCAGCATATAAATATTTTTATTATTATTATTATTACCCAGAGATCCCGCTGGGGATGGAACTGAAGGATTTCTGCATGCATGCGCTACTGCAGAGCTATGTCTTCCTATATAAATAGAAATGTAAGGTGTCGTCATGCATAACCTTTATCAAAAAAACAGAAGCCTTTCTTCTAGGGATAATAGGACATACCGAAAGACCAGAAGGAATTATTTATGCATGCAGCCACAGCTGACAGGACGTTTGATGTGCAGAAATGGAAGGAAGATACTGTCCCAACCAAGGAAGAGTGGCGAGCGAAATTAATGGACTATGCAGAAATGGCAAAACGTACGGGAAGAATAAAAAAATCAAGAAGAAAAAGAGCCTTAAATAAAGATTGGGGAAGTTATGTAGTTATTTAAAGAACTATTGTAAAAACAACAACAGCAGCAACAACAACGTTATTATTTATACCCAAGCCACTCTGGGCTGCTCCCAGCAGAATAGTAAAAGCACAATAAAGCATCAAACATTAAAAACTTCCCTAAAAAGGGCTGCCTTCAGATAAAATCAAGCAGTTAAAAGTTTATGGGGGGGGAGTAGAAAGAATCTAAAAAAGAAGTCAAGGGGAAGGTGCAGTTTAATTACTGTATTTTTTGCTCTATAAGACTCACTTTTTCCCTCCTAAAAAGTAAGGGGAAATGTGTGTGCGTCTTATGGAGCGAATACAGGCTGCGCAGCTATCCCAGAAGCCAGAACAGCAAGAGGGATTGCTGCTTTCACTGCGCAGCGATCCCTCTTGCTGTTCTGGCTTCTGAGATTCAGAATATTTTTTTTCTTGTTTTCCTCCTCCAAAAACTAGATGCGTCTTGTGGTCTGGTGCGTCTTATAGAGCGAAAAATACGGTAAATGATTTTTCTATGTAACCAGAGAAGGGGGGGAAAGGTCGATACAAATGTAAAGGAAGATTATTGTTAAACTGAAACTGAAAATAATATAGATCATAATATAAATAGATGGATAGATAAAAGGTGTTGTCACCAGGCAGTTCAGAGTTAGCCAGCGACATGGGCAAGCGCAGAGCCCCTGGTTCCTTTATATCAAGGCTCGAATCCTCTACCCATTTTCTGGTAAGAAGCCCCAGTTAACTCAGTGAAACTTACTTCCAAGTAGACTTGTGCCATCAAGACAGGTTGTGCTATTGGCCTTTCCAAAAGCTTTCGACAGAGCACCTCGCCAAAGATTCCTCCGCAAGCTTAGCAGTCGAGGAAGAAGAGGAAAGGTTCTTTTGTGGGCCAGGAAGCAAAGGGCAGTTCTCCCGAATGGAGAGAAATAGAAAGTGGAGTCCCCTAAGGATCTGTATAGGGACTTGCGTTTTTTATATTATCCAGAAAGGATGTTTAGATAAGAACGAGCAGTGTGGTGGCCAAGTCTGCTGAAGTTCAGGGTCGGGAAAACAAAAACGAAACAAAAAAGAGAGAGAGATTGAAGGACCTCTCCTGACTGAGTGACTGGCCTGATCCAGAAAGCTCTTCTTGTGTTGGGCTTGCTGATCGGAAGGTCGGCGGTTCGAATCCCTGTGATGGGGTGAGCTCCCGTTGCTCGGTCCCTGCTCCTGCCAACCTAGCAGTTTGAAAGCACACCAGTGCAAGTAGATAAATAGGTACCACTCCGGCGGGAAGGTAAACGGTGTTTCGGTGTGCTCTAGCACTCGTCACGGTCTTCCGTGCACCAGTAGCAGTTTAGTCATGCTGGACACATAATAATAATAATAATGATAATAATAATATTAATAGTAGTAATACTACTAATAATAATTTTTTATTTATACCCCGCCCTTCCCGGTTCAGAAAACCAGGCTCAGGGCGGCAAACAATAAATTTAAAACACTTAATTGATGCTACAACAAACAGCATAATATACAGTATAAAACGTGAGTAACAATAAAAGCAAAAATCTTTTTAGGGGGGAAATCCATCCAATAAACATTAGATGATCACCAGGGCTAGCTGGCTAAATTAGTCCTATTTGGGCCAGCGAGGAGACCAGGGGAGAATTAGCCGGAAAGCTTTCTGTGGACAAATGCCGGCTCTCTCAGCCTGAAAGCGAGATGAGCGGCGCAACCCCATAGTCGCCTTTGACTGGACTTAACCATCCAGGGGTCCTTTGCCTTTACCTCTTGTGTTGGAATAAATAAATATATATATATGGGATGGTGGGAGGGGAGATGCTCTCAAATGCCTGCTGAAGACCAGAGAGAGGACTGTGGCAAAGGCACCCCCACCCCCCCAGAGGCCGGCACAACCAGGAAATAACAGGATGATGCGTGCTCCCTGCGGAACAGGCCGACAACCGCATCTCCTTCCCAGGCTGAGCTCATTAGTTCCAGCGAGCGGATCCATTAGTGACACTGGCAATTAAGTGTGCAAAAGCAACGGCAACGTGCGACAGCCGGCCTCTCCCCAGTGGGGGGTGGGGCGGTGAGGCACCCGTAGGAAAAATGGGCCAAGCCCCCGAGCCACCATGGGGTGCGGTCTCCAGGATTCTCGTTAAGAAAATAAAGATGGGAGCGAGTTGTTGAACGCTGGTTTCTGGGAATCCCAGACTCTCTGATTTACAGAGGCCGTCCCGGTTTCTGATTGGATCCCAGAATGCCCCGCTTTTCCTTAGGATGTCCTTATTTTCATAGGAGAAATGTTGGAGGGTATGGACCTGTGAGCCAAGAAGATAAGCAACTATACCACCTTCAGAAGACATCTGAAGGCAACCCAGTATAGGGAAGTTTTTGTATGCTTGATGTTTTGTTATGCTTTTATATACCATATTTTTCGCTCCATAAGATGCACTTTTTTCTTCCTAAAAAGTAAGGGGTCCCTGGTGCCGAACTGCCAAGGGGCGAAAAGCAGATCATGCTTTTTCTTTTTTCTTTTTGAAAGAGGGAAGTGGGTGTTGAAACAAAGCCGCTGATTGGCAAGCGATCGGGAGGGAGATAAGGGACGCTAGCAATAATGGAGGCTGCCTCGGAGGGGGGAGGTAAAAGTCAATGGATCCTCAGGATTTTTGCATTGGGTCACCCCAAATTCACCATCAGATCACATAGCATGTCCATGGCTACAGCCTGCACACACAAAAACACGCATCCACTGTTTCGTGGGGCCACAATGGCGGAAGCCAAGGAGCCTGCATTCGCTCCGTAGGACGCACACACATTTCCCCTTAATTCTTGGAGGGGAAAAAGTGCGTCCTATAGAGCGAAAAATACGGTACTCGCACCAGCGTGCTTTCGAACTGCTAGGTTGGCAGGAGCAGGGACCGAGCAACGGGAGCTCACCCCATCGCGGGGATTCGAACCGCCGACCTTCCGATTGGCAAGTCCTATTATTATTTTCGGGGGGGGGGTCAGTTTATTGGTCTTGATTTGGGGAGCGCAGTGGCAAAGGTGACGGCAACCGCCAAAGTTTTCCACGAGCAAGTCTTCCTGCGTGGTTCCTCACTGAAGCTACAGGCCTTTGGCTTGTATTTCCAGCTTGGCTTCTCGGCTCAGGAAAAGAAACACACCCCTCAGGTTGCGACTTGTGGGGCTGCGAAGAGGAGGAACCGGCTGCTAGTCCAGACCCGGCACCGGCAAGCCCGGGCTTGGAGATCTGCAGGGCACGCTGATACCCACGCCCCTCCTGCGCTCCCCCAGGTTTCCCTCCCTTGCCCAAGGTTTCGACACTCAGATTTTGTCGGATCAAGAGAGGAGAGAAGCAGACCGGGCAAGAAGAGGGAGAGGCAGCGAGAGACCGGCGGCCTGCGCCAAGAGATCCCTCGTTCGAAAAAAATGCCTCACTTCCCCAGAAAGGATGCTGGCTGGGGGCCATTTGCACAGTTGGCTGGCATCTTGTGCAGGCGCCGAGTTCCGAGGGTTCTGAGTTCAAGAATGGCTTATACTCAAACCCTCAATATTTTACTGCAGCGGCACCTAGACTTTGGAACTCCCTGCCTCTTGATTTCAGGCAGGCGCCTTCACTGTATCCTTTGCAAGGCCTGCAAAACATTTTTAAAAAAATAAATATCTTTTATTGAGTTTTACATTGCAAATTTAAATTCAAACAGAAAAACATCCTCTTCCTCCTATAGGATTCCCTGAATCGTCCGACTCCCCTCCACCCCTCCGTGGTTACCATTTTCAAACCTTTCCCACTGCTTCACATATTTTCTCATATAATCCAATTTTTCCCTAGTTCTTAATACATTACAAACGTTATTCAAATCCTGCCAAAGTTTTTAGTTGTCTCCAATGTTCTTTTAAAAAGGTAAAGGGACCCCTGAGCATCAGGTCCAGTCGTGGCCGACTCTGGGGTTGCGGCGCTCATCTCACTTTATTGGCCGAGGGAGCCGGCGTACAGCTTCCGGGTCATGTGGCCAGCATGACTAAGCCGCTTCTGGCGAACCAGAGCAGCACATGGAAACGCCGTTTACCTTCCCGCTGGAGCGGTACCTATTTATCTACTTGCACTGTGACGTGCTTTTGAACTGCTAGGTGGGCAGGAGCTGGGACCGAACAACGGGAGCTCACCCCGTTGCGGGGATTTGAACCACCGACCTTCTGATCGGCAGGTCCTAGGCTCTGTGGTTTAACCCACAGCGCAACCCGTGTCCCTGATGTTCTCTTAGGTACATTATTAATTTTCCCCATTCCTTTTTAAAGTCCATCACTTCCTACTTTCTGATTTTCCCGGTCATTTTCGCCATTTCGGCGTAGTCCATCATCTTCATCAGCCATTTGTCTCTGATCGGGACTTCTTTCCATCTGCTAAACATTTTTGGTTAGAGAAGCCGACCCAGATGTTTAGGAAACCGAAGCGCGTTTTAAGCTTTTTTTCAGTTAACTGTTATTTTAACTTTTCAAATGTCCTAAATTATTGTTGCTAATTTTTCTAGCTGGTAATTTTACCGTTTCCCCCCCCCCCCCCTCTCTGTTTTTGTAAACTGCTTTGTGGGTTTTCTCTCTCTACCTCTCTACATTCCAGTGGAGTATAACTTTTACGAAACGAAACAAGAAATAAATAAATATAAAGCAGTTTCTTGTATTTCTGGCTCCTGGGCCCGGTGAGTTTTGACGTCTTTGTGAAAGACAAGGAGTAAACGACAAATCTGTAGGTGACACTCCGATGGGCGGGGTGGCTAATAGCTCGGAAGACAGATTGGCGATGATCTTGACAGGAGGGAGAAACCGAGCCAAGACTAACAACATCAATTTCAGCCGAGATAACGTGCCGAGTGTTGCAAAGAGGGAGGAAGAGTCAGGCGCAACCCAGACAGGATTGGTGAATGCCAGACTTGGCAACTGAAAGGGACCTGGGCGTCTGCTTGTTTTTAATAGACTACAAGCTGAACATGAGCCAGGAATGTGATGCTGCGGCAGAAAAGGCAAAGGCGATCCTGGAAGCTCAGATCACCAGGAAATAACGGCTCCCCCTCTGTTCTGTTTTGCCCAGACCCCATTCGGAGTCCTCTGCTAATAATACTACGTGGTCCTACGTGGGCCAGAAAAAAGCCAGGGAAGTCCCCAAGTAGGAGTTCCATCACAGAAGGAAAAAGGAAAAAAGAAAGAATGAAGGATATTAACAAGATGTGGGATTAATTCAGAGAAGGGCAACAAAGAGAGCTTGGTTAGCTGAAATAAATCAATGACTGAAATTAAGACACTGCTTGATCGGAAAGGGAACCGCAAAGCCAGTGGAATAAAAACAATGGAAATTTCAGTAAAAACAGTTCTAAATTATAGAATAAGAGAACAAGAAGAACATAGGTTGAAAGAAGATTGGGAAATGTTTATTAAATATGTGAGGGAAAATGGTGTACGTTGGAAAACATAGGCAGCATTAAGATAAATTCAGCAGTGTAAATAAGTTTTGATGGAAGTAATCTGTGGCGTAGCGTGGGGGGTGCAGGGGGGGCCGGCCGCACCGGGCGCAACATCTGGGGGTTAGGGTTAGGGGGCGCAAATCCACGGGTTAGGGGGCGCAAATTACTTGCCTTGCCCCGGGTGCTGACAACCCACGCTACGCCCCTGGAAGTAATAATGGAATACTGAGCGGTTTAGTTGATATAAAATATGCGGGGATTTATGCTATGCAAAATGAACCATGGAAAGAGAAGAATGGAAGTCACTGATATTTTAAGGTTGTTTAAATGAATATTCTAAATTGTAAAACAGAAAATTATATATATATATATATATATATTTCTATATTTCTATACACAGAGAGAGAGAGTGTTAAAAGCAGCTATTTAAAACATTCAAAAAATAATAATTTTCATGAACGATAAGCTAAAAACTAGATAAAAGCACAGGTCAACATTCTACACCTCTGCATAGGCTTGCCTGGACTAAAATGTTTTTAGCGGGCACTGAAAAGAGTACAGCACCGACCTGATAGCAAGTGGCAGTGAGTTCCACATTGTAAGTGCTATCACACTCAAATATTGATTTCTCACCAGTTTTGCTGATCAAAGCAGTCAGCAGGGCATATGTGAGGCAAAGCAAACTCGCAGGGAAACTGCCCTCAAGTTGTTATGGGCTTTAGATACCTGGCCTGATAGCAAATTTCTACCAGTGCAGATTTCTGACCCAGATGCCTTCCCCGCCTTGCCCCCCCCCCGCAACCCCCCCCCCGGTGATGTGGTACAGCCCTCCCCGGTCCTCTTGTTGGAAGATTCAGGACATGTACAGTATAAGGAAGTGCTTCTTTGTGCCACGCACCTGTGGAACTCCCTGCCACAGGAGGCACGGATGGCCACTGACGTGGGGGGCTGAGGATGAGGATGAGACACAGCCATGGAGGAGGAGGGCGGGTACTGATGGCTACTAGTCAGGATGGCAGTGCTCTGAACCCAGAGACGCTTCTGAACCCAGTTGCTGGAAGCTGAGGTGGAGGAGAGCTGATGTTCTGCTTTCCCACGGTCTCTCCAGAGTACAGTGGTACCTTGGGTTACATACGCTTCGGGTTACAGAGGCTTCAGGTTACAGACTCCGCTAACCCAGAAATAGTACTTCGGGTTAAGAAATTTGCTTCAGGATGAGAACAGAAATCGTGCTCCGGCGGCAGTGGGAGGCCCCATTAGCTAAAGTGGTGCTTCAGGTTAAGAACAGTTTCAGGTTAAGAACAGACCTCTGGAACGAATTAAGTTCTTAACCTGTGGAACCACTGTAGTACATGCTCTGGTTATCTCCTGCTTGGACTACTGCAATGCGCTCTACGTGGGGCTACCTTTGAAGGTGACCCGGAAACTACAACTAATCCAGAATGCGGCAGCTAGACTGGTAATTGGGAGCGGCCGCCGAGACCACATAACACCGGTCTTGAAAGACCTACATTGGCTCCCAGTACATTTCCGAGCACAATTAAAAGTGTTGGTGCTGACCTTGAAAGCCCTAAACGGCCTCGGTCCAGTATATCTGAAGGAACGTCTCCATCCCTATTGTTCTGCCTGGACACTGAGGTCCAGCTCCGAGGGCCTTCTGGCGGTTCCCTCGCTGCGAGAAGCCAGGTTACAGGGAGCCAGGCAGAGGGCCTTCTCGGTGGTGGCACCCGCCCTGTGGAACCCCTTTCCATCAGATGTCAAGGAAATAAACAACTATCTGGCTTTTAGAAGACATCTGAAGGCAGCCCTGTTTAGGGAAGCTTTTAATATTTGGTGAATTGTTGTATAGTGGTACCTCTGGTTAAGAACTTAATTTGTTCCGGAGGTCCGTTCTTAACCTGAAACTGTTCTTAACCTGAGGTACCACTTTAGCTAATGGGGCCTCCCGCTGCCACCGTGCCACTGCCACGCGATTTCTGTTCTCATCCTGAAGCAAAGTTCTTAATTCGAGGTACTATTTCTGGGTTAGTGGAGTCTGTAACCTGAAGGATCTGTAATCTGAAGTGTCTGTAACCTGAAGTACCACTGTATTTTAATATTTTGTTGGAAGCCGCCCAGAGCGGCTGGGGAAACCCAGCCAGATGGGCAGGGTATAAATAATAAAATTATTGCTGTTGTTATTCGCACGGGCAACTGCTTGGCCACTGGACTAGGTGAGCCCGTGGCCTGATCCTGCAAGTTCTCCTGATGGTCTTCACCCAGTTCCTTCAGACGACGTTCGAAGGCCGTGTGAGCACAGCTTCTTAATTGGACTGCAATCAATACCCCAGACGGAACGCCATCAATTAAAGGCATCTCCTGATCCTTTGCTGTCCTCGCTCCCTCTCCGAATTAATCAGCTCCTGTCCCAGCCACCTTAAACCTCCCCTTCTCCGTCTCCCATTAGTATTTTTTATCCTTCCATCTATTCATTATACTCTTTCGCTCCCTTACCGTCAGAGTTTCACCCTTCCAACATTTTCCCCATCCTCTCCCCTTTCTCCCCCTCCATTATCTCGCCTCTTCGCTCTCCATCCATCTCTCTCCCCCTGACAAGGAGGTATGGATCCGTACCACGCCAGGAATACCAATGCAGCCCCTCCGAAGCAGATTTGGCGACAGCGGGCGAGGGGCTGCCGGTCTCGGTGCAAAAACAATTGTCTGGCCCGGTCAGCGGGTGCGGGGTGGTGGTTGCCAGTCTTCGGTCTATGTTGGGACAGCGGCGGCAGCGTGGGGTAGTGGTTAGAGCTTTGGGCTAGGGCCTGGGAGAGGCCAGGGTTCGAGTTAGTGCTTGTGCTGGCCCCAGGGGTAACTCATGAAACGCAGTCCAGGACCGGTCCAGAATCCGGAGGTTCTGCGAGGAGTCAGTCCGACAGGGCCAAGGCAGGACACGAGGCAGGAAACCAGGCAAGGTCAGGTACAGGATCTCAGGCAGGTTCTGGCAAACAGCAACGTTGCTCCCACAGCCTGGGGCGAGGTCCGACAGCCTTTTATCTCTGTCGGGGTAACGGCCGGTCCTGATCCCCCGGCGACTCACCTCCCTGTTTCGCCCGAAGGCGAGCACTCCTCCTGCGAGTACTCGGGTCCCTCCTTCTCTCAGACCTCAGTCTCTGTAGCTCAGGAGATGTCAGTGGGTTACTAGACCCAGAGGCCGCCTCAGCCTCCCCTGACCCAAATGGTAGTGGAGCAGCTGTAAGTGATGGCCCAGCTGGAGGCAACAAGGTCATCCCCGCATCTGGAGCCAGGGCAGGCTCAAGTCCCTGACTCAGCCCAGCTGGTGCTTGTTGCAGGGGAACCTGTGCAGAATGGGGCTCTTCAGAATCAGGCCCCAGACTTGGACCAGCTGGTGCTTGTTGCAGGGGAACCTGTGCAGACTGGGGCTCTTCAGAATCAGGCCCCAGACTAGGTTCAGCTGCCGCCTGAGGCAAAGGATCCGGTGCAGACTGAGACTCCTCTGGTTTCGAGTCCGAGTCCCAGGCCATCACAGCGCTCAGGCATAAGACACCTTAAGGTGTGACCTTGGGGGCAGGTCACTGCCTCCCTCAGCCTGCCCCATAGAGTTGTTGTGGGGAATTCAGTGAGTGGAGAACCAGGTGAACACTGCCTTGGATAACCACCTTCTCCTTGAAGAAGAAGAGAAGTGCGGTAGAAATGCAATAAATAAGTAAATAAATACAGTGGTACCTCAGGTTACAGACGCATCAAGTTACAGACGCTTCAGGTTACAGACTCTGCTAACCCAGAAATAGCACCTCGGGTTAAGAACTTTGCTTCAGGATGAGAACAGAAATCGTGCTCCGGCGGCATGGCAGCAGCGGGAGGCCCCATTAGCTAAAGTGGTGCTTCAGGTTAAGAACAGTTTCAGCTTAAGAACGGACCTCTGGAACGAATTAAGTACTTAACCCGAGGTACCACTGTACTTGAACCATGCAGCTTAAAAAAACTAACAAAAACCCCTGATCTTTGGGGGAACATATACCGTCATACCTCGGGTTGCGAACTGATGGCTAGATATACAGTGGTACCTTGGGTTACATACGCTTCAGGTTACAGACTCCGCTAACCCAGAAATAGTACCTCGGGTTAAGAACTTTGCTTCAGGATGAGAACAGAAATTGTGCTCCGGTGGCGCGGCGGCAGCAGGAGGCCCCATTAGCTAAAGTGGCGCTTCAGGTTAAGAACAGTTTCAGCTTAAGAACGGACCTCTGGAACGAATTAAGTACTTAACCCGAGGTACCACTGTAAATACTTCGCAGGGTTTTTGTATCGATAACACGGGGAAGAGGAGAACTAAGCAGACCACATTGAGGTCATTGGAGAGGGAAAAGTGGGATATGAATTCAGTGAATTTATGGCTCTTCCTTGTTTGTATAAAGCATCCCTGCCTGTCACACAGGAGGCGGGTTCGATTCCCCGACGGTGAGGCTGTATTGCTTTCACTGTTTGGCAATTTGAGATATATAGCTCAGTGGGTTAGACAGTGGGGCTGATAAGGCTAAGGTTGCCGGTCCGGTCCCGATATGGGATGTTTGAAAATTCCTGCATTGCAGGGGTTGGACTAGATGATCCTCAGAGTCCCTTCCAGTTCTTTGATTCTATAAATAAATAATAAACAGTTTGATGATGATGATGATGATGATGATACATTTTATTTATACTCCACCCTCCCTGGCTAACACCAGTAATATTACAATAGAAACATAATAAGGGGGGGGGGTGTCCAATTTAAAATACGGGTTAAAATGCAATTTAAAATGCAGCCTCATTTTAAAAGTAGCCCATAGATCAAAACCATAATGGGAGGGATACATAAGGGTCAGAGTGAGTCCAAACCAAAGGCCAGGCGGAACAGCTCTGTCTTGCAGGCCCTGCGGAAAGATGTCAAGTCCCGCAGGGCCCTAGTCTCTTGGGACAGAGCGTTCCACCAAGTCGGGGCCAGTGCTGAAAAGGCCCTGGCCCTAGTTGAGACCAATCTAACCACCTTGCAACCTTGGACCTCCAAAATGTTGTCATTTGTGGACCTTAAGGTCCTCTGCGGGGCATACCAGGAGAGGCGGTCCCGTAGGTACGTGGGTCCTAGGTCACATAGGGCTTTAAAGGTCAAAACCAGCTCCTTAAACCTGACCCTGTACCCCACCGGGAGCCAGTGCAGTTGGTAAAGCACTGGATGAATATGCTCCCATGGCAAGGACCCCGTAAGGAGCCTCGCCACGGCATTCTGCACCTGCTGGAGTTTCTGGGTCAGCTTCAAGGGCAGCCCCGCGTAGAGTGAGTTACAATAATCAAGCCTGGAGGTGACCGTCGCCACCTATGCAGCCATCAGTTCCATGAAAGGGGGGGGAAAGGGGGTGTGATATAAGTGTAAGAAGCTGGTGAACAGTAACACAGTGGCGACAGCTGGGTCATTCATCCCAAGCCGTTGGTTTTGAGAGATAGACTGCACCTAACCAAGGAAGTTCCATTTCTTTGCCCTTTCACGCTCTCAGAAGATGCTGGAAGCAGTCGGGGCACTACTGCCTCTCTTTTTTTGCCATCGGGGATCATTCAGGGTGTGTGTGTGTGTGTGTGTGTGTGTGTGAAGGACATCCCTGGTGCTTTGTGTCGGGAAAAGATGCCGGGTGCTCCCCTCCGCTGTCAAGAGTTCGAATCCACCCCCAGCTCTGCCTGGAGACTGAACCCAAGAGCTTCTGGATTCAGAGCCAAGTGCTCTGTCCCTGAGCGAAACAAGCTTCAGGGGGCCTGAATAGAGGAACCAATATAAACAGGGGCCTAAGAGGCCCAAATGTGCCCATTTCCCCCATCCGAGGCCTGATTTCTCTCCCCCAGCCCGCAATCCCCGAATCAAACGCTCATTGAAAAAAGCCCCCCAGTGGCAGGGGGCTGGGAAGCGGCAGGGAGACCCCATTTGGGTGCTCCTCACCAGCCCAAGCCCTGGGGCCGCTCGGATGCCTTGCCGGCGGGCAAGCGCCATTCGTGGCAGAAATGCCAGCGGTTCCAAAACGGCCTTCATTACAGCCCAGCGGGGGGGCAGCCCCCCTTATGAGCGGGTGTCTGCCAACACGAAGGCGTCACTTTGGCAGCGGTTAGCGAGAGGAGCAATCCAAAAGTGGCACGCAGCGGGGCGCCGCCTCTGAAATCGACTCGGGTCTCTTTCTCTCTCCCTCTTTCTCTCTCTCTCCCCCACAACCTTTCCTTTTCTTCCCTAAGAAAGAGATTAATTGAGTTGGACAAGTTGGAGTCACAGAATCGACAGGGAAAGGGAGCAAACGAGTTGGGCTGGTGGGGGGGGCTGAAGAGAGAGAACGCCACTGGGGAGAGATTGTGTATTTTGGTTGTTGTGCTTTTGTCACCCCTTTCCCAGTCGCCCGTTCTCCAGGTTGCACGAAAATCCGCCAGCAGTTTGCCGCAAATTTCTCCCAATTGGTGCATTTTTTAAGATGCGTGTTGCACATTTTTCGCAAGCTTGTTTCCACACTAATACGATGCCGTTTTGCATGCTGGTTTCACTAATATGTTCATTCTTAGGCATGCTCCCCCCTACGATAAGATTTTTTGTAAATATTCTTCAGTAGGAGAACTGCACCTCAAAATTCAGAGAAGTGTGAATTTCATTTCGCAGATTGTTTCAGAAAGTTCGCTTTTACAGTGGAACCTCGGGTTGCGAACATGATCTGTGCGTTCGCAACCCATAGTGCCACGTCTGCGCATGCACAGGTCGCGAGTCGGCGCTTCTGTGCATGCACAAAGAATTATTTAGCGCTTCTGCACATGTGCTGAAACCCGGAAGTAACCTGTTCCAGTACTTCCAGATTCGGCATGCTGCACAACCCGAAATCACTTAACCTGAAGCGTCTGTAACCCGAGGTACCACTGTAAATGTAAACTGAATTGAATTTCTCCCTCCCTCCCAGACCCAATCTGTGAGCAATCAAAATTGAAGTGGAAAAGCAAAGACTTTGTTTTGCTTTGCGTGACTCTTTCTCTCTCTCCCTATATAATAAAAATGTAAGTTGTCGTCACGCAGACTGATGGGCAGCCATGCCAACTGCAGTGTGAGAAACAGGAGGCAGGGAGACCCAGGCAAGCTGTTTATTGGAGGTGGGAAAAGAGTGCTTCTCCATGTGTGGAAACCTTGCAGTAGGTCTGGCGTGATTACCAGGAGGTCTGGGAGTCAGGCGACCTTCGATAGCTGCATTCATTTGTGAACAGCAACTCAGCCTAGCAGCTGGGACTTGCTACTAATGTAATCTTGATTTTCTTCAAAGTAGCTCTCCGTGAGCTATAGCAGGAACCACACCCAGGGAGCGATCAGGGATGTCTCTGAAATAGACAAGCCACACTCGCGACACTCACGGGTGTCAGAATCCTTTCATCCCAGGGACCCGTCAGAGCCCAGCCTTACCACAGGGCCTGCCTGGTATATCCCTTAATTTCTAGGGAGAAGGTCTCTCTTCTCATCCCAGGATGCCTTGGGGAACCCTTGCAACGACATATTTTCTCATTCCCCCAATCTTAAATTCGGCTCCTCGCGAAAATTCATCACAATATTTCAACTAATGCAGATACTTTCCTTTTTTTTTCCTTGGCAAGTGATTTCCCCTAATCTAATGCCATTTATTTTGTGTGCCATTTCCCATAATATAATATGATGATATGATATGCATTTTTTATCCACTTTCCTCTGACAGATGCATTTCGGCAGACTGCATCAGGAAGAATTTGGAAAAGCGTGGGCTTGTCTTCTTTTTCTTTTAAAAAATGGAGCGCTGCCTTTCAGTCTCAGTGGAAATTCGGTTGGGTTGCTTTGAAATGCAAGTGAAATTTATCCCCCACGCAAGGAATCGTCCAGCAAACACAGTGTGACCGCTTGCTAAGCTGTTCTCGGTGCCGGTTAGGGCAGGCATCAGGGCATGCGCAGAGTGTTTACCTCCTTCCTTGATCTCAGCCATCAGGGCCTCTGGGAGAAGGACTATGTCTTCTTCTTCCATCTTCAAAGGATGCACGGAGGTCACAGGCCAGCCCAGGCTCCTTTGGAGGAAGAGATTAAAATCCAATAAATAAATGCAAATAAATAAATGCAAAGTCTGAGCAGGGTGGGAGAGCGGTGGAAAGGCTCTCACTAGTCATCATTGTACATAACATTTTGCAGAACATTTTTCAGTGTTCTGCCTGCACGTTACTATGCCAGGCTACACAGCTGGGTTGTTGTAAGCCCCTCCCCCCTCCCATCTCTTAATTGTCCTCAGCAATTAAATCTGGTTTCCCTTTTTTTTCTGTGCCGGGGGAACTCTCAGCACAGAGAAAAGGGCAACGCAATTTAATTTAATCACAGCAATAAAAAATAAAAAAGGTTTTGACTCTACAGTCAGAAGTTTTGCAAAGGCTGGTATAGATGGCAGCAGCCCCCCAGGAAAGAGATAACAGAGACAGACAGAGAGGAAACCAGGCCTCTCCTCAAGACCTCCTAGGAGTTGCTTTCAGCAAAAACCCCAGGCTGAAAGGCAACTGCCGAGCTCAGCAGATCTCTTCCCTTCGACAGCCTGCGAAATGGGTCTCCCGCCTCTTTCTCCCGCAGGTTTCCTGCCACTCAGCTTGCCAAATGGGACTGAACAGGCCTCTGCCCTCAAGGATGCTCCAGTTAAGATTCATTAATATGCTGATTAAGACTGAAAGCATTTTCTAAGCACCGTATTAAGAGGCGAGACAGCTCCGGCCTGCAGGCTCACCGTCTAATAGACGTGATGCAAAAGGGAAAAGGAGCTGGAGAATTGAACCCAGGACCTTATGCATATACAAAGGAGGTGCTCTTCCACAAAGTGATGGCCTCTCAAAGGATAAAAAGCAACGTAAGATGCCGGTCCTCATGGTTCCCAAGAAAGGGCTGGCGCAAATAGGAAGTTGGGAAGCTGCCACTGAGTACTGTATTTTTCGCTCTATAAGACGCACCAGACCACAAGACGCACCTAGTTTTTGGAGGAAGAAAACAAGAAAAAAAAATATTCTGAATCCCAGAAGCCAGAACAGCAAGAGGGATCACTACGCAGTGAAAGCAGCGATCCCTCTCGCTGTTCTGGCTTCTGGGATAGCTGCGCAGCCTGCATTCGCTCCATTTCCCCTTACTTTTTAGGAGGGAAAAAGTGAGTCTTATAGAGCAAAAAATACGGTAACTCGGACCCTGGTTCCATCTCGCTCGGTGTTTTCTATGCAGAGCAGCAGTGGATCTCCGAGGTGGTTCTTAGGACAACCTGGAGATGAACCTGCGCTGTTGTGCATGCAAAGCAAATTCTCTACCCAACAGCTAAGGGCCGTCCCCAAGCCTGGGGCAGTGCCAGACCACGCGATTGTCGCTCAGAATATCAAGATGTGGAAAGCAAGGTGCATGCTCATTCCTTTCTCCTTATCTGCACCACTGATGTTCGTTTTGCATTTAAATTTCCACCCGAGAGGGATTGAGAGAGAGAGAGAGAGAGACAGGCAAGCAACGAGCTGCAGGCCTCTCCGACAAGCCAAGCCGGCTTCCTCCTGGGTCTCTGCCCGGGCACGCAGAGGCAGGAACGCGGTTTGTCAACTCCGCCCCTCTCCCCCCACCCCACCCCATCGGAAACGATAAACAGGCTGCCACCATCGGGAGCACCTGTTGACGCTCTGCCAGGAGGAGAGGGTGAGCCCAGGCAGGTGAACAGGTACGTGGCAGGTGTACGCAATCCAGGGAAGTAAGTTTTTGTAGGGAGAATTTTAGGGATTGGAGGCAACCCGTGGTCATCTAGTCCGTCCCCCCCTGCAATGTAGGAATCGCAGCTAAAGAATCTCTGACAGATCTCCATCTAACCTCTGTTTTGAAACCTCCAAGGAAATGGAGGCCACCCCCTTCCGAGGGAGCCTGTTCTACTCTCGAACAGCTCTTACCACCAGAAGTTTATTCCTAACGTTTAGTCGGAATTGCGTGGCAAGGTCCCAAACTCTCCCGGGAAGTGGAATAAAGACACACGAAACAGTATTTTTGGTTAATGGCCATAACTTTATTGGTTACAGAATGTGAGTGATATTGGCTTAGGCATTGGAAACCACACAACTACTG
Organism: Podarcis filfolensis; assembly: GCF_964270895.1. Lineage (NCBI taxonomy): Eukaryota > Metazoa > Chordata > Lepidosauria > Squamata > Lacertidae > Podarcis > Podarcis filfolensis. Next base: position 4,009,889 of record NC_139620.1, read on the forward strand.
CATTTTTCGCTCTATAAGACGCACTTTTTCCCCTCCAAAAATGAAGGGGAAATGTGTGTGCATCCTATGGAGTGAATGCAGGCTCCTTGGCTTCAGCGAAAGCAACGCGAAGCCTCCAAAGCGCGGAGGGAGCGCTCCCTCTGCACTCCGGAGGCTACGCGTTGCTTTCGCTGAAGCCTGGAGAGCAAGAGGGGTTGGTGCGCACCGACCCCCTCACTCTCCAGGCTTCAGGGATAGCCGCCTGAAGCCTTTGGAGCGCAGCGGGACCTCGCGCTGCGCTCCAAAGGCTTCAGGGTTAGCTGCGCAAAGCCTCCGCAGGGCAGCGGGGTGAAGGCACCCCGCTGCCCTGCGGAGGCTTGAAAGGCTGTCCCTGAAGCCAGAACAGAGAGACGGAGCACTGCGCAGCGTCTCACTGTTCTAGCTTGGGGATGCCGGGGCTTTATGGGGAAACCCCTGGCCTACCCCTTCAGCCCCGACACTGATTTGATTCAAAATATTTTTAACTTGTTTTCCTCCTCTAAAAACTAGGTGCGTCCTTTGCTCGGGTGCGTCCTATAGAGCAAAAAATACGGTATATCTGTCACAGTCCGGTCTACGGACAATCAAAGTCCTGGCTGAGGACGTCGGGACCAGAGGCAAGATGGCGGGGTGGGAGCAGGAACGAGAGTCCAGAAGCCAGGGGTCCGAGGGTCAGGAAGCAGAGAGTCACGAAGTCAAGGGTCCAAGGGCCGAGAAGCAAGGAGTCACGAAGTCCAGGGTCCGAGGGTCGAGAAGCAGGGAGTCAAGAAGCCGAGGTCCGAGGATCAGGAAGCAAGAAGCCAAATGCAGCAAGGCAGGGAACGTGTTGCTGTGGCAAAGAGCCGAAGGGAAATGCTGACCTTATATCCCTTCCTGCCTCTTGCCACCAGGTGCAGCGAGTTACCAATCGGCCTCACCTGTGCGGCCACACCTTGCCTCTCCAGAACAAACTTAGGAAGGCCCCTGTCCTGCAAAGCCCTACTCGTCACAGGGCCCGGCTCCTGCACGCACTCCTGACAATATCTGACTCCTGCCCATCTGCAGGACCAGTGGTCAGGGATGATGGGAACTGTAGTCCCAAAACATTTGGAGGGCCGAGTTTGGGGGTGCCTGGGCTAGCTTAAAGCACCAAAGGTAAAAGTGGCACCCTTTGCTCTACCCACTTTCGTCTCCGGCCATGCCAGGTGGTTTGTGGGAGGTTACACGTGAAAAATATTCCTATCCCCTGTTGGTTTCCAGAGCCTTCAACATCACCCAATGGCCCTCATCCCCCAGATTATCAGGATCCTCAGTGAGACATGGCATTTTTCCTGGACATTTTCTTAACCTTCACCATTCAGCTCTCAGTTACAGTCAGGGATCCACAGAGCAACGCATTCCCCTCCATCCTTTGGGAAGGACCGATGGCAGATTCAGTACATCACAAATCCATTGACAGGAGAGGATGGCTGGCGGCCGTCTTTCATCTAAGCTGCAAACGTTTTGCCTTTATATGTATGAGAAAAAAGGGGTGGTGGGAGAGAGAGAGAGATCTGATATCAGCCAGCGGCTAACAGAGCCCGCTTGGCTAGTAAATAACGGGGCCGTTTATTTATAAAAGGATCTCTTTGATGTAGATAATTAAAAAGTTGGCCTCCTTCCCGCGGGAATTAATTGTCCCTCTCCGAACGCGGCGACGGCAGCGTTTTTCAGAAACGGCACGAATCGGCAAGGGGCTGCTGGTTATATATATATATATATATATATATATATATATATATATATATATCCTTTCATTTGGGGCACTTGTGCAGCAGTCTAAATAAGTTCAATATTGGAGATTAATGGGCGTTTAGCCTCGCTGAATTAATAACTTCGCCAGCACGCACACAGAAAAAGATGCAACACGTTTTGTCTTTTCTGGGAGAATGACATTGGAAAGGTGGCGTGGGCTTGGCTCCCAACCAGCACTAGGCCTATAATAATAATAATAATAATAATAATAATAATAATAATAATAATAATATATTTATGCCCCGCCCATCTGGCTGAGTTTCCCCAGCCACGCTGGGCGGTTCCCAATAGAGTGTTAAAATCAATACAGCATTAAATATTAAAAACCTCCCTAAACAGGGCTGCCTTCAGATGTCTTTTAAAGATAAGATAGTGGCTTATTTCCTTCACATCTGGTGGGAGGGCGTTCCACAGGGAGGCGCCACTACCGAGAAGGCCCTCTGCCTGGTTCCCTGTACCTTCACTTCTCGCAGGGAGGGAACTGCCAGAAGGCCCTCGGCGCTGAACCTCAGAGTCTGGGCAGAACGATGGGGATGGAGACGCTCCTTCAGGTATACTGGACCAAGGCCATTTAGGGCTTTCAAGGTCAGCACCAACACTTTGAATTGTGCTCGGAAATGTACTGGGAGCCAATGCAGATCTCTCAGGACCGGTGTTATGTGGTCTTGGCGGCCGCTCCCAGTCACCAGTCTAGCTGCCGCATTCTGGATTAATTGCAGTTTCTGGGTCACCTTCAAAGGTAGCCCCACATAGAGCGCATTGCAGTAGTCCAAGCGGGAGATAACTAGAGCATGCACCACTCTGGCGAGACACATCCCATTAGCAGGAGGGTTTCCAACTTGCCCCCAAAGAATTTACCTTCCTTCTCCCCCTCCCCACAATCTGTGCACCCCACTGAATCCGTTCTGGGTTTTTTGCCACCGCTTAATTGGCTGCGCATGAGACTCTTAATTTCAGGGTTGTGGGTTCAAATCCCGGGCCAAAAATATTCCTGTGTTGCTGGGGGTTGGACTAGATGACCCTCGCAGTCCCTTCCAACACCGCCATTCTATGATTCTATGAAACAGCTCTGGGGAAGATTTGGGGAGGGGAAAGTATTAACTTACGGTCTGTGTGTGTGGTTTGGGAGCTGCACAGCCAGGGGAAAAACAATGCTGTCCAGGGTTGTAAAGACTGCAGAGAGAATAATGGGGTGCACTCTTCCCACTTTGGATCAAATCTACACTTCCAGGTGCCATAAGAAAGCTGCAGAGATAGTGCAGGATAGTGCGCACTCCGGAAATGATCTCTTTCAGCTTCTGCCTTCTGGAAGAAGGTATAGGGTTATAAAGACCAGGACTAGCCGCCTGAGAAACACTTTCTATCCTATGCCCCACAAATAACCCAGTGATGCATTTTAAATAAAAGGGCACATTCTGCTCATGTAAAAACACGCTGATTCCCGGATCGTCCGTGGGCCGGATTTAGAAGGCGATTGGGCTGGATCCGGCCCCCGGGCCTTAGTTTGCCTACCCATGGGCCAAACTCAATGTAGGAATTCAGTAAATGTCGTGGGGGGGGGGGTTCTCCCTTCCGTCCTAAATTGGAAGCAGCTATGAGGAATAAATTGCGGGTCGTGTCCTAATGCTAGTCCTATTTCAGAGACGGCGTATTTAAATGAATGCATGTGACTTTGATTCATTACCTTCAAGGAGTGGCGTGATTCTGTTTAAGTTTGGAAAAAACCAATAAAATATGTTAAACATTTCCTCCCCCCTCGCCTCCCCCCCCCCCCCCGGAGCTTGCTCTGAGTCACAACTTGGTTGAATACAACCCTCAAGGGGTTTTGCGGGAAGCTTAAAATGGCGTAGAGCAAAGGAGGGGGCCCCAATCCAGTTCACACGCTGCCAGCCCCCACCGCCGCCACAGTGGCCAACACTCCTCTTGGCTTATTCGTCACCATGACATGCCCAGTTTGACCCTATAATAGCAGACCTGAATTTCATTTAATCCCAGCGTGCAGAAATAAAAATGTATCCAGCTGTAGCCCCTTGCTTAGAAATAAGCAGGATTCTAGTCCTCATCGGTTCTGATTTAAATAAGAACATTGCCTGTTTCATGGGGGGGGGGGATTGGTTTCTTGGGAGGTTCCTCCTGCCCTCCTCCCAACCAAAGGAAAAAGAAAAATATGCGGGTGATACCCAGCTCTACCTCTCTTTTAAATCAGAACCAGTGAAGGCAGTGAAGGTCCTGTGTGAGTGTCTGGAGGTGGTTTGAGGATGGATGGCGGCTAACAGATTGGGGTTGAATCCTGACAAGACAGAAGTACTGTTCTTGGGGGGCGGAGGCGGGCGGGTGTGGGGGACTCTCTGGTCCTGAATGGGGCAACTGTGCCCCTGAAGGACCAGGTGCGCAGCCTGGGAGTCATTTTGGACTCACAGTTGTCCATGGAGGTACAGGTTAATTCTGTGTCCAGGGCAGCTGTCTACCAGCTCCATCTGGTACGCAGGATGAGACCCTTCCTGCCCGCGGACTGTCTTGCCAGAGTGGTGCATGCTCTGGTTATCTCCCGCTTGGACTACTGCAATGCGCTCTATGTGGGGCTACCTTTGAAAGTGACCCGGAAACTACAAGTAATCCAGAATGCGGAAGCCAGACTGGTGACTGGGAGCGGCCACCAAGACCATATAACACCGGTCTTAAAAGACCTACATTGGCTCCCAGTACGTTTCTGAGCACAATTCAAAGTTTTGGTGCTGACCTTGAAAGCCCTAAACGGCCTTGGTCCAGTATACCTAAAGGAGCGTCTCCATCCCCATCGTTCTGCCCAGACACTGAGGTCCAGCTCCGAGGGCTTTCTGACAGTTCCCTCCCTGAGAGAAGCGAGGTTACAGGGAACCAGGCAGAGGGCCTTCTCGGTGGTGGCACCCGCCCTGTAGAACGCCTTCCCATCAGATGTTAAAGAGATAAACAACTACCTGACATTTAGAAAACATCTGAATGTGGTCCTGTTTAGGGAATTTTTTAACATTTAATGCTGTATTGTTTTTAACACTCAATTGGAAGCCCCCCAGAGTGGCTGGGGAAACTCTGCCAGATGGGCGGGGTATAAATAAATTATTATTAATATAAAAATGCTTTGCCCAGAAGACGCCTCTGTGAAGGAGCCTTGCCTGATCCAGAACAATAGCTGCCTACACAGAGAGACACCAGCGCACACAAACCCTTTATCATCGTCTCCATCAATCATGCTAAAACAATTAAAGGCAGAGGCAATTAGCAGAACAGCAATAAACATCTGCAGAGCCCAGGTATATTACACTCATCCATTAATATCAGGCCGCAGAGATTTCGATGGTGAAGTAGCAGGAGACACAGTGGCACGGAGGGCTGGCTTCATTCAGACGTGGGAGGGGAAAGGGACAGGGGAGAGGGCATGGGCCGCCCCCTCCCTGGGCTCCTGGCAGGGCCCTCACAGCTGTACAGCAGGCAGAAATGCCCATGGGCAAGTCTCTTCCCTCTCACTGCGGAGCCAACCAGAAGCCGCACCTGTAGAACATCTGCCGTGCAGATGGCTACAGCCATTTTGAGGCCTGCTAGAAACTGTTCTGCCGGACGTGCTGTTTGTTTCTGAAACTCTCATATCGTATAAGATTTTGCAGTCTCCATTGTCTTGAGCAGCACCTGGTGGAACAGGCAGGATGCAGATTTACTAAAACAAAGTCACTAGTCCTCAGGTTTTTGTCCGTGGAGTTTTCTTGGCAGGGATACTGGAGTGGCTTCCTGCTCCAGGTGGATCACGTTTGGTCAAAACTCTCCACTATGACCTGTCCATCTTGGGTGGCCCTTCAAGGCATAGCTCATAGCTTCTCTGAGTTATTTAAGCCTCTTCGCCACGGCAAGGCAGTGATCCATGAAGGGATCTAAAAAACTAAGATCATGGCCACTGGTCCCATCACCTCCTGGCAAATAGAAGGGGAAGAAATGGAGGCAGTGAGAGATTTTACTTTCTTGGGCTCCATGATCACTGCAGATGGTGACAGCAGCCACGAAATTAAAAGACGCCTGCTTCTTGGGAGAAAAGCAATGACAAACCTAGACAGCGTCTTAAAAAGCAGAGACATCACCTTGCCGACAAAGGTCCGTATAGTTAAAGCTATGGTTTTCCCAGTAGTGATGTATGGAAGTGAGAGCTGGACCATAAACAAGGCTGATCGCTGAAGAACTGATGCTTTTGAATTCTGGTGCTGGAGGAGACTCTTGAGAGTCCCATGGACTGCAAGAAGATCAGACCTCTCCATTCTGAAGGAAATCAGCCCTGAGTGCTCACTGGAAGGACAGATCCTGAAGCTGAGGCTCCAAGACTTTGGCCACCTCATGAGAAGAGAAGACTCCCTGGAAAAGACCCTGATGTTGGGAAAGATGGAGGGCCCAAGGAGAAGGGGACGACAGAGGACGAGATGGTGGGACAGTGTTCTCGAAGCTACAAACATGAGTCTGACCAAACTGCGGGAGGCAGTGGAAGACAGGAATGCCTGGCGTGCTCTGGTCCATGGGGTCACGAAGAGGCAGACACGACTAAACGACTAAACAACAACAAGAACAGTCCTCAGGTTTCTTATTTGGCTGTGGAGGGGCAGACTAGACTTAACTCACACAACTAGCAATTGAATGGCTGCGGATTCCACTCAAGGGAATCGTGAAGACCAATTCCAAACGGGATCCTGCCAGCGGAGATAAAAGAGGGGGTTGGTTCCTTAACCTGTTGGACATCTGCCTTGCAGAAGCTGAAAAGGTCTGCTGGAAAAATCCCAAAGAATGTGTCCATTCCAAGAGTTTGAGCTTCTCTAAAAAGCCCTTTCTGGATTGGTGGAAGGCAGGTAACAGTTACGCAAAAATGAGGCAGTCCGCACGTGCTCAGGGACACAGTTGCTCGGCTGTGGGAAGGAGCTACCCTGGAGGTGAGGTGAGTGTTGCTGAACACAGCAAGGCACTTAAGAAGAAAACAAATTAATTCTTCAGCTTCCGTTGACCTGTTTTATTTGACTGTTGCTCTTAACAGTGTTGCGCGTGACAGTTATTTTAGGGTATTTTAAAACAGGAATATAGGAAGCTGTTTTGTACTGAGCTGGGCCATTGACCCATCAAGCTTAATATTGCCTACACTGACTGGCAGTTGTTCTCCAGGGTTTCAAGGCAGGGGGCATTCCCAGCCCTTCCTGGATATGTCAGCGATTGAACCTGGGACCTGCTCTGTCAATGAGCTATCGCACTTCCCTTAAAATTAAAGATATAAGATTCCAGTCCTCATGGCTCTGATTTAAATGAGAACATAGCAAGCTGCCTTCTACAGAGTCAGGCTATTGCTCCATTTAGCTCAGTATTGTGTCATCTATCAATATTCTTGTTAATTAGGTGAACCAGCCAATCAGGGGCCATGCAACCTTCTTGATGACATCACAGTGCCACATAGCCAATCAGAATTGGCAACACGATTCCGTCACCAAGCCGAACCGGAGCGAGGGCAATGCTTTTCACCCTCACTCTGTATGCAAAATGACACACCCCCCCCCCACATTTTTAGCAGACTCTCCATATTATTACCAAAGCAGACGATTTGCAAGGGGCAGACTTTTTGGAGAAAGGGGAAACCATTGTTTGGGTTTTGCCTTAGCACTGCTCATTCTGTGCGCTAGATCTCTGCCCTTGATACACACACAAACATCTCAGCATCCCTGATGGCTTCTGGCTAGCAGCCCTAAATGCTAAACGAGATGATCTCTTGCTAACAAGGATTACGATCTATCTTTAGGGCCGAGAAAAGGAATCCACTTTAGGAGCCGTGAACCCTTCGCTCGGAGGGTGACAGCTCCATACGTTTCAGCCAATCTCTTCGGATGGATGACGGCGGGACACTTACGACTCTGGGGCCCTCCAGCTTCGCCCCACAACAACACCAGGATGTTTTCCCCTTGAGCAACCTGCCCATTTCTCAAATCCTTCAGACTCCCTGTCCTTGAATTCATGCAATAATCCAATTTAGCCAGCTGTGCAGAGAGACGCCAAACTTAACTCGAGACGGGAATTAACTCCTCTCAAACAGCAAGGGCCCAATCCCAGAATGTGTAAGGTGCTCGTAGAACATGTGCAGAGTGCATTTGCTTCCCCGCTACCTGTTATACAAGGTGCGACCGGAAAGTTCGGTGAACAGTCACAGAAATCGGACAGCGAGAAATATTCAAACATTAGGTAAAGGTAAAGGGACCCCTGACCATTAGGTCCAGTTGTGACCGACTCTGGGGTTGCAGCGCTTATCTTGCTTTATTGGCTGAGGGAACCGGTGTACAGCTTCCAGGTCATGTGGCTAGCAGGACTAAGCCGCTTCTGGCGAACCAGAGCAGCGCATGGAAACGCCGTTTACCTTCCCGCCGGAGTGGTACCTATTTATCTACTTGCACTTTGACGTGCTTTTGAACTGCTAGGTTGGCAGGAGCAGGGACCGGTAGCAACGGGAGCTCACACCGTCATGGGGAGTCGAACCGCCGACCTTCTGATTGGCAAGTCCTAGGCTCTGTGGTTTAACCCACAGCGCCACTCGCGTCCCTTACAATCGGCATTGGAAACCCGCAAAATGCTCATAATTGTTTATGGAGATGAAGTTGAAACTCGAAAGACAGTGTACGAGTGGTTTAAACGTTTCTGTGAAGGGCGGCAAACCATCGAAGATGACCCTCAGTCTAGCAGAACATCGACGAGCAGAACGGCAGCAAATGTTGACAAAGTTTGTGAGTTATTGATGCAGGATAGGTGTTCGTCCATCCCAATGATGGCGGAAGAATTGCATATTCCGCGTGAAATCGTTACTGAGGTTACTGAGTTTTCCCACCCTCCATATTCTCCCAATCTGGCCCCACCGGATTTCTTTCTTTTTCCAAAACCGAAATCAGCACTGAAAGGGCACAGATTTCCCAACATTTCACATGTCCAAGCTGCTGTGACGAGGGAACTGGAAGCAGTACGAAAAGAGGATTTCTCCAGAAGTTTGTTAACAGTTCTACGAACGTTGTCAATGGTACATTGTATCAGAGGGGGCCTACTTTGAAGCCCTGTAAGGCATGTATGTTCAAATATGTCTTGCTGTCCAATTTCTGGGACCATTCACTGAACTTTCCGATCACACCTTGTATGTATTTTTGTGCAGGGGTCAGAGGCTGGAATTCCTCTGGTGTTTGGAAGGTTGTTGTTGTTTAGTCGTTTAGTCGTGTCCGACTCTTCGTGACCCCCTGGACCAGAGCACGCCAGGCCCTCCTGTCTTCCACTGCCTCCCGCAGTTTGGCCAAACTCATGTTTATAGCTTCAAGAACACTGTCCCACCATCTCGTCCTCTGTCGTCCGCTTCTCCTTGTGCCCTCCATCTTTCCCAACATCAGGGTCTTTTCCAGGGAGTCTTCTCTTCTTATGAGGTGGCCAAAGTCTTGGAGCCTCAGCTTCAGGATCTGTCCTTCCAGGGAGCACTCAGGGCTGATTTCCTTCAGAATGGAGAGGCTGGATCTTCTTGCAGTCCATGGGACTCTCCAGAGTCTCCTCCAGCACCAGAATTCAAAAGCATCCATTCTTCAGCGATCAGCCTTCTTTATGGTCCAGCTCTCACTTGGAAGGTAGGAGAAGGACAACTGTGACCCTAAACCTCAGCTGCTTTGCAGGATATCTTCAGGAGAATACAAGGCTAAGGAGTAAACCCTACAGTTGTAGTTTGGGACTACAACTCCCACCATCCCTAGCTAACAGGACCAGTGGTCAGGGATGATGGGACTTGTAGTCCCAAAAAACACCTGGAGGGCCGAGTTTGCCTATGCCTGCCCTACACAAATCCAGAGTGGAGTCCCTAAGAGGGTTGGATGGCGCCTCTTACGCATCCTGCCCGCAACTCCTGCAGCCAAGCTGGTGCCAAATGTGCATCCCTTTGGACCACATCAGTGAGGCCAAGAGGAGAGTCTTGTCATCTGGGCCACCCAGGACTTCCAGACACGCTGCCAAGGCTTGCGCCCTGGGGAGGTCACTTCAGTGCTGCTAATGCAGCGGTTAGACTTCGCCCCCCAGAGGCGCACTCCAGAGGCGCACTCCATTGTCTCCATTGTCTCCATTGACAGACAGAGGCCAACAACTATAAGCTGCTTCTCAGTCATACAAAAGCCAGAGGTTTTTACCCTCTCGTTATGCACCTACCTACAGCACCCATAAGGGACGTGGGTGGCGCTGTGGGTTAAACCGCAGAGCCTAGGACTTGCCGATCGGAAGGTCAGCGGTTCGAATCCCCATGACGGGGTGAGCTCCCGCTGCTCGGTCCCTGCTCCTGCCAACCTAGCAGTTCGAAAGCACGTCAAAGTGCAAGTACGTAGATAAATAGGTACCGCTCCGGCGGGAAGGTAAACGGCGTTTCCGTGCACTGCTCTGATTCACCAGAAGTGGCTTAGTCATGCTGGCCACATGACCTGGAAGCTGTACCCCGGCTCACTTGGCCAATAAAGTGAGATGAGCACCGCAACCCAGAGTCGGCTACGACTGGACCTAATGGTCAGGGGTCCCTTTACCTTTATTGCACTCACGTTTGTGGGTTTCCCGTTAGGAAAGTAAATGGATGTTTATTGGGAGAAATTCACTGATGATTTTTCAGTAGATTTTTTTTTTTTTTTTTTTTTTTTTGAAAACTAATGCGGAAATGTGAAGACCTGAACTTAGGGAATCGGTTTGGACACTGGACTAGAGTCGGGCTGATCCAAACCTCATAATGGGAAATTAAATGAAACTTTACTGGATGTTAAATGACAATACAAATTAAAATGTAAAATACAATCAAGGTAATGAATTGTATTTGTAAATGAATACAGACAAACAACAAGACGTGTATATACAGAAGGATTTATTTGTATATAGACACTGTATTGATAAAGTTGAAAGAAGAAGAACAATATACAAAATCGATAAAGACAATGCGAAAAACTTATAGAGACGACATAAAAAAGCCAGAAGAAGGAAGGAGGGAAGTAAACTTTTAGGAGTAAATGTAAATGTAAATGTAAATGTAAAGTAATGTGCACCGTATTTTTCGCTCCATAAGACGCACCTGACTATAACACACCTAGTTTTTAGAGGAGGAAAGGGGGAAACCCCTGTTTTTGGGGGGGATCAGCTCACAGTTGTGCAGCTTCTTTTGCAAAGGGGGAAATCCAATTTTTTTGAGGATCAGCTCAAAGTTGTTTAGCTTACTTTGCGAAGGGAAAAAATCCTGTTTTTATGGGGTTCAACTCACAGTTCTGCAGCTTCTTTAGGAAAGGAAAGGGAGCCGTTTCTACAGTTTCCAGACAGATAATCTAATCAGCCAGTCCCATGTCGCCGGGGAAACAAACAGCCTCTATTTGCAGAGCATTCAACGATGGAGGCCTGGGCAAGGGGGCAGAAAGGGAGCCAGCGATCGACCACACATTCGCTCCATAAGATGCCCAGACATTTCCCCTTACTTTTTAGGAGGAAAAAAGTGCGTCTTATGGAGTGAAAAATAAAGATTATCTTAAAAAATCTTAATCTAATCAATAATTATCTTTTTTTAAAAAAGAGTTGGGCTGATCCGATTACAGGGCTCTTCTGATATTCTTATCGAACCTCCAGGTCTGGAGGCAGTCTATCTCAGTTCTTAAATTCTTGGGGTTCCTGGCAACTGTGAGAACAGGATGCTGGACTAGATTGCTTCCCCGTACGCTTTCCCCTGATCCAGCAGGACCCTTATACCCAGATGGGTCGGGTATAAATACAACAGCAATCATCATCACCATAATAGGCACAGCTGTGTTTTTAATACAGCCTCAAATTATCTACCTTTCCCACTCAAACTGACCAGTAGCCCTGCATATCTCTGAAGCCTGCCTACCCACCAGGGCACTTTGGTCAAGACAGATGTCACCAGGAAGGAAACACACCCCTCCCTCAAATCTCTGCTGATTTTCATTTCCTTTTCCCCTAACGCGGCTCACAACCCCATTTAAAGATTGTGTAACCTTTCTTGCAGGCCACCAGCATTAATTGCCTGAAATCAATTTGTTTTGAAGTGGAAGAGGCTGCCTTGGCCCCTTCTATGCGGGCGCTGCAAAATAGGCAATTTTTTAACATACGCAAACGTAGACCTACCCAGCCAGCTTGGGGAAAAACATCAATTACCGATGGACGGACGCAGGGAGATTTATCCGGAGGACTGATGCTATGGGATCATTCTTCTGTCTTTCTCGCCGCTGGGCTGCGAACATCCATCTCCCTGGGATTACAGATGATAATGAATTCCTGGGCACGATCCAAAACTGAAGGGGCGGGGAGAGGAGGGGGGTGGAACCCATAAAAAGTGGATTGATGCATCCTAGTTATTTTTCTAAGGGGCATAAAGATTCGAGCAGGGGGATGTGGGAGCCAGACTTCTGCAAGGCGCAAGCCCAACGGGATATTGGACGTCAAATCCAGCTTTCAGAGTCAAAACAGCAACTTCGAAAGGTTGTCCGTAAATCAGTCCCTACTCCGAGTAGACCCCTCGGGTGGTGTCCAACTCAATTCCACCTACAAGTCCATTTGAAATGAACGGAACAAAGTCTGGCTCTGTGTACACACGCCGTATGTTTAAAGGACATTCTCATCCCCAAAGAATTCTGGGAACTGTAGTTTGTTAAGGGCGCTGCGAATTGTAGGGCTTCAACTTGTGGGGTGGGGATGTGCTTTGAAGGTATGGTGTGTATCCAGCCCTGGTCACGTTGACTCATTTCAGTGGGTCTACTCTGAGTAGGACTTGCGTGGAGATACAAGACACGTTCTGAGTCCTTCAAAGGAAATTTGATTTTTATTTATTTATTTCTCGTTTATGTATTAGATTTATATACTGCCTGTCATCATAAGATCTCAAAATGGATCGCAGGCTTTAAAATAAACTTTCAAATCAAATAAAATTCTTAGCCCTTGCGATCACAAACATGCTCAAATTTTGAACTATTATTATTATTATTCTCAAAGAATTATGTTCTGGTATACAGGTGGCAAAGAACTGTACGAATCTCCGTTTCTGGGGGTGTCTGGCTTAGGGTTTCTTTTCTCCCCTAGGTGAAGTTCCTGTTCCTAAAGGCTGCAAAAATATCTGAGATTTCATTTTCTTTTTGAAAAACAGAGCAAGTTCCTAAATCTTGAAAAAATCTAGGAGTTTGTTTGGGTTTTGTTTTTGTTTTTTAATCGAGTTCCTAGGCCAATGCTTGCAAAAAATATATCCAAGTTTTCTTTACTAGGACTTAGGGAGAATGTCAAGCCTCCCTCTCCCTTCTTAGGGATCTTTGTTTTAAAACTGGACTTGCACAGGAAAACCCTTCGAACAGAAGACACCTTGGGACAGAGGACTGTCTGCAAAGTACTGTAAAGTAACTGTAAAGTAAGACATGGGCCGTCGACGTGGTGCCCTTGAGATGTTGTCGGACACAGGCTCCCCATCCCAGACTTGGTTCAGCTGCCGCCTGAGGCAAAGGATCCGGTGCGGACTGAGACATCTCTGGTTCCGAGTCCAAGCCCAAGTCCCAGGCCATCACAAAGGATTTTTCAGAGACACAGGGAGCAGCGGCCAGTCCCTTCCCAATAACAGGAAGGTGCTGCTGCTCTGAAGCCTAGAGACCTGTAGAAATTATGGTGTCCAAGAGGAAAAGGCAATTAAGAGACCCGCCCAGCAGTGTGAAGCCCGGAGCCTGGAGGAATCGGCAGAAGCAATTTTGTCCCACTTGAGGAAGATGCAGACCTCCTCGCTTTGAAAGAGATTTTTCATTAATCCACTGGGGAAACAGCCTAACAATGGAAGCGGCGGATGGTTGACAAGTCCCCATTTTCTCGCAGCTCAGGAAAAGGCTTGGCCGGGCATCTGGGGAAACGCTTTCGCGCGAGGACTTTGAGGGCCGTGTTGGATCAGGAAAAGCTATTCCTTGCCGCGATTCCCATAACGGCCTGCCCGAGGCCACAGGGGAAGCCTGTAATGAGGACAGGAAGGCGACAGACCTCTCCGTGCGCCAAGGGCGAAGCTTTCGCCTGGTTGAAATGCCCTTTCACTTCTCTGCAGACTGTTGGACAATATTCCATTGCTGACAGCTCACCTGAGCTTTTAGGTAACCCCACACAGCATCTCAAAGCTGAGAGCGGAAGGATGCCTCACTGACAAACTTAGCTATGCACGAAAGCAGCACTAGAATCAGGCCCCATCTGCACTATACATCTAAACCAGCAGCAGCAGCGCACCCCCAGGGAATCCTGGGAACTATAGTTTGTTAAAGGTGCAGAGATGCTGTCGTTCCCCCGAAAAGAGCTACAATTCTGAGTTTTCTGGGAAGAGGGAGTGGCTGTTAAACTACTCTGGGGACTGCATACCCTCCAACATTTCTCCAGTGAAAATAGGGACATTCTATTTAAATAATAATAATAATAATAATAATAATAATAATAATAATAATATCGCCCCAGCTACTCTGGCCGCTTGCAACATACAGTCATACCTCGGGTTAAAGTCGCTTCAGGTTGAGCGTTTTCACGTTGCGTTCTGCAGCGACCCGGAAGTAACGGAACGGGTTACTTCCAGGTTTCACAGCTTGTGCATGCGCAGACGCTCAAAATGACGTCACGCGCATGCGCAGAAGTGATGAATCGCGACCCGCGCAGGTGCGCAGACACGGGTTGCGTTCTGCTCAGGATGCAAACGGGGCTCCGGAACATATCCCGTTCGCATCCAGAGGTGCCACTGTATATAAAAACATAATAAAACATTAAACATTATAAAAAAAAAAAACCTTCCCAATACAGGGCTGCCTTCAGATGTCTTCTGATGGTTGTATAGTTCCTTATCTCCCTGGCTCGGGGGTCGCATAGCTCCATACCCTCCAACATTTCTCTGATGAAAACAGGGACGTCCTAGGGAAAAGCGGGAGATTTCAGGATCAAATTAGAAACCAGAACAGCTTCTGTAAATCTGGGACTGTCCCTGGAAAATAGGGACACTTGGAGGGTCTTGAATTGTAGCCCTGTGAGGGGAATTGGTGGGGGGGGGTCTCCTAAAAACTCTCAGCACCCTTAAAGAACTACAGTTCCCAGGTTTCCCCAGGTTGGGGGGAAGCGACAGCTGTTAAAGTGGTTTAAGAGTGCTTTAAATGTATCTTGCATATGAGGCCTGAGTGTGTATCTGCGCAAGGAGAAAGGATTTGTGCTCTTTTAAGGTTGAAGAGGAGAGTGCAAAATATGCTTTTAGGCTCAACATCAAAAAAACGAAGATCATGGCCACTGGTCCCATCACCTCCTGGCAAATAGAAGGGGAAGAAATGGAGGCAGTGAGAGATTTTACTTTCTTGGGCTCCGTGATCACTGCAGATGGTGACAGCAGTCATGAAATTAAAAGACGCCTGCTTCTTGGGAGAAAAGCAATGACAAACCTAGACAGCATCTTAAAAAGCAGAGACACCACCTTGCCCACAAAGGTCCGTATAGTTAAAGCTATGGTTTTCCCAGGAGTGATGTATGGAAGTGAGCGCTGGACAATCAAGAAGGCTAGAATGGATGCTTTTGAATTCTGGTGCTGGAGGAGACTCTTGAGAATCCCATGGACTGCAAGAAGATCAAACCTATCCAATCTGAAGGAAATCAGCCCTGAGTGCTCACTGGAAGGACAGATCCTGAAGCTGAGACTCCAATACTTTGGCCACCTCATGAGAAGAGAAGACTCCCTGGAAAAGACCCTGATGTTGGGAAAGAAGGAGGGCACAAGGAGAAGGGGATGACGGAGGACGAGATGGTTGGACAGTGTTCTCAAAACTACGAACATGAGTTTGACCAAACTGCGGGAGGCAGTGGAAGACAGGAGTGCCTGGCATGCTCTGGTCCAGGGGGTCACGAAGAGGCGGACACAACTAAACGACTCAACAACAACAACAAAAGGTTCAGTTGACAATCGGTTCCTCTATTTTCCAAATTCAGGCAGTGAGTGCGGGTGGTTGCATGGCTGAAAATGGAAAGACCCACAGACATGAGGGAGGGGTATCAAGCTGCGTGGGCGAAACTCACAGTGTGCAGGAGTACATGAAAAAATGGGGAGAGGGAATGTTGAACAGGGGCACCCCTAAAACAGCCAAGACAAGGACTGAGCATGTTCCATGCCCACAGAACACTGATTTCAGGTAAGGGACGGCGGCCAAAAATCAAGTGAGCCGGCGAACCAAACGGAGAGCTCACACACTGCAACATTTTCTGTTCCCACTGCCGTTTGCATAGCTATCGCCGATCTCCGATGTTCAAAGCCCTGCACATCAAATGAAATTAAAGTCAAGTTGTGTTAACTTCAGCAACGTGAGATCAAAAAGGCCCGTTTTAAAAGCCCAGATCTCTCATTACGCAAAGCCAACACCGCCCGCCGCCATGTAGAAGGCTTCCAGATTCATTCCCCAGCATCCGCAGGTAGGGATGGCCTCAACCAGAGCCAGGGCTTTTTCGGTCGTGGCCCCGATCTGGTGGAATGCTCTGTCCCAAGAGACTAGGGCCCTGTGGGACTTGACATCTTTCCGCAGGGCCTGCAAGACGGAGCTGTTCCACCAGGCCTTTGGCCAAGGCACAGCCTGACCCCCTCCTTTGGTAATCCTCATAGAACTCTAGCCCAATGGTTGCCATTAATTTGATTCTGAATTGATTTTAGAATGAATTGATTTTAGAATGTATTTCAATTAATTGATTGTGATTTTATGTAAACTGCATTACTTTTACTGTTGTTAGCCGCTCTGACCCCAGCTTTGGAGGCGGAGGGTGGGATATAAATAAATTATTATTATTATTATTATTATTATTATTATTATTATTATTATTATTGAGATCCTTCTCTCAGATCCCGGAGAGCCTCTGCCGGTCAGTGTGGATCAGCTTTTGCCAACGTGGGGGGATCTCCAGATGCTATTGGACTACAAAGCCTATCAACCCTGGTCACTGGTCGTGGGATGATGGGAAATGTAGTCCAACACTATTTGGGGACCCAAGACTGACAAAGGCTTGTGATACTGAGATAGATGGGCCAATGGTTGGACCCGGTGTAAGGCAGCTCTTCCTGTGACTCTGTCTCCATGCCGTGTGCTGTTTTATTATTATTATTATTATTATTATTAAAGATTTTGATGATTTACAAAAGTGTGTGCAATGTCTCTCGCTCTCGAATATTCCCCCCCCCCCATGTAACATTTTTACAAATCAGTTTCATTTGTTGAGACATTAGGAAGAAAAGGGGGAAAGAGGTGGAGAGGGGGGAAGGTGGGTGGGGTCGGGTGGCGATATTTCTATTTTACTTACTATATGTAGGGTTTGGTGTCAGTGTTGCTTGTGCAGGTTCTTTGTGGCTGTTCATTTGTGGTTAGCTGTGGTGGTCTTTGTTTTCGTGTGTGAGTGGGGTAGGTGGGTGTTTTGGATCAGGTTAGCCATATTGATTTGTATGCTGTTGGTGGATTTTTGTCATTGTCCTGTTGGGCTGTGTATGTGATAAAGGGGAGCCATACCGGGGTGAAGGCGTCTTCTTCTATTTGTCCCCATGTCGGTTTCAGTTTATTGGTTAATTTTTCTAGTAGGGCTGTTTCCCATACTATTTGGTACCATTGGTCCATGCTTACTCCTGACAGGTCTCTCCAGTGTCTGGCTATGATGCTTCTGGCTGCTGAAAGTAGGTGGGCTATGAGTTCTTTGTGGTGTGTTGTTGTTTAGTTGTTTAGTCGTGTCCGACTCTTCGTGACCCCCTGGACCAGAGCACGCCAGGCACTCCTGTCTTCCACTGCCTCCCGCAGTTTGGTCAAACTCATGTTAGTAGCTTCAAGAACACTGTCCCACCATCTCGTCCTCTGTCGTCCCCTTCTCCTTGGGCCCTCCATCTTTCCCAGCATCAGGGTCTTTCCCAGGGAGTCTTCTCTTCTCATGAGGTGGCCAAAGTCTTGGAGCCTCAGCTTCAGGATCTGTCCTTCCAGTGAGCACTCAGGGCTGATTTTCTTCAGATTGGATAGGTTTGATCTTCTTGCAGTCCATGGGATTCTCAAGAGTCTCCTCCAGCACCAGAATTCAAAGCATCCATTCTTCGGTGATCAGCCTTCTTGATTGTCCAGCGCTCACTTCCATACATCACTACTGGGAAAACCATAGCTTTGACTATACAGACCTTTGTTGGCAAGGTGGTGTCTCTGCTTTTTAAGATGCTGTCCAGGTTTGTCATTGCTTTTCTCCCAAGAAGCAGGCGTCTTTTAATTTCGTGGCTGCTGTCATCATCTGCAGTGATCATGGAGCCCAAGAAAGTAAAATCTCTCACTGCCTCTATTTCTTCCCCTTCTATTTGCCAGATCTGTCCTTCCAGTGAGCACTCAGGGCTGATTTCCTTCAGAATGGAGAGGTTTGATCTTCTTGCAGTCCATGGGACTCTCCAGAGTTCCTCCAGCACCAGAATTCAAAAGCATCATGGTGGTGTAAGTGGGCATTATTGTCTTGGAAGATGTTTAGCCCAGATCTGGAGACAGCAAGACCCAACTCCCCTCAGCGCAGATGCCCGAAAAATGTACAGGCTTCACCCTTTGAGTCCTGCGGCCTCCCACGAAAGGAGGGCACTAAGCCTGGGAAACATCTGAATCTATATCAAGGACTGACCCCAGAGATTCGACAAAATGTTTAATCCAGGACCCAGGTTGTCAGACTGGTCACAAAAAGAGAGGGATGATGCAATCCCCAGCAGTGGCGAACGGAGGAGGCTGGTCCATCAGGGCGAATGGGGCACTGCCCCACTAACCTCGGCCTGCCCTCTGCCAGCTTCTTCCTTACAAGCAGCCTGGATCTCAACCAGATCCTTACAACCAGATCTCAGCAGGGAGGAGAGGAGCAAAGCTAGCATTACCTGTCTCTGCCTGCCGTTGCCTCTGGCGCCCCCTACTGCCGGGCTCCCTGCCTCCCAACCTACCGCCGGCAGCAAAAGCATCTCTCTTTCTCGTCAAGGCCATCGCTTCAATCGCTCAGCACCCAGAAGACCCCCTTGCAGGCTGCCTCGCCTGCCCTCCCACCACCACAACGGCATCTTTCAGAAGTGCTGGCGGCCAGAGATAATTGGCACCTTTCATGTCGCTGCCGAGCAGACGCTCGGAGGAAGATCTGATGCAGAGATTGGACGCCGCGAGCGGGAGAGACGGATTGCCTGCGTTGTCTGAGCTCAAGGTCATGGGCGCCGCAAAGGGGGAAAGGAGCTCAGATGTTACAGATATGCACAGGACATGAAGTGCCAGAGTTAACCTCTGGGATTTTGGGTGGCCACAATAGCTGTGTTTTATCTCCTCAGTCGGAGGCCGGATCCATCTGACTACAGATTACTGACAGACACAGGAAGGGAGAATGGGGTTGCCAAAGACAGTATACCTCTGAATTGCCCGTTGCTCAGAATTGCATGTTTCCAAGCGCAATTCAAAATGTTGGTGCTGACCATTAAAGCCCTAAATGGCCTCGGTCCAGTATATCTGATGGAGCGTCTCCACCCCCGTCGTTCAGCTCAGACACGGAGGTCCAGCTCCAAGGGCCTTCTGGTGGTTCCCTCATTGCGAGAAGTGAGGTTACAGGGAACCAGGCAGAGGGCCTTCTCGGTGGTGGCACCCGCCCTGTGGAACGCCCTCCCACCAGATGTCAAAGAGAACAACAACTACCAGACTTTTAGAAGACATCTGAAGGCAGCCCTGTTTAGGGAAGATTTTAATGTTTGATGGATTGCTGTATCTTAGTATTTTGTTGGAAGTCAGCCCAGAGTGGCTGGGGAAGCCCAGCCAGATGGGCGGGGTATAAATAATAAATTATTATTATTTTAATAATAATTAAAGCTGGGAGAGTTACTGTTGCATTCCGGTCCTGCTTGTGGTCTTCCCAGAGGAGTCTGGTGGGTCAATGTGAAAACTCTGAATTATCCCTGCATGCCAGAGGTTTTTGCACCACCAGTTATTTTGCAAGCAAAGGGAGATCGCCTTCCTAAGGATGGGTGCCACTGCTTTTCGGCAACATGCCACCGCCGCAATAATAGCACGTTTGTGCTGGGTTTATGTGTGTGGTACGGAAGCTGTACTACCCAGGACAGGATGGGGTTGTGCAGAGTTGTTAAGGCAGCAGAGAGCATTGTTGGCTGCCCACTCTCCACCTTAGAGCAGATTTATGCCACAAGGTGCCATAGGAAGGCACTGGACATAGTAAAAGATCCATCGCATCCTGGTCACTGTCTCTTCGAGCTCCTGCCGTCGGGACGGAGATACAGGACGATGAAGACAAGAACGAGCCGTCTTAAGAACAGCTTCTTCTCCAGAGCGATCTCGGCCCTGAATGGGAAGCCTGGACTTTGAAAGTCATCTAATCTTCCTTGCTGTACTATACTGTATTGTTTTAATTAGTGTTTTTATGGAGCAGTCGAGTAATTTCGTTGTCCCTGAGAGGGGGCAATGACAATAAAGATATTATTATTATTATAATTATAATTATTATTATTATTATTATTATTATTATTATTATTATTATTATTAATACTATACCTTCCATTCATCCTTCCACTTTATTAGTTGTTCTGTGATGTTTCCCCAATATCACCCTGTTGTTGACGGCCGGGGGAGGGCACTCCTCCTCTACAGTACAACAGGAGTGGAACAAATAAACAAACCAGAATATTTGGGATACAATATGTTGCAGGATTTCGGCAGGAAGTTACGGGACATGCATGGGTTGAGAACCAAGGGCCTCGCTTCCCTGCTTATAGTGGGATACTCGCTTCCTCCATGCCCCATGGATTTTTTTTGGCATGTTGTCACATGATGTTGGCATCCTAAAAAATTGAAATTAGTGGACATCAGCTCTGAGTCCCCAGAGAAAGCCTTCACCCAAATGCAATGGGCATTTTATTATTTCATTAAACTACAATTAACTCAGAATGCAGCAGCTAAACTGGGGACTGGGAGCGGCTGCCGAGACCGCATAACACCGGTCTTGAAGGACCTACATTGGCTCCCAGTACATTTCTGAGCACAATTCAAAGTGTTGGTGCTGACCTTGAAAGCCCTAAACGGCCTCGGTCCAGTAGACCTGAAGGAGCGTCTCCACCCCCCTTGTTCTGCCCGGACACTGAGGTCTAGCTCTGAGGGCCTTTTGGCGGTTCCCTCACTGCGAGAAGTGAGGTTACAGGGAACCAGGCAGAGGGCCTTCTCGGTAGTGGCACCCACCCTGTGGAACACCCTCCCACCAGATGTCAAAGAGAAAAGCAACTATCTTTTAGAAGACATCTGAAGGCTTCTGAAGGGAAGTTCTTAATGTTTGATGTTTTATTGTGTTTTTAATATCCTGCTGGAAGCCGCCCAGAGTGGCTGGGGAGGCCCTGAACCCCCTTTCCCCCTCATTGCCGCAGAGCACCCCCTGCCTCACCCCAGCCCCCATTCTAAGCTGGCATAGCTTTGCCAGACATGCAAACACAAGTGGCAGATTTTCACCAGGTGAAGCCTCCCCCGCCTGTCATCCTACAGGTGTAAAAGCATGCCTGCCACCCCCCCCCAAAAAAAACACACCAATGCCATGCACTGCTGCCCACAGAAGAGGCTGGCAACTGGCCGTGCCAGCCATTTCTATTTTTAAACGGTGCTTAGCGAGTGGAGTCATTTTTCTTTAGCAGCGTTCGATGTTGAGCACGGCTCCCTTCCGAGAGCAGCAGTTCCGACACGGGATTCTTTTGTGAAATATACTCAGAGTCGCAAAGTGATTTCATGCTCTTTATTCAGCTCATAGTGGTGAGGAGGAATGAATGAATGTCCCCTCAAAGTATCTGCTTTATATACATTATTTACACAATGGGCTGCACATGATTGGCTAATTCCGGAATTCTACTGTAAGCCAAT
The DNA here is from genome assembly GCF_964270895.1 of Podarcis filfolensis. NCBI lineage: Eukaryota > Metazoa > Chordata > Lepidosauria > Squamata > Lacertidae > Podarcis > Podarcis filfolensis. The sequence continues at coordinate 4,031,614 of NC_139620.1, forward strand.
CAGGTTGTGGATTCACTTCTATCTGGAGCATGATTGGGTGGTTCCTGCCAACCAATCATACTGCTGCATTGTTCTAGGACCAATCAGACTGCTGCCTTTTGGATCCTATTGTTCTAGGACCAATCAGACTGCTGCCTTTTGGATCCTATTGTTCTAGGACCAATCAGACTGCTGCCTTTTGGATCCTATTCAACTCAGTACATAACATTTTGTAAGAGCAAAAGCGGGGGAATTATATATATATATATATATTGGAGAGGTGAGGGGAGGTAATGAAGACAACATGTGGACCTCTAGATGTTGCTGGAGTCAAAGCTATCTCAGCGTCAGCCACACTGGAGGTGCTGGGAGCACAGCTGCAAAGAATTACATTGGCTAACGTAAGGACACAAGAAGAGCTCTGCAGGATCAGGCCCCTTGCCCACCTAGTCCAGCATCCCCTTCTCACAAGGGCCACCCAGTGGGAAGCCACAAAATCAGGATTCGAACACAAGACCCCTCTCCCCTCCAGTGGTTTCCAGGAACTGGTATTCAGAAGAATTGCTGCCTTTGAGCCGAGATGGCCATCATGGCTCGCAGGAGGGGCAGTGGGTGGCATTATAGTCTAAACCACTGAGCCTCTTGGGCTTGCCGATCGGAAGGTTGGCAGTTTGAATCATTGCGACGGGGTGAGTTCCCATTGCTCTGTCCCAGCTCCTGCCAACCTAGCAGTTCGAAATCAGGCCAGTGCAAGTAGATAAATAGGTACCACTGCAGCAGGAAGGTAAACGGCATTTCCGTGCACTCTTGTTTCCGTCACGGTGTCCCATTGTGCCAGAAGCGGTATAGTCATGCTGGCCCCATGACCTGGAAATCCATCTGTGGACAAACGCTCGCTCCTTCGGCCTGAAAGCAAGATGCGCGCCGCAACCCCATAGTCGCCTTTGACTGGACTTAACCATCCAGGGGTCCTTTACCTTTACATGGCTAACAGCCCTCCATAGACACTGAAGGTCCAGCTCCGAGGGCCTTCTGGCGGTTCCCTCCCTGCAATAAGCGAGGTTGCAGGGAAACAGGCAGAGGGCCTTCTGGGTGGTGGCACCCGCCCTGTGGAACACCCTCCCATCAGATGTCAAGGAAATAAACAACTATCTGACTTTTAGAAGACATCTGAAAGCAGCCCTGTTTAGCGCGCTTGTTCGGTGTTCCCCGGACTCCCGTCTAGCGCCCTCCAGAACTTGGCACCCTGGCGCCCCACGCCACTAGCCTCAATGGGTAAGACGGGCCTGGTGATTGGAAGGGCTCTCTCTGGTCTAATCCAGCAGCCAGTTTCTTCTGGTATTCGTAAGTGGCTCAGCGCCCTGTTGGATCAGAACACCAGTCCGCTTCACCCAGTCTCCTGCTTCCAACCATGCACAGCTGGGCAGCGAGCTTGAGAGAGAGAGAGAGACTGCCACCCTTTTCCCGCTGCCAAGAGGCAAAACTGCCTCTGTCTGCAGAGAATCCACAGATTTCATCTGAAAGCTGGAGAGGGGCATCGCTCCCCCTTGTGGCGGCAAAGAGCTCCCCGAGATCTCATTCCCTTTAATCTCAGTCCGTTTGCTTGCATTAAAGAGAGAGACAGGGGAAAGATGGTGGAGGGCGTTGCCTGGCAGAAATCCGGACGGATAATTAGCTGGTGCCTCGTTAGCTAGACAAATTTGCATTGCTCCTAGGAGCTTGCTGGGACTTAGCCCTGGCACAGGATCCCGGGGCGAGGGGGAGTGGAGGGTGGCCTTATTGGAGTCAACAGCGCTTGCCCTCCCAGAGGCCTTTGGGCGTTGCCAGCAGATGCAACTTATGGGGGGGCATTGAGAGAGGGAGACTTGCCAGCGAATGACAGCTTGTGCTGCCAGCTCAGAGTTGCCATCCGAGAAGGGCAAACAGCTGGCCAAGATTAGTCGGGCACACTAAGTGGCGTTATTAGATTGGCATCGGAAAGCAAGCACGCAGGGTAGGGGTGGGGGCAGTGCCAACTGGCTGCGGGTGGGACCCAGGCGTCCGGGGATGGATTTTTTTTGGGGGGGGGGTCTTCGTCTGCTAGCTAAAGTTACCCTGGAAAGGGTAGCCTGTTTCCTTCTTAGATGTGTAGGTTAAAAGCAAAATTTTAAAAATATAAATGTAGACATAAATAAAAGCAGTGCTTTTTTCTGGGGGGACGCATACCCCTAAATATTTTGTGAATCTTAAGTTTGGTCTCATTGAGGGACAGTATTTCAATAGGAGTAGGAAAATGAGAGTAGCCCTAAACATTTTTTTAAAGGAAGAAAGCACTGAATAAAAGCAACTTTACATTATAAACTAGAATTAGGTAGTATTAGGACCCACCCTGTTCTTGCAGTTGCAATTTATTTTAAACAGTTTTTGATGTTGAGGTTTAAATGGTTGTAACATGCCCTTATAGTGAGGGACGAGAAATAAATCAAAATAAAATAAAATAAAATAACAACAACCACCTGACAGATTACAAACCAGAACAAATGAGCACACACACATGAGTGCATGTTCACACACACAATTTTGCCAAATACACTCACACAAATTGCAAGTCCACAGAATGGCTTGCTGGACAACCAGAGCACTTGAGCCCACGTCTGACGGTTCTGGCATAAGGTGAGGACTTGGGGACTTGGCCTAAGATTGGGGACTTTGCAATAAAGTTTGCAAAGTTTCCCCCTCTGGTCGCCTCCGTGCGGTTCCCACTCGCCGCTAGGTGAGTCACGGCATAAATGCCAAGCAACCGAACAGCTGGCAAGCCTCGCTTTCCCCTTCCCTTCTGCTTGCAAGACTCAGTAAGCAAGAGAGAGATTTATTCCGAGAACACCTGAAACTGGCTGTTCCTGGGTATTTCGAGAGCTACCGGTAATTGCAGCATGCCAAAGCCATCTGGCGCCAGAGCGATGTCGACAGCGTGAGGCGCTGCCACGGCGCATGGGCAAGGGGGGTGCTCTCAGGTGCTGCTGACGGAATGCAACATTTGAAATAATCCAGCGTTCTTGTGTCAGATTTCCTCAGCTGCCAGTTGTCCCCCCCACCCGAGCTCCTGTGCCTGTCATCGCCAGGCGCCAGTTCAACAGGTGAGCTTCTGCTACTGCAAAGGTGCAACAAGGAGCAAGCCTTCCCTGTTGCAGCTCTGCCTGCGTTGCTTTCCGGGGCTGACTAGGGGCAACTCCAGATCAAGATCAACCTCACAGCGCTAAAAGATTGATGGTGCTGGGATGGCGAAGGACTAGATCTAAACCCTAAATCTATGGATGGACCTTCTTCGCTCAGTTGCAGGTTCAATCTATGGCAGGCACAGGCAAACTCCGGCCCTCCAGATGTTTGGGACTACAATTCCCATCACCGCTAGCTAACAGGACCAGTGGCCAGGGATGATGGGAATTGTAGTCCCAAACATCTGGAGGGCCGGCGTTTGCCTGTGGCTGATCTATGGCATCTCCAGGTAGGGCAGAGAATGACAGCTGCCTGAAACCCTGGAATTAATTTGATTTTGAATTGATTTTAAAATCAATTGATTTTAGAATGATGTTACGTATATTTTTGTTAGCTGCTCTGAGCCCAGCTTCGGCTGGGGAGGGCAGGATATAAATAAATATATTATTATTATTATTATTATTATTATTATTATTATTATTGAAATTTCGAACACCATCTCCTTTGCTAAATACGTTCCCAGTGAAATGACATTACAAACACCAACGGAGGCTTTCCCATGTTGCAGATCAGGTGTGGGAAGACTTGGCCCTCCAGATGTTGATGAACTACAACTCCCATCAGCCCCGGCAGTCGTGGCGGGTGTTGATGGGAGTTGTAGTCAGCGGCGTAGCGTGGGTTGTCAGCACCCGGGGCAAGGCAAGTAATTTGCGCCCCCTAACCCGGGGCAAGGCAAGTAATTTGCGCCCCCTAACCCAGGGCAAGGCAAGTAATTTGCGCCCCCTAACCCGGGGCAAGGCAAGTAATTTGCGCCCCCTAACCCAGGGCAAGGCAAGTAATTTGCGCCCCCTAACCCGGGGCAAGGCAAGTAATTTGCGCCCCCTAACCCCTAACCTGCCGCCGCTGCCAGCTTCTTCTTGCTGCTGCCTGGTCTGGTCTGGTGTGGTTCTCTCGCGCACTCAGCGCTGCGCTGGGCGGCCGCTGCACTGTCCCTCCCCCAGATAGTCCCTCGCTCTTTCTCCGCACCGCACGCCTGGCACCCACCCCCTCCACAGTGGGCGGCGACCCAGCGGCTCGGATCGGATTCGCACAGCCAGCACTGCAGTGAGAGAGAGTGAGTGAGCCAGGTAGGGGCAGAGAGCTGCGAGTGTGAGCGCCCCCCCCAGATGTTGCGCCCGGTGCGGCCGGCCCCCCTGCACCCCCCCACGCTACGCCACTGGTTGTAGTGCAGCAACATCTGGCGAGCCAAAGCCTTCTCACACCTGTGCTGAAGGGCACTAAATAAATCAGTGCAGCCTGGTCTGTTAGGGCAAAGGGGGACAGCACCTCTCCAAGCTCAGCCCCCCATCTGCCAACCCTCACCAGCCTTCCTCCTTATTTACATCCGGTCCGGGGGGGGGCGCGGCACTGTCCTGCCTGCTTCTTCCTCCTCCATCTCTGTGTTGCCCCTTGTATTTTTATTAAAGATTTTCTTCTTTTACAAAAGTGTTTGCAGTGTCTCTCTCATATATTTCCCCCCCCCCCCCATGTAACATTTTTACCTTGTAGAACTTGGCAGGGAGGGAGAGGCTGGGAACAGAACTAGAATGAGCTGGCTCTGGCGCCCCCTGCTGCTGGGCTCCCAGCCTCGTGCCCTACCAGTTCCAATGGGCACCAGCAGCCCCTGAAACACAAATACAGTGGTGCTTTGGTTGTCGAAATTAATCCGTTCCAGGAGTCCATTCGACTCCTGGGACAATTCGAAAACAAAGGTGCGGCTTCTGATTGGCTGCAGGAGTTTCCTGCATACTCAATCAGAAGCTACGTCGGACGTTCGGCTTCCAAAAAACGTTCACAAACCGGAACACTCACTTCCGGGTTTGAGGCATTCAGGATCCGAAATGTCTGTGTACCAAGGCGTTTGACAACCAAGCTGTTGTTGTTGTTTAGTCGTGTCTCACTCTTCGTGACCCCCTGGACCAGAGCACGCCAGGCACTCCTGTCTTCTACTGCCTCCCGCAGTTTGGTCAAACTCATGCTGGTAGCTTCGAGAACACTGTCCAACCATCTCGTCCTCTGTCGTCCCCTTCTCCTTGTGCCCTCCATCTTTCCCAGCATCAGGGTCTTTTCCAGGGAGTCTTCTCTTCTCGTGAGATGGCGAAAGTCTTGGAGCCTCAGCTTCAGGATCTGTCCTTCCAGTGAGCACTCAAGGCTGGTTTCCTTCAAAATGGAGAGGTTTGATCTTCTTGCAGTCCATGGGACTCTCAAGAGTCTCCTCCAGCACCCAAGGTACGACTGGAATAAAGAAAAACAGCGCAGTTAAATTTGACAGGGCCACCTTTTCATGTGCTCTTTGTCTGCGCTTCAGCCAAGAACCTTGGGCCGTTTCGTGTGCAAGCGACGAGGGTCCCTTTTGCTCAGCCAGAGAAATAGAACAGGATGGAAGTGCCTGGGGCCTCTCATGGTTGATTGGGAGAGAGAGAAGGAGCTGGGAAGCGGGTGGGATGGAGAGATGGCTGCTACATCCCCAGGCCGTCTTTGCAGAAAGTAGGGGAGAGAGGAGGGGAGCGAACCAGCAGGATGCAGCAGGCTGTCCTGAATTTAAGAGGCGTCGTGCTGAGTCCCTTTTCAAGGCAGGTGGCTTTCAAGGTAAGGCGACGCGGCAGGATTGAAGAATGAACTGGAGGCCGCCAACCCGAGCCAGCGATGCATTTTAACGTGGAGTGAAACTGAACCAGGCACAAATTGTATTCCAAGGGTCCAGCCCAGACATACAGGGCTGCAATTACACCATCTGTTTTATAGAATCGGCTGCTTTGAAACAAAAGTCACAAACGGGGGCAAACTGAGAAACAGGGAGAAAACAGAATCGACAGATTTGTCCTTGCCTAGCCCTCTGTTCCACTTCTATCCCATCCTGAATCAGCAGATCAAGCCCCATTTAAACCGAGGGCAATACTTAGGCAACAGGGAGGAAATCTGGTAATTCTGAGAATTAGACGGTGACCAGCTGATGCTCTGTTTTAAATAAAGCTCAGTCTCTCAACTTGGAAATTTAATTTCAGCCTTGGGGTGTATGAAGGCACAGTGCAGGTTGCCCTTGAGCATGTGATGAGTGTCTTTCCATCACTAGTCCTGGCCTGCCTTGATTCAGGGGGAAAAAAATCTCTGGCTTCAAGGGGACTTACTCTTGAGCAACTAGGCAATGGTTGGGAAGTTGTGGACTCCCTGGTAGGTTTTTAAGCAGAAGCTGGATGGCCACCTGCCATGGATGCTTTAGCTCAGATTCCTGCATTGCAAGGGGTTGGACTAGATGACCCTGGGGTCCCTCCAACTCTACAGTTCTATGATTCTAATAGGAACTTGATAGACTTAATGGGAGCTGAGCAGCTGGTACTGAAGCCATCTGCAAACAGAAATGTGCAATCTCGTCTAATAGAGCCACATTCCCGCAAAGCAATTTTGCCTACTATAATGCACTTGGGTATGTTAATTTCAGTAATATATGCATTGTATAGGCATTTACATTACCCTAATAGACGCATTCCTGCACACATTAATTGGCTGCAGACCTGCATTGCAAAATTCGGAGAAATTGGGTTTTTTGCAAGGTGATTGTGTTAGCCTCACCCCCACCCAACCCACCTGCTGAATCTGATCCACACACCTGTGACTTGAGGTTAAGAGAGAGCTCTCTCCTGCAAATGAGCTATTATTGAAAAGGCAGCGAAGGCTCGTAGCACACTTTGAAAATCTCCCACTTCAAAGGAACTCGAGACCTCCACTTACAAAGGAAAGAATCACAGGCTGCACATTGTTCAAAAGAGAAGTCCAAACCACTCTCCTTTAGAGAGCGATTTCAAAAGTCCTCTTTGCAATTTTATTTTTTTTAGACCTTTCGAGCTTAAAGTGGGGCCACCAATAAAATCTCATCCACTGGCAAGTCAGGTGTGAAGGGTGTAAGAAAAGCCTGGCTGCAGGATCAGGCCCTTCTCACAGTGGCTAACTGAATGCTCCGAGGGGAAGCTCATAAGCCTGGGTGCCCCAGCTACTCTCCCCACTTGCAATCCCCAGCAGTTGGTATTTGGAGACATATTGCCTTTGACACTGAGTGAGGTAGTATATATGTGAGTACTGGGACATTCGCAGGGAAATCAAAATGCTTGTTTACAAAGCTATTCTACTACCAACTTTACTACATGCTTGTGAAACATGGACCACTTATAAACGCCATCTCCAACTCCTCGAAAGATTCCATCAATGGTATCTCTGAAAAATTTTACACATCACTTGGGAAGACAGGCAAACTAATGCCAGTGTACTGGAAGAAGCAAAGATCACCAGTGTCAAAGCTATGATTCTTCAACATCAACTTCGTTGGACTGGTCATGTTGTGCGGATGCCTGATGGTCGTCTTCCAAAGCAACTACTCTATTCCGAACTTAGAAATGGAAAATGAAATACCAGTAGGCAACAAAAGAGGTTTAAAGACACTCTCAGGGCAAATCTAAAAAAATGTGGTCTGAACACCGAAAACTGGGAAACACTGGCCTGCGAGCGCTCCAATTGGAGAACAGCCTTTACCAAAGGTGTCATGGGTTTTGAAGACACTCGAACTCAGGACGCAAGGGAGAAACGTGCTAGGAGGAAGGCACACTGGGCAAATCCACACAGTGATCAACTCCCGCCCGGAAACCAATGTCCCCACTGTGGAAGGACGTGTGGATCCAGAATTGGCCTCCACAGTCACTTACGGACTCATTGTTAAAACCGTGTTTGTGGAAGATGTTAAGTTGTGGGCGAACATATCAGACGACACAGCGATTCTTCCAAAGCAGCTCTTTATTTGTAAGCTGGAACAGAACTAACTGAGGAGCTCAGTCAGCCTGCTTATATAGAGCTCCACTAGAATGCAACAGTAACCATTTTCTGTAACTAGCCAATCACTGAACGTCACTTTCGATCCTTCATTTGCATACAAACTATCCAATCACTGAACGTCACTTTCGATCCTTCATTTGCATAACTATCTACAGTATCCCCCTGCTGGCCCAGGGTGAGAACTTCAGTACATAACAGAAGACAATCTTACTCGGCTACAAGTGATCACCAATGAAGATGATGAGTGAGGTAGCTGGATCAGGCCAAGATCCACCCAGTCTTGCCTTCTGTTCTCATAGTGGCCATTCAGATGCCTTATTAGGAAGCCCACAACCAGGACCTGAGCAGAAGAATACTCTCCCCTCCTTTGGTTTCCAGAAACTGGAATTCAGAGACATATTGCCACCAGCAAGGGATAGCCATCAGGTTTAGCAACCATAGATAGACTTCTCCTCCTTGGATGTGTCTTAATTCTCTTGCGAAGCCACCCAAGTTGGTGCCTGTTACTGCCTCCTGTGGCAGCAAGTTCCAGAGTTTAACACTGAACAGCATTAAAAAAAAGTCATTCCTTTGATCTGTCCCAAATCTTCCAACATTCAGCTTCATTTGAGGTCCATGAGAATTCTGGTGTTATGAGAGAGGGAGAAAAAGATCTCTCTCTCTCTCTCTGCTTTCTCCAAGAATCTTCACATGCACCCCAGTCCTGTTCCCTCTTACTCCCCTGCCCAAGTTAAAAAGCCCCAAATATTGAAAAACCCAGGCCTGGGATTTGTACCCCGATTTTGCACAAACCAAACAAAAATGCAACACTCTAAACTTAAGGCTTTTTTATTCACGTTGCAGATTCCTGATGCAATTGGCTGAAAGAGGGGTGGGGAAGGCAGCAAGATAAATTTTTTGAAAGTTTAATTTCCAGCTGATTTGCATTTTAATAAGCACATTTCTCCCCCTGCCCCCTCGGCCCTCTTCCTCCCAGAGCTCCTTGGGGGCCCTGCATTTGGAAAATGAAAAAAGGGAGGGGGATTTTTTTTATATAAAAAAGAAGAAGAAGCTAGGCTAGAACACAAATTGATCAAGCGGTGTCTTATGAGAAATTCTAGCTTTTGGGACTTTAATAACCAAGGCTTTGCCGTTCTGCATATAAGGTCAGGCAGGTGGGGGAGGAGAGGTCAGAATTAATGTTGGCTGGGGAAAAGGTTTTTAAATATGAAACACTGGGGCCCTCACATTGGGGATGAAATTCTGCTGACTTCCGTGGAAAGGAGCTGCAGACTGAGAGGATCAGGGGCCCTTTGGCACCCAGCAATCAGACAGAACTGGGTTCCCTTGGAGTGGAGAAGGAGGGGGCTAAAGAGAAGGTTTTGTGTTTATTTTCCCTTTCCTTCCTCCCCAAGGACCAGGCAATTCTCTCACGAAGAGAAAAGCCTGGAGGTGCTTTGTAAAATTTGTTTTCGGATAATATAAGCCGAGTGCAGGGGGTCCACGCAGCCTGGGAGGGCAGCTCATTGCTTGCCTCAGCTGTGTGTGGCAGGCACCAGTTCAACAGGTTAAGCTTTTGCTGTTGCAAAGGCTCAGCAGCCAGCAAACCTTCACTCAGCCTGTGCTGGTTTTCGAGGCTGATGTGTGTTACGGAAATTACGGAGGGGGGGCACATCTTTAAAGTTGTTAAAGGTTACAGTATTATGCATAAATGTACCATTTCGGCTTGACAGTTCAGGGAAGTTACCTAGCTTCTTAATGTAAATATTTTTGTATGCAATTTTCTCCAATATATATATATCCTCCTCTATACATAAAAAGGCAATGCTGTCGTCACACTGCAGTTTGCATGGTCACCAATAGGGGGCAAACAAGCATGTGCGTGAGCAAGCAGGGTGGGGGGCATGTGGCTCGGGTGAACTGTTTAATGGCAGTGGGTGGAGGGGCTTCGCAGAATGGTTTAGAATGTGCCTCCCCCTGTTAAACGCAGCTACAGCCAGGGGGAGGCACTTCTTTAAAAGGGCTTGGGGTGAGCTGCGAGGGAATAGGGGAGTGGGCGGTTGAGGTGTAAAGGAGCAGAGTGGACAGGGTTGGTGTGTGTGTGTGTGTGTGGTGTGGTGTGTGTGGGAGAGTGTGATGGCCTGGGAATCTGATTCAGAGGCTGAACCGGAGGAATTGCAGCCTGCACAGGAGTCCCCGCCTCCAGGGCTGGCTGAGCCGGGGCAGGGGCTTGAATCTGAAGGGCCTGCACCTGTGCCGGATCCTCAGGAGCTGACACCAGATGAATCCACTCTGGCTCCGGGGGTGATTGAGGACCCATTGCCTGCAGGTGCTCCTCTCCCAGCTCTGTCAGGAGAAGGTGAGGCTGCCTCTGGGTCCAGTAACCCTCCAGCCTCTCCTGAGCTGCAGAGGCTAAGGGCAGAGAGGCGGAGGGACCTAAGTTCTCTCAGGAGGAGTGCTCGCCTTAAGGCCAGGAGAGGCGAGTCACCTGTGGGCCGGGACCGCCCTAGGCCCCAGAGGAGATAAAGGCCAGTCAGCCCAGTCCCAGGCTGCGGGAGCAACGACGTTGGAAACCTGTTTCTGCCAGCACCTAGACCTGTTTTTCTGGAGTTCCCGACCATGCCCGGCTTCTTGCTTTGGACCCCGCTTCCCCCTTGGTGGACAGTCTCCAGACCCTCGGCCCAGGACTGGACTCTGACCACGCCTCATGGTAAACCCCCCCCCCCCGGGACCAGCAGAGAGAGAGAGAGAGAGAGAGAGAGAGAGAGAGAGAGAGAGAGAGAGAGGTGCAATTTCCCAATACAATGCATTTTTAAAATCATATATACACATCCTCCCCTAATATATACATTTTCCTGCACAGTCTTTATTTGGAGAGCTATGCTGCAGGCAGGTAGGCAGGAAGGAGTGAATTTGGAAGGGTACCTGCATTCTGGTTCACATTGTTTTGGGAGGTGCGAACAGAACCAAACTGACCTCCCCCCACTCCACCCACAAGGACCACCTAACAGCTGCAGCAGAGGCAGAAAACCACAAACGGCAAGAGCTTCTGTGACAGCAGTTACTTGCCAGATGAACGAGCTCCCTGCACAATTCCATAAATTCTTCTCTACGTGTCGCCTGGAACAACTGATCAAAGCCCGCCATTTGCCATTATTCAACATATTTGGCGGGGGGCTTGGAAAAGCAGTGCTGTTTTTCTAGAAAACGAGGTGCCAGAACTCACTGTGAATGCCTCCCTTACAACGGCAATGGAGCCTGCTGGAGAGGGGCCGGAACTGAGTTCCAACAGAGAAAAAGTGCAATGGAAGAGCAACGCACCAGGTTGTGAAACTGATTTAACACACAGCACATATCCCCCACCCACCCAAATTAGGGTCTGTCTCTTCCTATCTTTTGTCTCTTGCTGGTGTCCATTCACCACTTGTGGTCACATGGGCCCAAGAGCTGGAAGTAAGACAAAAGGTAGAAATCAATCGATGGTGAAGAAAGGTTGCCAGCTTTTCAGCTAGGCTCTGCAGCTGTGCAGCTGAGCCAGTGTGGTGTAGTGGTTAAGAGCGGTAGTCTCGTAATCTGGGGAACGGGGTTCGATTCCCTGCTCCTCCACATGCAGCTGCTGGGTGACCTTGGGCCACTCACACTTCTCTGAAGTCTCTCAGCCTCACTCACCTCACAGAGTGTTTGTTGTGGGGAAGGAAGGGAAAGGAGAATGTTAGCCGCTTTGAGACTCTTTCGGGTAGGGATAAAGCGGGATATCAAATCCAAACTCTTCTTCTTCTTCAACAGTGACTCGTTGCGCAGACCCAAGCAGGCAATGGTGTTACTCCCAGGGGGCTGCGGGCAAATCTGCGACTTCTGCTTTGCAGAGGTTTGGAATAGATGTCCTTTGGAGTCCCTACAAACTCTGCAATTCCATGATGTCGCCCTGTTGATTCCTGCTGCTGAGTGCATGGGAACTCAATCACAGCCTCTCCGGCACCAAGCAGCTTACTCCAAAAGGGCTGGAAGTGAATCAAGGCCTTTTAAGCAGCCTTGGCCCCAGCCTACCTCTCCTGGGCTCTGCCTACTTGCAGAATGGCAGATTCTCAAAGGAGTCAACTCATTAGCATCACTCTCTGGCCAGGGTGGGCCGCGGGGGACATTTTCCGCTTATGGGGTATCCAGGAGCCCATATAGAGTCCTTACGTAGGTTCCCTATTGGTAGGAGAAAAGAACAGAGGCCAAGCAGAGAATATTGAGAAGCAAAGCAGCTAGTAAGCCTGATCTTTATTGATCTATTGCAACAGGGTGCTCCCCTCACACGCAGGAAAGGAGGAGGAACCCCGAACCAAGGTGTGCCTGCCCTTATATATAGACATTTTAAATTCCCTGCCCTGGAGCTCAAGACCACCCCTCCATACATCATACATACATCACAGAAGGGGCGGAGCTCAAGACCTCCACCCACATACCTACATCACAGAAAAGGTCTACAGCAGAAATCTGAGTGCTTTGTCTACCTCCTGTCTGCCAGGTTACCTGTCACTTGATTGGATTGCCTGGGGAGCCTGGCCAGTCTTTTGTAATTATAAATACTTAGTTCCTGAGCTAGGTCACAGCCTCACACCCTATTCATATCTTAAATGTGCCCGCTAGATTTGTGATGGATTTGTGAAGGAAACGATAATGATAACAATAACAGTAACAAAGATAACGATAACAAAGATAAGACGGTAACGATAACAGACGATTACGATAACGATAAAGGTAACGATAACAACGATAACGATAATAGTTACGATTACGATAACAACGATAACAACGGTATCGTTATCGTTGTTATCGTTACCTTTATCGTTGTTATCGTAATCGTCTGTTATCGTAATCGTCACTGTTATCGTTATCTTTGTGACGATAACAATGACGATAACAATAACACCAGTAACGATAACGATAACAACGGTATCATTATCGTTGTTATCGTTACTATTATCGTTGTTATCGTTATCGTCACTGTTATCGTTATCGTCTGTTATCGTTATCGTCATCGTCACTGTTATCGCTATCTTTGTTATCTTTGTTACTGTTATTGTTATCGTTATCGTTTCCTTCACAAAGGAACTACTCTATTCCAAACTTAAAAATGGAAAGCGTAATGCTGGTGGTCAACAAAAGAGGTTTAAAGACTGTCTCAAGGAAAATCTAAAAAAAATGTAGTATAAACACTGACAAGTGGGGAACACTGGCCTGTGAGCGCTTTCGATAACAACGATAACGGTAACGATAACAACGGTATCGGTATCGTTGTTATCATTACCATTATCGTTGTTATTACTGTTATCATTACCGTGGAGGCCAATTATGGATCCCCATGTCCTTCCACAGTGGGGACATTAGTTTCCGGGCGGGAGCTGATCACGGTGTGGATTTGCCCAGCGTGCCTTCCTCTTAGCACGTTTCTCCCTTGCGTCCTGAGTTCGAGTGTCTTCAAAGCCCATGACACCTTTGGTAAAGGCTGTTCTCCAACTGGAGCGCTCGCAGGCAAGTGTTTCCCAGTTGTCAGTGTTTATACTACATTTTTTTAGATTTGCCTTGAGATAGTCTTTAAACCTCTTTTGTTGACCACCAGCATTACGCTTTCCATTTTTAGGTTTGGAATAGAGTAGTTGCTTAATAATAATAATAATTATCAGATCCTGCCTCACGGACCAAATTTGACAGGCGGGTGGCCCCCCCCCACCTGCCAATCAGCAGATGTTGCAAATGACCTTAGGTGATTTGGTGCCTGGAAGCCCCAAAGCGGGGACTTCATAGCATAGCCAAACTGAGCAGGCTCCAAAGCAGACCCTTCTTTATTCAGAGCTCGGGGAAAAAGGAGAAGTGCTTGGGAAGATGGCCACAGCTACCGCCATCTTCACTACCCCATAATGCCTCTGGGTCAGGGCTTCTGGGAAAATAACAACCACAGACCCCCAGTCATGTTCCTGCCATGTAAGATTACCCTTCCAAGATCCCAATTTTGACAAACTGCATGCTGAAGAAAAAATGAGAAGTTAATCCAAAACTCCTATATCCAGGGACAGATTTTGGAAATCTTCACAGCTTTCAAAAAACAATCTCCTCTGTGGCATCTGTCGCCTTCCTCTCCATCTTCATCCCACTACCTGGCCATTTCCCAGCCTGACCCGAAACAGGATGCACAAAGAAACCCCTCCAATCTGTGGCCTCCTGTTGTCTGCCACTTCATCCAGCTGAATCAGTGCATGTTTCCTGCTGATGTTTGCAAACCCAAACAGACGCTGCTCTCTTGCGTTCTCCTGCCTGGGGGCAGGGAAGCAGCTGGCCAGCTCTGCAGGGTGAAGAGCAGTTTGCTCCCAGGGAGTCAGTTCAAATCCAGGGCATTGGAAAAGAAAAGAAAAGAAAAATTGCTGCTCGAGTCAGACGGATAGTGGTTTAGATTCCTCCCTCCAGGATATTTGTCGATGGTCAGCAAGAAGCATTTCATCAGGCAAATAAGGCCCTCCGTGAATTATTGTTTTATTGATTCAATTTACATCCTGCCTTTCCAAAGGAGTCCAGGGTTGCAAACGTATCAATAATAGCAATTTTAAAAAGCATTTTTTTAAATAAAAAATGTTCTATAAAGAGGGAACTACAGTTGCCAGGAATGACATCTTCCAGCCATCAAATGCCTGCATATACAGGAAGGTTTACAAATTCCTCCTGAAAGTCACTAATGAGAGAGACAAGCGCATCTCACCAAGGAGGGCAATCCACAAATGGGGAGCCACCACTGAGAAGGCCCTGTTGATTATCACCAGCTGGGTACATTGCAGGTTTAGATCTCTGGATGCAAACACCCAACACCTCTCCAAAAATTAGGGGGAGCAGGGTGCCAGGATAGAACACCCTACATACTTGCTAGAATCAGAATGGATGCCTTTGATCCATCTGAAAACTAAAAAAACTAGGAGAGAATGGTTATGTATGCTTTCAGAATATTTAGAATTAGCCCAATTGACAGATATAATAAGACAAAAACCAAAAAGTGAAGTGAAAAAGGAATGGGAGTGTCTAAATGAATACCTTAAAAGCCAAGGTTCAAGGACAGAGTCTGGAATAACCTTGTGAAGTGAAAGGATAAGAAAGAGGGATTTATATCTAGATTCTAGGATGCAGATGATAAGGAAAACTGGAAGATACAATGAAAGGTAAAGGAGGTGCTGTGGGACAGGTGGAAGTCAATGTTTGTTTTCCTTTTTAGTGTTTATATTATTAATTTGTAAGATTTGGATTTGTTTTGTTTTTTAACATGCTTGTTTTTGTGTTTTGTGATTTTTCGTTGTTGTTGTGTGGAAAATACTAATAAAATTTACTATTTAAAAAACAACAACTAACAACTGGGTTTGTCTGACTGGTACTGCTCTTAGCTTCTTTCCTCTTACTCTACCCCTTCCCACAAAGCACACACAAACATGTATGGTGTGAGAACCACTATGGTGTGGTAGTTAGAGTGTTGAACTAGGACCGGGAAGAGTAGGGTTCAGACTCCCACTTAGCCGTGAAGCTGTGACCCTGAGCTACTTGCTACCTCTCAGTCTAACCTACCTCACAGGTGTGTTGTGAGAATAAAATGGGAAGTGAGAGAGCAATGCTCCTCCTTGCAGGTAAGGTAAAATAACAGCAACAAAATTATCGCCATCATTATAATTGCAGCCATAGTATCAATAGTAGTAATGATAGTGATATCAGCAATAACCGCAGTAATAATGTTAGTAGTAATAATACTAGTAACAGTAGAAATAGTAATACCAGTGTCTTCTGCATGCGGGAGAAGAACTCATCCCAAAATGCCCACTC
Source organism: Podarcis filfolensis (assembly GCF_964270895.1). NCBI lineage: Eukaryota > Metazoa > Chordata > Lepidosauria > Squamata > Lacertidae > Podarcis > Podarcis filfolensis. The sequence continues at coordinate 4,047,466 of NC_139620.1, forward strand.
CGCCACCAGATCTGGGGGGTGGGCCAGGACAGAACACCCCACACAGGTGAGCAAGGAAAAGGAGGCATCATTTTAAGGGAAGGACTCTATTTTGGTGTTAGTAAAGGTAAAGGGACCCCTGACCATTAGGTCCAGTCGTGACCAACTCTGGGGTTGCGGCACTCATCTCACTTTTTTGGCCAAGGGAGCTGGCGTACAGCTTCCGGGTCATGTGGCCAGCATGACTAAGCCGCTTCTGGAGAACCAGAGCAGCGCACTGAAACGCCATTTACCTTCCCACCGCAGTGGTACCTATTTATCTACTTGCACTTGGACGTGCTTTCGAACTGCTAGGTTGGCAGGAGCAGGGACCGAGCAATGGGAGCTCACCCCGTCACGGGGATTCGAACTGCCAACCTTCTGATCAGCAAGTCCTATGCTCTGTGGTTTAACCCACAGCGCCACCCGCATCCCATTTTGGTGTTAGAGCACCTCTTTTCGATGCAGAAGATCCTGGCCATTCTCTCCATCTTGCGGTACCCAAAAATGACCGCTAGATGTCTGCCTGGCTCCACATTTGAGAAACCCTCACCCATCCCGTTTAATGATCCCTCTTTAAAACTGTCATGAAGCGTAGTTTGTTAAGGGTGCTGGCTGCTGTTAGAGAGGGCCCTCGTTCGTGCCAGAGCGCTGCAATTCCCAGGGTTTTCTGGGCACGAGAACTGTACGAACATTGAAAGATTGGCAACCTTTTTTTTTTTTTTTAAATGACTGAATTAGCCAAAATGACGGCAACAATTAGAATGCAATCTAATCAAAATCTCAAAAAGGAATGGAAATGCATAGAAGAATACATGACCAAAACATGCCCCATCAAGAATTTATTGATATGTATAGACTGATTTCCCAAAGCTAAGCTAAGCAGATATACAGTATAAGACTGAATGTTTAATAATTAAGATACAAAAGTACAATCTCAATAATAAAGTTATAAAACAATCACAAGGAAGTCATGCACGGGTGGAGGGAAGACACAGGGCAAGAAATAAGAAATGGATAAATGTTGGTACATAATGAAATGTGAAAATGTGAATTTACGAATATAATGTATATGTATCACTATGTAAAGATTTCATGTATGTATTGCAACATTAATAATAAATAAATAAAGGGGGGAAGAGGAGGGAACTGATAAACCACACTAAGAGTAGTAGCTCTGAGAAGGGAATGGCAGTTACTGTTAAATTGTGGGTGAACATATCAGACGACACAGCAATTCTTCAAACAGCTCTTGTTTATTCACAGGCCAGAACTGAACTGAACTGAAGGGTTCAGCCAGCCTGCTTATATAGAGCTCCAGTACAACGCAACAGTAACCATTTTCTGTAACTATCCAATCACTGAACCTCACTTTCGATCCCTTATTTGCCTATGTGGACCTGAACTATCTACAGTATCCCCCTGCTGGCCCAGGGTGAGAACTTTGGTACATAACAGTTACCCTAAGAGGTTTTGGCACCCTTCACAAACTACAATTCCCAGGAATCTTTGTGGGTTGGGGGGGGAATCAATGTGTTATAAGAAAAAACTGCTCCTTTCCCCCTTATGGGGTATCCAAGAGCCCGTATAGAGTCTTTATGTAGGTTTTCTATCGGTAGGAGAAAATAACAGAGGCCAACCAGAGAGTATTAAGAAGCAAAGCAGCTAGTAAGCCTGATCTTTATTAAACTCTTGCAACAGGGTCCCCCGCTCACCCCACACAGGGAGGGAGCAGAGGAACCCAGAACATTGGTGTCCAAGCTCTTATATAGGCATTTGAAATTGCCTCACCTGTAGCTGAAGACCACCCCCCAAAACATCATACATACATCACAAAAGGAAGTGTTCCCCAGCAGAAATTTGAGTGTGTTGCTTCTCTCCTGTCCGCCAGGATACCTGATCATGCCTTATCAATTGCCTTTTCTGGGTAGCCTGGCCATTCCTTGGAGATGGTAAATAATGTACTTGGTTTCTGAATCTCTTACGCATATTGATAGTGTGCTCAACTTAACAGATACAGTGGTACCTCAGGTTACAGACGCTTCAGGCTACAGACTCCGCTAACCCAGAAATAGTACCTCAGGTTAAGAACTTTGCTTCAGGATGAGAACAGAAATTGTGTGGTGGCAGCGCGGCTGCGGCAGGAGGCCCCATTAGCTAAAGTGGTACCTCAGGTTAAGAACAGTTTCAGGTTAAGAACAGACCTCTGGAATGAATTAAGTTCTTACCCAGAGGTACCATTGTACTTGCCAGTCTGTATTTACAGGGAGGTGTAAGCCGCCACAGTCCAAAGACAATTGGAAAGCTTTCCCCATTTCCTTTCTCCTTGCAGGGAAATATTTGAGGTTAATTTGGGAGACTCAAAATGGCTTCAGGATTGTTCTCCTGTACTATTTCAGACACGTGGTTTATATACAGTGGTACCTTGGTTTACAACCATAATCCGTTCCCGGAGGTCCGGTTGTAAACCAAAACAGGTTGTAACGCAAGGCGCGCTTTCGCCAGTGGGGCCTCCAAAAAAAACAAAAACGGGGCGTAATAAAAAAAAGGGTTGCAATCCAAAAAGAGGGACACGCACTTCCGGGTTTGACGTGGTTGTAATTCAAAACGGTTGCAAACCAAGGTACCAACTGTATGTGTTTGCCTTGTACATTTATTGAACATTTATTTTATATATATAAGACCTTAGAATTCCTATAACACATGCGATGTTTAAAGTGGTATCATAGTGCTCTAAATGCATGGTGCAGATGGGACCTAAGCACCAAATGTGAAGAGTGGGATCCTGTCCACCTCTACTCTGAGCGAAGCAAGCCTGGTTGCTCTGAGTGGGACTTACTCACACGTATGTGTGTGGCCGTAGGACTGCCACTTTAAACAGCAGCAACTGACTATAACTTATAGGTTGTTGAATTTAAAGAGCAGGAATCTCCTCCTCGGGCTGCTGAGAGGATTAAATTAATTTAACCTGCCCCACAATTCCATTTAATTAACCGCCATCACTTTGTGAGTTATTCTTCTCTCGTCTCCATTCCTCTGCAAGGCAGATTCTTGGAAAATAGCAAGGATGCCCCAGCAGGGATGAGCTACATAGGAAACTGCTCATACAGAGTCAGACCATCGACCAGTGTAGCTCAGTGCTCTCGACACTGGCTGGCAGAAGCTCTCCAGGAGACTGTCCCCCCACCCCCAAGTCCTACCTGGAGAAGCGGGAGAATGAACCTGAGACTTTTTGCATGCAGGGCTGCTGCTTGTGCTGGGCCCGGGGGTAACCGGGGTAACATGGTCCAGATCCGATCCCGAATCCAAGGGTTCCACGAGGAGTCAGTCCGACAGGACACAAGGCAGGAAGCCAGGCAAGGTCAGGCACAGGATCACAGGCAGGTTCTGGCAAACAGCAACGTTGCTCCCACAACCTGAGGCAGGGTCCAGCAGCCCTTTATCTTTGTCGGGGTAACGGCCGGTCCTGATCCCCCGGCGACTCACCGCCCTGTCTCGCCCGAAGGCGAGCACTCCTCCTGCGAGTACTCAGGTCCCTCCTTCTCTCAGACCTCAGTCTCTGCAGCTCGGGAGACGTTGGTGGGTTACTAGACCCAGAGGCTGCCTCAGCCTCTCCTGACCCAACCGGTAGTGGAGCAGCTGTAAGTGATGGCCCAGCTGGAGGCAATGAGGTCATCCCCGCATCTGGAGCCAGGGCAGGCCCAGGCCCCTGACTCGGCCCAGCTGGTGCTGGCTGCAGGGGAACCTGTGCAGACTGGGGCTCTTCAGGATCAGGCCGCAGACTAGGTTCAGCTGCCGCCTGAGGCAAAGGATCCAGTGCGGACTGAGACTCCTCTGGCTCCGAGTCCAAGCGCGAGTCCCAGGCCATCACAGGCTACTACTTCCATCCTTAAGGTTTCATTGGCACAAAATGCAGTACAGATCTGTAGGCGTAGACCATCTCCCAACTTAAACTACAGTGGTACCTCAGGTTACATACGCTTCAGGTTACAGACTCCACTAACCCGGAAATAGTGCTTCAGGTTAAGAACTTCACTTCAGGATGAGAACAGAAATCGGGCTCTGGCAGCGAGGCGGCAGCAGGAGGCCCCATTAGCTAAAGTGGTGCTTCAGGTTAAGAACAGTTTCAGGTTAAGTACCGACCTCCGGAACGAATTAACCTGAGGAACCACTGTAATTCCTTAAGAAAACCCCCAAACTTGGTTCTATGGGTGACTCTGGGTCAGCTCCCTGCGGTAGTTTATTGTTGTACTTTGTTTTTAAATTTATTGTTGTACATTCTTTTAATTGTTTGTTTTCCTTCTGTGACTGTACCCCCAAGTTTGTTTTATAAGCTGGTCTCCGACCATAATAAATTATCTATCTCTCTATCAGTCGCCAAGCAAAGTGTGGTCAAACGTGGCCTTGGAATTTCTGGAAATAAATTTCTAAAGCTGAGAAACTCATTTTGGAATCAGATGAGCGTAAGAAGAGCCCAAATACCAGGATCAGGCCGAAGGGGGCCAACCTAGTCCAGCATCCTGTCTCTGTAATGGTCCGATGCCCCTAAGAACCTAGGAATCCAGATAGACTTGCTCTGGACCTGGAGGCTCCATAGGAACATCGGCTGGCTGCTGGATGAGGCCAGAGGGGACCCAGTCTAACCCAGCCTCCTGTTCTCACAGTGGCAAACCAAACGCCTCTTCTGTTAGATACGAAAAATTTTCTTTCCCTTTCTTTTCCAATGCCCTGGATTAGAACTGACTCCCTGGGAGCAAACTGCTCTCCACTCCAATCAAGCAGTTTCTAAATGCTGTGAAATAAAATAAATATAATATTATGAACAGTGACGAGTTTTAGCTTTAGGAAACAAAACTTCAAATCACTCCCATTTCCTAAGCTTTAAGGAGGAGTCTGTGGTTCTGCCAGATTCGAAATGTGTACAAACTTCCTCCCTCTGCTGTGCATCCACTTGGAAGATGCATCTGCCATGCTAAAGCGTCCACATGAATACAAATAGAAATATAAATACAAATAATATCACTAAACATCACGTGCAGAGGAAAATTGCTTTGCAAAAATGTCACCACCCACTGTGTGTCTCTCCCCCCCCCCCCCGCCCTTCGGAGGAGGCACATAGGAGAGAGAAAATGGTTCCCCTTGTTCTTTTGGTTCCCTGAAATGAGCCATAAGATATGGGCGTAAGAGATGCATTGACGAAGGCACAGAGAGTCCCATAGTCATGGGAAGAGCCTTTTGCCTCTGTGGGAAGCGGAAGCGGCCCTTTCGCTGTGAGCTCAAGATGGCCGCTGGAATCCACTGTAAAGGAAAGGCTCTGGGCCTCAGCCGTTTGCCACAGGGACTAGAGAGCTGTTTCCTAAAAGGCTCTTGTCTCTCCTTCAGTGGAAAACAGAGAACCGCTCTGAAGCCCCACAGCAATGTTACATGGTGAGGACTAGTGGCTCCAAGCCATTGCTCTCCCGAGGAAAATGGCCGCCTCCTTCTCCCTCTCGCACAAGGGTTGGCGTGTGGCAAAGGACTGTGCTGAGATGAGAACAGGGTGAAGAGGAAGGGCTGCACTCTGCTCCTCATACCCAGGAGTTGCTGTTTACCATTATGGAAATCGGCGTGGGGCGAAACGGCATTTTCTCATCCCACTGGAATGCCGCCCCAGTTCTTAATCAAGACAACCACCACCCTGTGTTACTGGAATTCCCCTCCAGAGAAAAGAAAAAACAATTTTCACAATATGTAATTAAACTGCGGAACTCCCTCCCACAGGAAACAGCTTAAAGATCTAGAGTGCCTTATAATAATAATAATAATAATAATAATAATAATAATAATAATAATATTTTATTTATAGCCCACCCATCAGGCTGGGTTTCCCCAGCCACTCTGAGCGGCTTCCAACAAAGATTAAAATACAATAATTCATCAAATATTAAAACCTTCCCTAAACAGAATTCTGTGAAGGGGGGAAAAGTGCTTTAAATGTGTTTCAACAATGAAGTTTGTCTGTAGCCATGATGCTCCACATATGATGCTTCAGAAGCATGAAGGCTTAAGAAAAACCCCTAATCCCATAAAGAGAAACACGAAGAACTTAAAAGATGAAGCTGAGCCAAAAGAAAGCAAAGCAGTTTCCTGAGCCAAAAAGTTGCCTGACATGAAAGATAACATCTTACAACATAGTAAGATTGGGTTACATGGTCTGGGAGGGTGGCCAGGAGGATTCTGGTAAAATCTAGACTTGACTGAGGTGGGGTATACGTAGCCAAATTAGTGACGCCATGCCAAACTGTTGCCCAAAAAGTCCAGAGAGAAACTGTATAAAAGGCTTTTCCACCAGTGCCTTGAAACATCTCCTCTCTCCTGTCACTCGGCTTCTCTATCACTTGGCAAGTAGTCTTTAATTGAATCGCTTCTTAGAGAAGGAAGGAACTGTTTGATTATGGAACAGAGATCTTTTTGAAATTTGGTTTGACTCAATTAGCTGTCAATTGAGAGACAAGAAGCAGTTTTGGGAAGAAGAACTCAAATCTCTACATCCTAGGAGTTGTGTTACTGGGATTGTTCAGGGCTCAACAGAAAATTTTAACCTAGAGTTGTATTGGGGCTTTTAGAAATGCGGAACTGGGTACTTTCATGGTTGGAGCCAGCTAGGAAAAGCAGATAGCAGCCGTGGTCCTGAGTGGTTTTGCAAAACCTTGCCTAGTGTCCCTGTTCCCTGTCTTTCTGGAGAAAGCTGCTCTGGCCATGGTCACACCTGCTGCCCATGTAGCATCTGAACCGGATTTTTGAGGCTCACTCTATGCAGGGCTGCCTTATTCCAGCCACACTGACCCTTTCTGGCATGAGGCAGGTCTGGCAGAGCCAGGTCCCCCCTGAAACCCTGGAAAGGGAATCCTTCTTTCTGGTGAAGAGAGGTGGGGAACCTCTGGCCCTCCAGACATTGCCAAACTACAGCCCTCGTCTCCTCTGCTTCCTGCAGCTGCTGAGATTTGTACTTCAGATTCAAAGCGTTCCCCATTCCTGCTCGAGGGACGACCCTCTGCTAGAAGGTCAGATGCATTAAAAGGAGCTCCCTGTCTTCTGAATGTAATGCTGAATGTGGGAAGGTGGCTTGCAACATCCAGTAAAATCTAGGGTAAATTGAGGTGCGGCATACTTAGCCAAATTAGTGGCACCACCCCAAATTGTTTGCTTGAACTCTCATGAGAAACCGTATAAAAGGGCCCACAATGTATGGCTTTTCCACCAGCTTTCCACCAGTTTCAGCACTTTCTGGAGAAAGCTGCTCTGGCCATGGTCACCTTTGCCCATTTTGCATTTCAACTGGACTGCTGATGCTCATTCTGGGTGGGGATGCCTTGTTCCAGCCACACTGACCCTTTCTTGGATGAAAGGGCAAGTCCCATATGAAGAAAGGGTGCAGCGTTTGGAGCTGTTCAGTTTAGAAAAAAGGTGAGTACGAGGCACATGATGGAAGTTTATAAAACTAGGCAGGGCAGGGAGAAGCTGAATAGATGGACTAGAATTCCTGGACGTTGGAAGATTTGGAAGATGAAAGTAGTACCTCTTCACACACTGTGAAACTCGTTCCCACATGAGGTGGCGAGGGCAAGCAATTTGGGTGGCTTTCAAAGAGGTTTGGACAAATTCATGCAAGAGAGGGGTATTGCTGGCTACCAGCCACCATGGTTATGCTTTCCCCTCCACGATTGGAGGCAGCATGTTTCTGAACCAAAGTTCTGGAAATCACAAGAGATTTCCTGTGCCTGATCCAGCCAGCTCTTCTTGTTATTTAACCTGTCACCCATCCCTTTCCCTTGCGTCCCAGGGCAGGCTACAACATTAAACACTTATTTCGATGGGAATCCACATCTTTCTGAAAGTATCCTTGAAAATGTTCTCATTTCAGGTTCTCCAAGACTCCTCCAAGATGACCACTGTCAGCATGGGATTCAGCCCTGAAGTGCTGATGATGTCAGTCAGGGGACCAATTTTCCTTCCTTTTCGTTTTATAATATGGGCTGATGACGTCATGATGTTTTGAGGATTTGCTTCTGCTGCTTAATTGGATATCCGAGATGTTCTCATGTTTAGAAGAGAATGCAGTTTTAATGTCACTCAGAATATGGACCCTAGAATAGCCCACGTTCCCCATCCTAAAGGGAAGCCCCCAGCTGGAAACTGAAATAACAAACCTGGAGATGGTTCGTAATCTCGGAGGCCAGCCAGGTCTCCGCGATGACAGGGATGCCATCTTTTCTGACATCCGTAGCTGCCCACACCTCATCTTTGCTCTGTCCCACCTTACTCTTTCCTTACACATTTTCCTTCTAGCTCTGCTAAAGGCTGAGGGGAGCCATCATTTCCCCTCTCTCTTATGGCTCCTCTGAAGGACTGAGGGGGAAATGTAGGCTGGAGCAGCCACACTTTTGTGGGCTGACATTCCTGAGGTAAAAAAATGGGAGGAAGAGGGAAAAGAGAAGAGGCTCGGTTTTTTTGCAGGAGGATTTGAAGTGGGAGCCATTTGTTTGATAAATGCCACCACCACTATGGACCCTTGTTTAATTTTTGCTGCTGTTCTCCACGCCTCAGAAAACAACCACAACCGCAAACTATATGTGTTTTATCTGATCGTTTGGATTCTAATCTGCTAGAAGAATAGAGGAGTCAGCCTTCTCCTAGGTGTCTGCTCTGAGGCACTGAGGGGGTAAAAAGGAGGCTGAGGCAGCCATGTTGCCGCTGGTGGCGACATTCCTGAGGTAAAAAAAAAAAGGGAGGTAAAACGGAAGATTTCAGATAGTAGCCATTCACTTGATAACCCTTGTCCTCTCCGGCTTTATTAATTTTTTTATTACAATCCAGCAGTAGAGTAATCTCATGAAATGAATAAATTAATATTAAGTAAGTAGGTATTTATCCTCCCAGGCTCAAAGCATATGTGTTTTCATGACCACAAGGACTTGTAAAATCCATTTTTGCTGCCTTCTTATTCTAGGGCTGCCATACGTCTCGGAAACGCTAAGCAAAATGTCATCTGGGCAGATTCTTGCTGAATGTCCGGGGAAATCTAGACGTATGGCAAGTTTAATAATAATAATAATAAAGCCCCCAGAGCTTTTCCAGATGTTCAAACAAAACAAACAAGAAACACCTCAACAACTTTGAAACTCCCACAAAAAAAGCAGCTCAACAGCTCTGTCCAGATTTTCACTTTGGGGAATACGGCAATCCTAATTAATCCCCAAACCATGACTTGATAATTTAGAAGTAACTGATCAGCCTCAGAGTGTGAGGCCAGCAGTATTTCCCAGGACGTGGGGTTTCCCATATTTTTTGAACTGTCTGCTTTCAGGAGACACTTTCCATACCGACCCAAATTTTAGAGAACAACATAATTTCCCCACAGAAATGAACAGCTGAAGAAATGCTTCCTTGGCAAGGCACCCTCTGTAATGAAAGGTGCCGAGCTGCCTGCCAGAGACTGAGCTGTTATGTATCATTACTATTGCTTTTAAAGGTGTATCTCATGCCTCAGAAGCGCTAATGAGTGCACCGACTAATTAACAAGGGAAACCACTCAGATGAGTAGGAGCATCAATCTCCAGTGGCAGAGCACATGTCTTGCAAAGAGAAGATCAACCCCCAGCAGCGTCTCCAGGGAGGACTGGGAGGACTGGAGACAAGGCTGACGTTGGGCTCCCATCCCCAAACATGCCCCGACTCTTGCTTGAAAGGAAGAAAGGCGGATAAAATCATGATATGGAATTGTGAAAACACTGACGACAAGAGGCAGGACTATCAGGATGTGGAAAATGCTTCGGAATTCAGACTGTGGGAAGTCAAAAAAAATAAGATTACAATGTGGAAGACAATCAGACCTTTTTATTTTAGTTTTTTATCTTTATTGGATTGGATTTGCTATGTTAATTGGATGTTCTTATTGGAAAATTAATAAATGCTTTTTTGAAAAAGAGGAAGGAAGGAAGATAAGCATCTTTATTCAGGCTATTAGCGCATGCTCAGAAGTCAAGATTCCAGGATATGCATCTCATCCTTCCATTTGCCCTGGCCCAGCCGGCTAAAAAGGGCCCCAGACGGGAATCCTCAGTGGAAGATGTGCAGCTCTTGAGGGTTGCTTGGCGCAAATGGAGGAAAGATACACAGTCAGCAGAGCTAGAAGGAAAATGTGTAAGGAAAGAGTAAGGTGGGACAGAGCAAAGATGAGGTGTGGGCAGCTACGGATGTCAGAAAAGATGGCATCCCTGTCATCGCGGAGACCTGGCTGGCCTCCGAGATTACGAACCATCTCCAGGTTTGTTATTTCAGTTTCCAGCTGGGGGCTTTCCTTTAGGATGGGGAACGTGGGCTATTCTAGGGTCCATATTCTGAGTGACATTAAAACTGCATTCTCTTCTAAACATGAGAACATCTCGGATATCCAATTAAGCAGCAGAAGCAAATCCTCAAAACATCATGACGTCATCAGCCCATATTATAAAACGATACGGAAGGAAAATTGGTTCCATGACTGACATCATCAGCACTTCAGCGGTGAATCCCATGCTGACAGTGGTCATCTTGGAGGAGTCTTGGAGAACCTGAAATGAGAACATTTTCAAGAATACTTTCAGAAAGATGTGGACTCCCATCGAAATAAGTGTTTAATGTTGTAGCCTGCCCTGGGACGCAAGGGAAAGGGATGGGTGACAGGTTAAACAACAATTTTAAAAAGAACCTAAGAAGAGCTGGCTGGATCAGGCACAGGAAATCTCTTGTGATTTCCAGAACTTTGGTTCAGAAACATGCTGCCTCCAATCGTGGAGGGGAAAGCATAACCATGGTGGCTGGTAGCCAGCAATACCCCTCTCTTGCATGAATTTGTCCAAACCTCTTTGAAAGCCACCCAAATTGCTTGCCCTCGCCACCTCATGTGGGAACGAGTTTCACAGTGCGTGAAGAGGTACTACTTTCATCTTCCAAATCTTCCAACGTCCAGGAATTCTAGTCCATCTATTCAGCTTCTCCCTGCCCTGCCTAGTTTTATAAACTTCCATCATGTGCCTCGTACTCACCTTTTTTCTAAACTGAACAGTTCCAAACGCTGCACCCTTTCTTCATATGGGACTTGCCCTTTCATCCAAGAAAGGGTCAGTGTGGCTGGAACAAGGCATCCCCACCCAGAATGAGCATCAGCAGTCCAGTTGAAATGCAAAATGGGCAAAGGTGACCATGGCCAGAGCAGCTTTCTCCAGAAAGTGCTGAAGCTGGTGGAAAGCTGGTGGAAAAGCCATACATTGTGGGCCCTTTTATACGGTTTCTCATGAGACTTCAAGCAAACAATTTGGTGTGGTGCCACTAATTTGGCTAAGTATGCCGCACCTCAATTTACCCTAGATTTTACTGGATGTTCCAAGCCTCCTTCCCACATTCAGCATTACATTCAGAAGACAGGGAGCTCCTTTTAATGCGTCTGACCATCTAGCAGAGGGTCGTCCCTCGAGCAGGAATGGGGAACGCTTTGAATCTGAACTACAAATCTCAGCAGCTGCAGGAAGCAGAGGAGACGAGGGTTGTAGTTTGGCAATGTCTGGAGGGCCAGAGGTTCCCCACCTCTCTTCACCAGAAAGAAGGATTCCCTTTCCAGGGTTTCAGGGGAGCACCTGGCTCTGCCAGACCTGCCTCATGCCAGAAAGGGTCAGTGTGGCTGGAATAAGGCAGCCCTGCATAGAGTAAGCCTCAAAAATCCGGTTCAGATGCTACATGAGCCGCAGGTGTGACCATGGCCAGAGCAGCTTTCTCCAGAAAGACAGGGAACAGGGACACTAGGCAAGGTTTTGCAAAACCACTCAGCACCACGGCTGCTATCTGCTTTTCCTAGCTGGCTCCAACCATGAAAGTACCCAGTTTCGCATTTCTAAAAGCCCCAATACAACTCTAGGTTAAAATTTTCTGTTGAGCCCTGAACAATCCCAGTAGCACAACTCCTAGGATGTAGAGATTTGAGTTCTTCTTCCCAAAACTGCTTCTTGTCTCTCAATTGACAGCTAATTGAGTCAAACCAAGTTTGAAAATTATTTTGTTCCATAATCAAACAGTTCCTTCCTTCTCTCCTCTAAGAAGAAATTCAGTTAAAGACAACTTACCAAGTGATAGAGAAGCCAAGTGACAGGAGAGAGGAGATGTTTCAAGGCACTGGTGGAAAAGCCTTTTATACAGTTTCTCTCTGGAATTTTTGGGCAACAGTTTGGAATGGTGTCACTAATTTGGCATGGCGTCACTAATTTGGCTAAGTATAATCTTTGTTGGAAGCCGCTCAGAGTGGCTGGGGAAACCCAGCCTGATGGGTGGGCTATAAATAAAATATTATTATTATTATTATTATTATTATTATTATTATTATTATTATTATAAGGCACTCTAGATCTTTAAGCTGTTTCCTGTGGGAGGGAGTTCCGCAGTTTAATTACGTATTGTGAAAATTGTTTTTTCTTTTCTCTGGAGGGGAATTCCAGTAACACAGGGTGGTGGTTGTCTTGATTAAGAACTGGGGCGGCATTCCAGTGGGATGAGAAAATGCCGTTTCGCCCCGCGCCGATTTCCATAATGGTAAACAGCAACTCCTGGGTATGAGGAGCAGAGTGCAGCCCTTCCTCTTCACCCTGTTCTCATCTCAGCACAGTCCTTTGCCACACGCCAACCCTTGTGCGAGAGGGAGAAGGAGGCGGCCATTTTCCTCGGGAGAGCAATGGCTTGGAGCCACTAGTCCTCACCAGGTAACATTGCTGTGGGGCTTCAGAGCGGTTCTCTGTTTTCCACTGAAGGAGAGACAAGAGCCTTTTAGGAAACAGCTCTCTAGTCCCTGTGGCAAACGGCTGAGGCCCAGAGCCTTTCCTTTACAGTGGATTCCAGCGGCCATCTTGAGCTCACAGCAAAAGTGACGCTTCCGCTTCCCACAAGGGCAAAAGGCTCTTCCCATGACTATGGGACTCTCTGTGCCTTCGTCAATGCATCTCTTACGCCCATATCTTATGGCTCATTTCAGGGAACCAAAAGAACAAGGGGAACCATTTTCTCTCTCCTATGTGCCTCCTCCGAAGGACTGAGGGGGGGGGGAAGACACACGGCGGGTGGTGACATTTTTGCAAAGCAATTTCCCTCTGCGTGTGATGTTCAGTGATATTTTTGTGACTTATCACACTTGCTCCTTCTACCAGTTCATGGATGGTAGAAATTAAAGCCTTTTCTCCGAAACTATTCCTTGGGTGTCGGTTGACTCCCACTTCCCTTTCCCGGGCGCAATATTTTTCCCACCCGAGGGCAAAGCCTCATAAGGCTACACCCTCAGTCCTTCTGCCATGTGTCTGCTCTGAGGCACTGAGGGGGTAAAAAGGAGGCTGAGGCAGCCATGTTGCCACTGTAGGCGACCTTTCTGAGGTAAAAAAAAGAGGGAGGTAAAACGGAAGATTTCAAGTAGCAACCATTCGCTTGATAACCCTTGTCCCCTCCGGCATTATTAATTTTTTAATTACAATCCAGCAGTATAGTAATCTCATGAAATGAATAAATTATTATTAAGTAAGTAGGTATTTATCCTCCCAGGCTCAAAGCATATGTGTTTTCATGACCACAAGGACTTGCAAAATCCATTTTTGCTGCCTTCATATTCTAGAGAACAACATAATTTCCCCTCAGAAACTGTTATGGTAAAATCTGGGTGCGGGGTTACTCTGCCACCCAGCTCGTCAGACTAAGTCCGCGGGTCCCTGCGGAGGAAAAATGAGCTCAGCCGGAGACAGGAGCAAGCTGCAGAAGATCCAAGTTTATTGCGCAACAGGTTCAAGGCGAGATTGAACACCGGGAAAGGGGTGACATGAACTTTTGAAACTTCCCTCCATGTCCCAGAATACAGTGCAAAATACATCCCAGTTACATCATGAATACATTAAAGAGAGGTTGGGTTACACAGGATTAACATATAGAGGAGGGAGGGGGAATATGCAGAGCTGGAGATATGCGCAGATAAGCACTTCCTGAGTACCAGTGATGAGAAGACAATGGTCCAAGTATGTATAGTCTGCCACCTGGCATTGCCCGGAGGAAAGGCTGGGCAGAGCGATTTGACCGGATTAGGGTCTTCCTGAGTACGTGACACCTCGCTCGAGGGATCATGGAGGCAGGGGAGGTGTCATGGAGTCCTGAAGAGACTGAGCCGATCGGCACCAAAAGCAAGGAAATCGAAGTTGTGGTTGATTTTATATGAATTTTTAAGGATTTTAGTCCCTTTTAGTCCATTTTATATTGGTGATTGAAGTGGGAAACAAAATAGATACATTGTAGCAAGATTTGACACTTTTCTGAGTTCACAAGTTTTGGTTCCATTGTTCTCCCAGCGAGGAGCCGTCAGCAGCTTGTCAAGAGGTTAAATGAGGCGTGCAGGAGCTCGCTGAGCTAGCTCTGCAAAGCGAATGCATGGTTCTGATTGGGTAGAACGCAGCCATTGAAAGGAATGGGGAATACAGCTTCATCCGGTCTACCCACAGTAAAGATCGAGCAGGAAAGAGGCATAAGAATTTGGGCTTATTTTGCCCGTGTAGGAAAGGGAAAGGCACTTTATTTATGGGGCTTGGGGTAGAGTGTGGTGCTTGTGTAACGGTGTGGGGGCTGAGGGGTCGACGTAGGGCTGGGTGCCCTTGAGGTCATTGCCTCGGACCCTCCGGTGACCGGCGGAAGGGTGAAGGAAGGCATGCGCCCCCCCCTTCCGTATCAGTCCCCCATTCGGAGATAGATTTGCAATTAAAGTTCTGTAAGAACTTGCAAATCTTTTCTCCGCACCCTAAATTTCAGTAATCTCATATTCTCCTTCCCCCAAGTGTCTCATCTGTACGTACTCTGGGAAGGTAGGGGTGCCCTGTGAGCGGGAATAGGCTCTAAGGGGGAAAGAGGTAGGTTGAGCAGGGCAGCGAAGGAGGGAGCAGCAAGGAGTAATGCAATGTATAGCAGAAGAGAGGATAGAAATACAAAGGACAACAATAAGGACAGTAAAAAATATAGCTTTGAGCAATTGTCGGAGCCATCCCAGCTTGGGCAACCAACCCCACAAGTCCACATCAGATAGCCCTTCATGTTGTATATCGTTTAGCCTCCCTGCTAGCTCATGAATGTTATTTAAATGTCCACTGATATTTAAGGATTGTTCGGTCACGTACGTACAACACTCTGTGCCTATTAAGGCGCATGTCCCCCCCCCCTGGCTGGACAGCAAAAAGTCCGTCGCAATCCTGGTCTGCAAACTCAGCTGTCTTACCTCAGACAGTTACGACATCAGGGAGTCCGTGATCTGGGTCGCTTCTTGCATGAATTTGAGAAGGATGTCAGTAAGTCGGAGAATGTCCGCATGATTAGATCCTGCCCCATAGGCGGGGAAGAGGGCTCGGCCTACGGTCTCTCCATTTGCAGCAACATCCGAGAGGTCTGACAGCTCCTTCTGCTCTCTTTTATTCCTCTGTCTCCCGGGGGGTAGATGTGGGACTACCCTAATTCCCGGGACGATGTATCCTACGAAACAGGATCCAGACATGTGTGGGCTTACCCAGGTGTACACGCGGTGTCCACATACCCAGAATAAGCCGCTGAGGTAGGATTCCATCCTGCCTGAAGCAAAAGCCTGCAATAACGTGAAGTCCGCGGGTTGAGGTTTCCAGGTGAGAGGGTGGCCGACAACAGTGGCCCAGGCAAAGGTGAGGTTCGGAAAAGTCTGGGAACCCCCTTTGTCGGTGACAGTGACTTGGCCAGTGGCTAGGATCTCCAGGTCGGAGCTGCATGTGCTGGATCCGATGAAGGTCCCTTCTCCGGTGAAGCTGCGGCAGAGGGGCCCTTTCGTGGGGCCGGTGAGGTACAGATACTGATGTGCCAGGTTTAATGCGGTTAGGTTCCAGGAGGTAACATCTCCGGAACGGAATTGCTCTAAAGTCACCGGCACCGGAACAAGGGGAAGACTCTGTTGAAGGTGGCTGGGTGCATGGGCGCAGATCCAACAATCCGGGTAGGGTGCTTCTTTAGCCACCTGGCTAAGGAGTTTGATATAGGAGTTTTGTTCCCAGGATGAGAGAAGGTCTTCTCCTGGGAAGGCGGGGTCTGTGCCAAGCTGTCGGGGTGCAGTGCCGAATGGGTGAAGTGGGTCAGTAGTGTTGAGGAGCCCCCTGTCCTTGGCAATGCCACCACACCTCAGAGGCCCAACATTGTCCCATGTGGGGGAGCGTGAGGGGTGCACAGGGTGGTGCCAGCCTTCTAGGTACTCGGCTCCCCTCCAATCGTGGGTGACCCCAAGGCCTCGGTCCAATTTGGGCTCCGTGAGACTTCCCCATGCCGTAAAGAAGGTAGGTCCCATTATAGCACTTCAGCTGGTAGTAGGAGTGATCAAGGGTGAGGGCAGCTGACCCGATGCATTGCAGGTTCTTATCTCGGATAAAAAGTTCCCAGTATTCGTTATCAGTGAGTCGGGGTACAAGCGAATGGCGCAGCAGGGTCCAAGACTTCTGGAAGGCAGAAGTCAAAGTCCCCCATTCGGTCGGGGTTGGACTTTCTGCCGGTCTCGACCCTGTGGTAATCCAAGAAGTGATAGTCCGCTTGTACAATGGTCCGGCGGGAAAGCTGAGATCCCAGTCAGGGTGATGAGGATAAGGAAGGTGAGGATCAAGTTCATGGTCGGTCTCGAGTTCACAGTCCACAGTCACGAGAGGCTGGAAGGGGGAAAAGGTGGGCTGTCAAGTGTGGAAACGGAGTGTTGAGCACAGGCGTCAATGGATTTTTAAATGGGCTGTCAAACTAGTTGTCACGACCCGCTGTCAGGGAAGCGGGGAAGGAGGCAGTCTATGGAGCTGTCAAACGAACTGTCAAACGAGCTGTCAAACGAACTGCCAGGAGGTAGGGAGCAGAACAGTCTACGGAGCTGTCAAATGAGCTGTCAAACGAACTGTCAAACGAACTGTCAAACGAGCTGTCAAACCCGTTTAAAGTGTAATTTTATGGTGTTGGTGTCTGGGATGATCTCGGAGGTCCAGTTGGATGATGTGGCGTCTGGTCCGGTCTGTTGGGCCCGATTCTGGCCCCGATCTGGTCTGGTCTGTTGAGCCCGATTTTGGCCCCAGATCTGGCCCGGTCTGTTGAGCCCGATTCTGGCCCCGATCTGGTCCGGTCTGTTCCTTGTCGTCGTCGATGTAGGAGGTCGGCGAGGGAGGTGGGGTTTCGAAGGTATAATTCTCTCCGAGGCTCTGCTGCGCCTCCTGGGGTGGTGGTGACGCCTTGCACCTCGTGTGGTGTAGCCACGTGTTTTTCTCTCCTACTTTCACGGCGGTTGGTGAGGTCAGAAGCACTTGGTAGGGGCCTTCCCAAGCAGGCTGGAGGGGTAGTTTCTGATAAACTTTGACCAGGATCCAGTCACCTGGATGGAAAGAGTGGGCTTGGACATCTATGGGTAGGTTCTGTCCTTCGATAGCCGTGTACTGGTGGAGGCGCTGTAGCTGTGTCTGGAGCTGAATAATATAGCTAGTGAGTTCTGCTTCCCCCACCTCGAGTTGACAGACGGGAAATAAGGTGTTGTAAACGGGAGGGGGTCTCCCGAATAGGAGTTCAAACGGGGAAAGTTTCAAAGGTTCGGTTGGGGCACTGCGTATGTTATGGAGGACCAGTGGGAGCGCATTTACCCATTTCAGCCCTGTGAGCCTGCAAAGTTTTCCCAGTTGTATTTTTATCTCTTGGTTCATACGTTCTACTTGGCCAGAGGATTGTGGATGGTATGGAGTATGGAGATCCCACTTTATTTGGAGAGCCCTGGCCACTAATTGCACTACTTCAGCGGTGAAATGAGTTCCCCTGTCGCTGTCCAAGCGGCGGCGCACTCCATATCGGGGAATACATCCTGTAGGAGGGCCCTAGCGACTACTGAAGCGGTGGCTTTCCGGCAGAGGAATCCTTTCACCCAGGAGGAGAATTGGTCTACTATGATTAGGGCATGTTTGAAGCCCTGACATTGGGGCAGATCGATAAAGTCCAATTGTAAACTTTCAAAGGGGACAAAGGCCCATAGTCTAGCCCCTGGTGGTTTCCTGGGTTCACGCTTGGGGTTGAAGTTGTTACAGGTGATGCAGTTCTTTGAGGCTGCTGTAGCCGCGGCTGCTATCCCTGGAGCGTACCAGGACCTCTTAACATGCTCTATTAACCTCTCCTTTCCCCAGTGTGTTTGTTGGTGAAGGATCCTCACCAATTTTGGAGTCCAGGCTTTTGGAAGGACGGTTCTGCCATTGGGATCCAGATACCATTTTGCTCAGTAGCGCCTATAGATTCCCACATGGTTTTCTCCTCCTCTAAGGCCGATTTGTATATTTGTGTAGGGTCTATGTCGACAGGAAACTGTAAGGCTTGGAATTCGGATTCATTGTTTGGGGGGTGAAGCGCAGCCATCTGGGCTGCTTTATCAGCCCGTCTGTTACCCCTTGAGACTGGATCCCTTCCTTTGGTGTGCGCCTTACAATGGACGACAGCTATTGCGGTGGGTAAGTGGATAGCTGTTAGCAGTCTCTCCATTAGGGCGGCATGTGAAATTTGGGAGCCGGCGGCAGTTAAGAAGCCCCTTTGGAGCCAGATTTGGCCGGTCGTGTGTACCAGCCCGAAGCAGTATTTGCTGTCTGTGTAAATGGTGGTCCTTTTGCCTTTGCTAATTTCACAAGCGCGTATGAGTGCAATTAATTCGCGGCTTGGGCGCTGTACTGTGGGTTAATTGGGTTTGATTCTAAAACTTCAAAGTCAGAGACAATGGCATATCCAGTCTTTCTTTCCCCATCGATGACCTTAGAGCTGCCATCAGTGTAAAGTAATAGGAAGGCATGCGTCCCCCCTTCCATATCAGAAACGAACAGCTGAAGAAATGCTTCCTTGGCAAGGCACCCTCTGTAATGAAAGGTGCCGAGCTGCCTGCACGAGACTGAGCTATTATGTATCATTACTATTGCTTTTAAAGGTGTATCTCATGCCTCAGAAGCGCTAATAAGTGCACCGACTAATTGACAAGGGAAACCACCCAGATGAGTAGGAGCATCAAACTCCATTGGCAGAGCACATGTCTTGCAAACAGAAGATCAACCCCCAGCAGCGTCTCTAGGGAGCACTGGGAGGACTGGAGACAAGGCTGACGTTGGGCTCCCATCCCCAAACATGCCCCGACTCTTGCTTGAAAGAAAGAAAGGCGGATAAAATCATGATATGGAATTGTGAAAACACTGACGACAAGAGGCAGGACTATGAGGATGTGGAAAATGCTTCGGAATTCAGACCGTGGGAAGTAAAAAAAAATAAGATTACAATTTGGAAGACAATTGGACTTTTTATTTGTGTTTTTTATTTTTATTGGATTGGATTTGATGTGTTAATTGGATGTTCTTATTGGAAAATTAATAAACGTTTTTTAAAAAAAGAGGAAGGAAGGAAGGAAGGAAGGAAGAAAAGCATCTTTATTCAGGCTATTAGCGCAAGCTCAGAAGTCCAGATTCCAGGATACAGGAGCAAGGGAGCAGGTTCATAACTGAACAGAAGCTATGGAAATGTCCCGACAGTTGACACGCACACCGGCAAGCTTTTAGGGATGATACCCGCAAAACCATTTTTCCGCTGTCTGTGCATCGGGGCAGCTTTGTCTGATTCCAGCTGCAAAGGGGGCGCCTGTTTCTCCGTGAGAAGCCTGCGTCCCGCCTGCCACCCCTTTCTGATCCCTCATTCTGGTCAAACTCCTTCTCCCCAATTAACAGACCCTCCTACAGTCCTGCAGACTCAGCTGCCTTCCCAGGATCTCTGTAAAAATTCATCTCACGGTTGCATAGGGAATGCATCTCATCCTTCCCTTTGCCCTGGCCCAGCCGGCTAAAAAGGGCCCCAGACGGGAATCCTCAGTGGAAGATGTGCAGCTCTTGAGGGTTGCTTGGCGCAAATGCAGGAAAGATACACAGTCAGCAGAGCTAGAAGGAAAATGTGTAAGGAAAGAGTAAGGTGGGACAGAGCAAAGATGAGGTGTGGGCGGCTACGGATGTCAGAAAAGATGGCATCCCTGTCATCGCGGAGACCTGGCTGGCCTCCGAGATTACGAACCATCTCCAGGTTTGTTATTTCAGTTTCCAGCTGGGGGCTTCCCTTTAGGGTGGGGAACGTGGGCTATTCTAGGGTCCATATTCTGAGTGACATTAAAACTGCATTCTCTTCTAAACATGAGAACATCTCGGATATCCAATTAAGCAGCAGAAGCAAATCCTCAAGACATCGTGACGTCAACGACTCTTATTCGCAAAATACAAGGAAGGGCAATTTCTCCCCTGACTAACATCATCAGCACTTCAGGGCTGAATCCCATGCTGACAGTGGACATCTTGGAGGAGTCTTGGAGAACCTGAAATGAGAACATTTTCAAGAATACTTTCAGAAAGATGTGGACTCCAATCGAAATAAGTGTTTAATGTTGTAGCCTGCCCTGGGACGCAAGGGAAAGGGATGGGTGACAGGTTAAACAACAATTTTAAAAAGAACCTAAGAAGAGCTGGCTGGATCAGGCACAGGAAATCTCTTGCGATTTCCAGAACTTTGGTTCAGAAACATGCTGCCTCCAATCGTGGAGGGGAAAGCATAACCATGGTGGCTGGTAGCCAGCAATACCCCTCTCTTGCATGAATTTGTCCAAACCTCTTTGAAAGCCACCCAAATTGCTTGCCCTCGCCACCTCATGTGGGAACGAGTTTCACAGTGCGTGAAGAGGTACTACTTTCATCTTCCAAATCTTCCAACGTCCAGGAATTCTAGTCCATCTATTCAGCTTCTCCCTGCCCTGCCTAGTTTTATAAACTTCCATCATGTTCCTTGTACTCACCTTTTTTTCTAAACTGAACAGTTCCAAATGCTGCACCCTTTCTTCATATGGGACTTGCCCTTTCATCCAAGAAAGGGTCAGTGTGGCTGGAACAAGGCATCCCCACCCAGAATGAGCATCAGCAGTCCAGTTGAAATGCAAAATGGGCAAAGGTGACCATGGCCAGAGCAGCTTTCTCCAGAAAGTGCTGAAACTGGTGGAAAGCTGGTGGAAAAGCCATACATTGTGGGCCCTTTTATACGGTTTCTCAAGAGAGTTCAAGCAAACAATTTGGGGTGGTGCCACTAATTTGGCTAAGTATGCCGCACCTCAATTTACCCTAGATTTTACTGGATGTTCCAAGCCACCTTCCCACATTCAGCATTACATTCAGAAGACAGGGAGCTCCTTTTAATGCGTCTGACCATCTAGCAGAGGGTCGTCCCTCGAGCAGGAATGGGGAACGCTTTGAATCTGAACTACAAATCTCAGCAGCTGCAGGAAGCAGAGGAGACGAGGGCTGTAGTTTGGCAATGTCTGGAGGGCCAGAGGTTCCCCACCTCTCTTCACCAGAAAGAAGGATTCCCTTTCCAGGGTTTCAGGGGAGCACCTGGCTCTGCCAGACCTGCCTCATGCCAGAAAGGGTCAGTGTGGCTGGAATAAGGCAGCCCTGCATAGAGTGAGCCTCAAAAATCCAGTTCAGATGCTGCATGAGCCACAGGTGTGACCATGGCCAGAGCAGCTTTCTCCGGAAAGACAGGGAACAGGGACACTAGGCAAGGTTTTGCAAAACCACTCAGGACCACGGCTGCTATCTGCTTTTCCTAGCTGGCTCCAACCATGAAAGTACCCAGTTTCGCATTTCTAAAAGCCCCAATACAACTCTAGGTTAAAATTTTCTGTTGAGCCCTGAACAATCCCAGTAGCACAACTCCTAGGATGTAGAGATTTGAGTTCTTCTTCCCAAAACTGCTTCTTGTCTCTCAATTGACAGCTAATTGAGTCAAACCAAGTTTGAAAATTATTTTGTTCCATAATCAAACAGTTCCTTCCTTCTCTCCTCTAAGAAGAAATTCAGTTAAAGACAACTTACCAAGTGATAGAGAAGCCAAGTGACAGGAGAGAGGAGATGTTTCAAGGCACTGGTGGAAAAGCCTTTTATACTGTTTCTCTCTGGACTTTTTGGGCAACAGTTTGGCATGGCGCCACTAATTTGGCTACGTATACCCCACCTCAGTCAAGTCTAGACTTTACCAGAATGTCCCTGGCCACCCTCCCAGACAATGTCACCCAATTGTAAGATGCTAACTTTCATGTCAGGCGACGTCTTGGCTCAGGAAACTGCTTTGCTTTCTTTTGGCTCAGCTTCATCTTGGAAGTTCTTCGTGTTTCTCTTTATGGGATTAGGGGTTTTTCTTAAGCCTTCATGCTTCTGAAGCATCATATGTGGAGCATCACGGCTACAGACAAACTTCATTGTTGAAACACATTTAAAGCACTTTCCCCCCTTCACAGAATTCTGTTTAGGGAAGGTTTTAATATTTGATGAATTATTGTATTTTAATCTTTTGTTGGAAGCCGCTCAGAGTGGCTGGGGAAACCCAGCCTGATGGGTGGGGTATAAATAAATTATTATTATTATTATTATTATTATTATTATTATTATTATTATTACTACTATTACTATTACTATTACTATTACTATTACTAGGCACTGTAGATCTTTAAGGGCGCTGGGAATTGTAGCACTGTGAGGGGGGGCCAGGCATTGGACAGGATCCACACACTCCGGATCCCATAAAGAGGATATCCTTAATGAGGAGGGGCAGGCAGAGGCTACAACCTCCCCTCCATCCAAACAAAGGCTTACCTGCATTTCCCAGCAGTGGGTACCCAGAGTCATAATGCGGAGGAGGGAGAAGGAAGGCTCCATGGCCAGTAGCCATTGATAGCCTTATTATCCTCCACGAAACTGCGTCATCGCCTTTCAAAGCCATCCAAATTGGTGGCCATCGCTGTCTCCTGTGGGAGGGAGTTCCGCAGTTTAGTGAGAGGAGAAAACAGGATGGGCGCACCGATAGGTAAAACCATGGGTAGGCAAAGTAAGGCCCGGGGGCCGGATCCGGCCCAATCGCCTTCTCAATCCGGCCCGTGGACAGTCTAGGAATCAGCATGTTTTTACATGAGTAGAATGTGTCTTCTATTTAAAATGCATCTCTGGGTTATTTGTGGGGCATAGGGGTTCTTTTTTCTTTTTTCTCACAATATAGTCCGGCCCCCCACAAGGTCTGAGGGACAGTGGACTGGCCCCCTGCTGAAAAAGTTTGCTGACCCATGGTAAAACCCATCAAACTCTCTCACCCTATTGTCAACATGTTTGTATTCGACGCATAAGCAAGATGCCCCCTACAGTTCCTCAATCACTGAAATATCAACCCTTTGTCAAACACTTAGCTGGCAATCGTACCATCCCTCTTCGTGACATTTTTTGACCACTCTGTATAACGGGAAAAAGTATAAATGTGAGCTTTTTTCTTTGTTTGAGGTTCTCTCTCTTTTGCACACGTGGGGACCCACAGGTTGAGAACTGCTGGTCTAGAATATGTAAATTCTCTAATGTCATCCATTCCTTCAACCAGCCAACAATGACAGACTCTCAATAAAGAAGAAATTAATGTAGACTGAAGTAAAGACTGTATTTTTATGTCATCTCTTTCAGGACCCTGGATAATACCATGGTTAGTAATTTCACAGCTCAAGTCAGGCAAAATAGCTCCCACCTAGCCTGGTTTATAAACCAGGTTTATATCTCACCTCCTCCTCCAAGAAGCTCAAGGTAGTACACATGTATTTTCTTTCAAACTTTAACAAAATCAGTTGGAAAACAAAAACGGAAAATAACCCAAGAGGGTGGCCACCTTCGCATCTCTAAGAGTCTAACTAGAAGTCTAAGCTCCCATTTGTGTGAAATTTCATTTAAGCCCTAAACAATTCCAGTGGCACGCCCAGTTGCTCGTGGAGATTTGAACGTCTCTTTCCACCAATCTGAATTTTATCTGTCGATAGACATCAAATCATGCAGAATAAAATCTCAAATAAATATCTGCTTCGGAACCAAGTGATTCTTTCATTCCCTACCCTAAGAAGAGAGTAAGTGAAATATAAGTTAGCAAAAGAACTGAAGAAGATGCCAGAAGGCACTGGCAGAAAATCCGCACATGGTGAGCCCCTCGGGCCAGCCCCAGACATTTTGGCACCTCGTGAATCAGAAATGGGTGCTCTCCCCCCACATTCTAGTCTGTTAAGGGTGCTTTTTATATAAAGTTCAGGCTTTGTTGTGTTTTTATATATATTGTAAGCCGCCCAGAGTGGCTGGGGAAACCCAGCAAGATGGGTGGGATATTAAGAAATTATTATTATTATATTCCCGCCCTGTGGAACGCCCTCCCATCAGATGTCAAGGAAATACAGAACTGTCTGAATTTAGAAGATATCTGAAGGCTATAGGGATGTTTTTAATGTTTGATGTTCTCTTAAGGTAAAGGGACCCCTGACCATTAGGTCCAGTCGTGGCTGACTCTGGGGTTGTGGTGCTCATCTCACTTTATTGGTCAAGGGAGCCGGCACGCAGCTTCCGGGTCATGTGGCCAGATGACTAAGCCGCTTCTGGAGAACCAGAGCAGCGAACAGAAATGCTACTTACCTTCCCGCCGGAGCGGTACCTATTTATCTACTTGCACTTGATGTGCTTTCAAACTGCTAGGTTGGCAGGAGCAGGGACCGAGCAACGGGAGCTCACCCCATCGCGGGGATTCGAACCGCCGACCTTCTGATCGGCAAGCCCTAGGCTCTGTGGTTTAACCCACAGCACCACCCACGTCCCTTGATGTTCTATTATGTTTCTGTATATGCTGGAAGCTGCCCAGAGTGACTGAGGCGACCCAATCAGAGGATGGGGTAGGAAAAAAAACAAAATTAAAATAATTATTACTATTATTCTTATTCAGGGAGACAATAAAACTCACCAAATTCCATTAGAAGGAACATGAAGAACATCATGCAAAGGGAAGCCAAGCAAAAAAACCACCCCAAAATGGCAAGCTAAGCAAAGGAGGATGCTGACATGACAGTAATTCATCCAAAACATAACATTGGAGTCAAGTTGCATCTGAATTGCTAGGAACATCAAGTGAATCTAGGTGGGGTAAAGGTAGTCAAATTAGTGACCCCATGCCAACATATTTTCTTCAAAGCACAGAGAGAACCCATGTAAAATACCATACCCAACAGCTTAATTACCACCTGCTACACTGCTTCACAGCTGTAAAACTAGGTCATGTTATTTACTCTGGCCCTTAAAGACATACACATCTTGTGAAACAATAATGAACCTTCAAATTTAAAGAGACCATTCAACAGATTCAGATTCAGTTTCCAAAAATGGTATGAGAACTGAAAAACACCAGCCTTCGAATTGCACATTTGTATGAATTTGTGGGGACGCGGGTGGTGCTGTGGTCTAAACCACTGAGCCTAGGACTTGCCGATCAGGAGGTCGGCGGTTTGAATCCCCATGACGGGGTGGGCTCCCGTTGCTCGGTCCCTGCTCCTGCCAACCTAGCAGTTCGAAAGCACCCCAAAAAGTGCAAGTAGATAAATAGGTACTGCTCCGGCTTAGTCATGCTGGCCACATGACCCGGAAAAACTGTCTGTGGACAAACGGCGGCTCCCTCAGCCTGTAAAGCTAGATGAGCGCTGCAACCCCAGAGTCGTTCGTGACTGGACTTAACTGTCAGGAGTCCTTTACCTTTTATGAATTTGTGATGCAGGTCCCCAACCAATTATTTACTTTGCAAAGCTAAGCAGGGTCCAGTATTGTTTCAGATTGGATGGGAGACTACGTGTTGAGATTCCCTGGGGGGCTGGCTTTTGGGGTCTCTTCCAACTCTACAATCCCATGATTTTATGTGCTAATGCAGAGGTCAGCAAACTTTTTCAGCAGGGGGCCGGTCCACTGTCCCTCAGACCTCGTGGGGGGCCAGACTATATTTTGAAGGGAAAAAATGAATGAATTCCAATGCCCCACAAACAACCCAGAGGTGCATTTCAAATAAAAGCACACTTTCTACTCATGTAAAAACACCAGGCAGGCCCCACAAATAACCCAGAGATGCGTATAAAATAAAAGGACGCATTCCACTCATGTAAAAGCAGGCTGATTCTTGGACCATCCATGGACCAGATTTAGAAGGCGATTGGGCCGGATCTGGCCCCCAGGCCTTAGTTTGCCTACCCATGCACTAATGTCTAGGAACTTAATGCGCTTGCAGCTTTCTTGCTGCACCACTAGGAGGACTAAATGTAACATGTTCCAATAAATTACCTTTCATGTCAGCCACCCCTTTGCTCAGGAAGCTGTTTAGCTTTGTTTTTCCGCAACTTCATCTTGGATATTCTTCATGTTCCTCTTAATGGGACTTGGGGTGTTTCCTGAATCATTCATGCTCCTTTAGCGTAATGTTTGCAGCGTATGTTATCCTGGCCACAGAGGTACACACATCATACCTTTCAAGCACATTCACAGCACAGTTTTCCCCTTTAAAAACAATGGGCTCTGTCAGACAGCTGGGAATCGTATCTCTGTGAGGGGTAAACTGCATTTCCCAAAATCCTTTGATGGGAAAATATACTGTGAACGTTTGAGGCCTTGTACTGTTAAAATACCCTGCAAGCATGCGTAGCAGAAGTCCTTCTTGAGCAGTCTTGGGAGGTGAGAGAGAAGAGAAAACTTATTTAACTGGGAGGAGCCTGGATCAAGTCAATTCATCCACACTGGTCCGGGTGGGAGTGGGTGCAGGACTATCTGGCCAACGTGGGGATTTAGGGAAAGCCACTTCCGAGCTGGAGAGGAGGTGGGGTTGCGGGCTTCATGCCCTCCCCCCACATGTGCAGGGGCTGGCTTGCAGTCCCCGCGAGAGCAGGGAATCCTCAGGTGCGTCATGTCCCTTGCCAGCCAATCGGCTGGCCCGGGAGGCGTGGCCCACGCTATTTAGGGCCGGCGCGCCTGAGGATTTCCCTCTTTCTCTCTTTTTTTTTTTAAATAATTTTTTATTAAAGGTTTTTATAACAATAACAAACATATAACAAATACATAAACAGACAAAAACAAAAACAAAACAAAAAACATGTACCATTTCATATCTTAATTTCTTATACCTTTCTTCCCCGACTTCCTCATGCCTCCCTTTTCTGTATTCCAAATTCTTATCAATTACTCAGCAAATCTTCCCTTATTTTAATTTAAATTTAATCTAATCTTCCTTATTCTCCTTGTCTTAACCCTTGCTAATAGTAACCATTTACTTTCCAATCCAACATCATTCTAACTTTCATTAATTTTGTAATATTTCTTTAAATAGTCCTTGAACTTTTTCCATTCTTCTTGCGCTGCTTCTCTTCCCTGGTTTCGGATTCTGCTCGTCATTTCTGCCAGGCCCATATAGTCTATCACCTTCATCTGCCATTCTTCCAGTGTGGGTAGTTCTTGTGTCTTCCAGTACTTCGCAATAAGCATTCTAGCTGCTGTTGTAGCGTACAAAAAGAAAGTTATATCCATCTTTAACACCCCCTGTCCGAGGATTTCCCTCTTTCTCTGCTCCAGCGCCCCAGCTGCTCCGGTTTCCCACCCTCCCGCCCTTTAAGGTTTTTGTTCATTGACCTTGCTACGGACCTCGCTTGGTCGCCATTAAGGGGCCTGGTAGGAATTTTTTCAACTTGGCAAATTGGCACCAGCCATTTGGTTTTCCGCCTACCTCGTAGCAAATCGTAACAACTTCCTCGGCATTGGCGGTTAGGCATTGGTAAGGGTATTGTTATGCAGATGAGGGGGGGAAGGAAGCGCCATAACCTTCCCCCCTATCGAAGGGTAGTCCGGTAAAGGATTCCGGGGGGCGTTGCCCTGTCCGAAGCCTATGGAGGTGAGGGCCTAAGGCACGTCCCCGAGCGGTGACCCCGGGGGAGCTCCTAGTTGATGTACATCAGCA
Organism: Podarcis filfolensis; assembly: GCF_964270895.1. Lineage (NCBI taxonomy): Eukaryota > Metazoa > Chordata > Lepidosauria > Squamata > Lacertidae > Podarcis > Podarcis filfolensis. The sequence goes on from NC_139620.1 coordinate 4,075,405, forward strand.
GGACTCCCCCTACTGGTGGTTAACCCTTGCCGGTCTTCTAGCAATCAGGCTGAAGCCGGTTAGTCGATAGGACCAATGCCTAAGCCAATACCGCTCAATTCCTGTAATCAATAAAGTTGTGGCCTAATTTTGCCCATTAACCTAAAATACTGGTGTCCTGTGTCTTTATTTCCGTGGGGGAGGTGGGAACTCGCCACGCAACATGGTCAGAGGGTGAAGCCACTTTGTGACTGGTGTCAGCAATGGTGTCTCCTGAGGCTTCAGAAACTCTAATCAGGTACCATAAAGACCCTAGTATAAATATTCACATTCCTTCCTGTACATATTGTCCCTTTAATAGATCGAAACATTAATTCAAAGTTCATTTTGTCTCTGGTGTCTAGCTCATGCCTCTTACACCAATTACTAGGAGGTTTGGAAAGCATTCAGAGTAAACTGGGGGGGGGGTGGAAAAAAACTAAAGGAGGGCAGCATTAGGGAAAGTGTTTGTTGGCTTAATTCCACATAAGTTGGTAATGCTGACTCATGCCCCACCTGGCTAAATCTGGTGACTTTCTTATGTGTGGTACTGGGCAGATATGGCAGGTAAATTTGAGTACAAAAGGACTCAGGTGACAGTGTGCAGTGTTGGGTTGTGGTAGGCGTTTGCGGGTGAAGCACATTTTCTGCCTCAAAAGACTCTGGTCCCTATAGCTGGCTAAGGGTGCTGGGAATCATAGTTCTGTGAGGGTTGAGCTACATTTCCCAGAATTCTTGGGGAGGACAATGTTCCATGATTTTTGGGACGGTCAACGTTTGAGGTCTTTATACTGTTACAATGACCCTGTAATTGTTTGTAACAGAGATTACAGTGGTACCTCAGGGTAAGGACTTAATTCGTTCTGGAGGTCCATTCTTAACCTGAAACTGTTCTTAACCTGAAGCACCACTTTAGTCAATGGGGCCTCCCACTGCTGCCGCACCGCTGGAGCACGCTTTCTGTTCTCATCCTGAAGCAAAGTTCTTAACCCAAGGTAATATTTCTGGGTTAGCTGAGTCTGTAACCAGAAGCGTATGTAACCTGAAGTCTATGAAACCTGAGGTACCACTGTATTGGTGAGCAGGCCTTTGAGTAGATAGAGAGGGAAGGACTTTATTTAAATGAGAGGGGCCTGGATTACTTCTTGTCCCTGTACTCCTGGCTGCTTGGACACTTCAGCTCACTTGTGTCACATTCCTCTTGTCAGACCTTCACAGGGGACACCCTCTCAGACCAACTCAGCCCCTGGCTCCCTTCTTCTGATCTTCCCCAAATGAGTATAAATAACTAATGGGGTCTCCAAATCCTGGTCTCACTTTCTCCCACAGGTATTTCCTGGTCTCCTCCTCCCTGCACCTTACTCACCAACTTCCTTTATTCCCACAGACTCCTCTCAGCTGACTCTGCCCCCAAGTACCTGGAACTTCCAGCCAAACAGGGTCTGTGGTCACAAAGAGCAATGAAGATCCACGGACCTGATTCTGGCCCTGCTTAATCGATTCTCAGTGCATTCCTCTCTCCCTGCATTCACAGGACATCTCACCAAGGACTTCTACCGCACACAATCGCACACAATAGTACCGGTGGTCACACAACATTTTGCCCTCACAATGCTGCCGTTCCCAACACCCCTAAGAGTCTACAGTGCCCAGAGTTGTATGAAGGGGAAAAGATGCTTCAGATGTGTTTAAAAGAAGTTATTTATATGTAGGTTATGCTGCACAGATGATGCTTCTGAAGCCTGAAGGAGTCAAGAAAACACCCTGAATTCCATTAAAAGGAACACAGAGAACTTCATCCAAGGTGAAGCTGAGCCCAAATTAAGCAAAGCAGCTTCCTGAGCCAAGCTGTAACCTGACCTGCAAGATACCTTTTGGAACATAGTATGTGGAGGTTGAATATTGTCCTGGTCTTCTGGTAACAGCTTAGGAATGCTTGTCCCTTCAACCTGTCAGTTTTAGATATTCCAGTTTCTCACTGTTTCCAAATGTGAATTCAGCTCCCTTCGTGTCTGCAGCAGTTTGTGATTTATTTATTTTTTAAGCCTTGTGAAAATTCATAAGCATCAGTGAAAAATTCTCCCAATTCCCCACATTTCAGCATGGAATTTTGCAATCAGAGTCCACTGATATAATCCACATTTCTACTTTAAGCTAATTCACTAATCTATTCACTTTATCCACTCTTTCATCTTAATATATAGGGTTTTACCCCTTCAAAATATTGCTTGCTTGGGGAACAGCATCACACCTTCATACAAGTGTGTATTTCGAAGGGTGCCGTGTTTTGGCTATTATGTCAATTTGCAAATTGTGAATTGGATAGATTCACCTTTAAATGCAAACTAATCTCAACGCCCCTAACCCCATTCCTGGCAAGGGTAAAAAGTACTCTTGGAAGAGTCCTTTTTCTGCTGACTTCATCACGACTGGACACCTTGGAACTGCAGAAAGAGCTTCCAAGGAGTAGCTGGGAATCCCTCCTTCCAACTGAGTGGGGCCTGTCTTGGCAGGGACTTTCAGGCAGGAGACCTGAAATAGGGGTCAGCACAGATGGGTGTCGGACAGGATCAGACACATATCAAGGAGACATATTTGCGATTGCCAGTTGCCCTTCATGAAAGGTGAGCTGAGAACCAGTAAAGCAGGAGAAAAACACGCAAGAGGCCTCTGTGATGCTGCAGTGAAGCTTTAATGGCTAGCAAGGAAGGAGGGAACATTCTCTGGGATCAACAGGTCAAGCAAGAGAAGAGATTCAACATTAAGAGATTAAAGGAAAGCAAAACACTCATAAAAGTGTTCACAGCCGGCCAAAAAGGCCCCAGGCCAGAACCTCTTGGTGGAAGAAGTGCAGATCTTCTGCCAATTCTGACTCAGTGACCTGAGACTTGCTTGGCATAAATGTAGGATACACTCAGCAGAGAAGGAAGGAAGATTTGCAAGGGGAAAGAATGTGTTACAGAGCAAAGATGACATGTTGGCAGCCATGGATAGTTTTGCGTAGTGGGCGCTCAGCATTTAGGACTTCCTTTTTTTAAAAGGAGTTTTACAAAAGAGAAAAATAAAGATTCACAGAATAAAAAAGAGACCACAGATAAAAATAGACATTACAAAAAAGAAAACACACAAAATACACAAAAAACAGCTAATTAAGGGGGGGGAAAAGAAATTTGAAAAAAGAAATAAAACAAGTCCATTTTTCTCAATATCCTCAAATTCATATGCTTGTATCCTTGACCTCCTCACACCTCCCCCCTTTTGTGTTCCCATTTACATACTTAATTCAGCAAATTCTTACCCTTTTTCAAATATCTTAACTTTGTGCCATAACATATTATACCTCAATATTTTCAACCATTTATCAATACATTTTTTTACATAATCTTATTAACTTTTGTCACTAGTTACCACTTATTACCAATCCAAGCATAATTTTAACATTCATTAATTTTACAGTATTTCTGAAGATAGTCTTTAAATTTCTTCCAGTCTTCTTCCACCAACTCTTCTCCCAGGTCTCGGATTCTGCCAGTCATTTCCGCCAATTCCATATAGTCCATCAGCTTCATCTGCCACTCTTCCAGGGTGGGTAGCTCTTGTGTCTTCCAATACTTTGCGATGAGAATTCTTGCTGCTGTTGTAGCATACATAAAGAAAGTTCTGTCCTTCTTTGGCACCAATTGGCCGACCATGCCCAAGAGAAAGGCCTCTGGCTTCTTAAGGAATGTATATTTAAATACTTTTTTCATTTCGTTATAAATCATCTCCCAGAAAGCCTTAATCTTTGGGCACGTCCACCAAAGGTGAAAGAATGTTCCTTCATTTTCTTTACACTTCCAACATTTATTATCAGGCAAATGATAGATTTTTGCAAGCTTGACTGGTGTCATGTACCACCTGTATATCATTTTCATAATATTCTCTCTTAGGGCATTACATGCCGTAAATTTCATACCTGTGGTCCACAACTGTTCCCAGTCAGCAAACATGATGTTATGACCAACATCTTGTGCCCATTTAATCATAGCAGATTTAACTGTTTCATCCTGCGTGTTCCATTTTAGCAGCAAGTTATACATTCTTGAAAGTGTTTTAGTTTTGGGTTCTAACAATTCAGTTTCCAATTTTGATTTTTCCACCTGGAAGCCTATTTTTTTATCCGAATTATAGGCCTCTCTTATTTGAAAATAATGAAGCCAATCTCGCACCTTGTCTTTTAATTTCTCGAAACTCTGCAATTTCAGTTTGTCTCCTTCTTGTTCCAATATTTCCCAATATTTCGGCCATTTGGCCTCCATATTGGACTTTTTCAGTGCCTTTGCTTCCATTGGTGACAACCACCTTGGGGTTTTATTCTCCAGTAAGTCTTTGTATCTTATCCAAACATTAAACAATGCTTTCCTGACAATATGGTTTTTGAATGCTTTGTGAGCTTTAACCTTGTCGTACCACAAATATGCATGCCACCGAAAAACATTATTAAAACCTTCTAGATCCAAAATGTCTGTGTTCTCAAGAAGCAGCCATTCTTTCAGCCAACAAAATGCGGCCGATTCATAATAAAGTTTCAGGTCTGGCAGGGCGAATCCACCTCTTTCTTTTGCGTCAGTTAGTATTTTAAATTTTATTCTGGGCTTCTTGCCCTGCCAGACAAATCTAGAAATATCTCTCTGCCACTTCTTGAAACAGTCCATCTTGTCCAAAATTTGCAAAGATTGAAACAAAAATAACATCTTAGCATTTAGGACTTCCTGGCCCTCAAGAGCACAAACTATACGCAGGTTTCTTGCCTCAGTTGTCATTTTGGGGCTTTACATTAGGATCAGAAAAGCAGACGATTCTCAACTGGGCGCATCTGGTGAGTGACATGACTGCCCCGCATTCTGTTCAAAACGTGAGACCATCCAAAATATCCAGCAGCAGAAGTGAATCCTCAACGACGGAATTGTGGCAGCTTGACACTGACTTTGAGTTTTTTTATTATAGCAAAAAATTCGTCTATTCGGTCGGAGTCCTTCGGGATATCTGAAGAGGGAGTTCCATTGTTGACACTGGACATCTTGCAAGAATCTTGAATACTCTGAAACGATATGTTTTCAAGGATACTTTCAGAAACATGTGAAAACAGGGGAAATCAGACATTATCTCTCAGATAACCAGAGAAATATTTGTCAGGCAGGGAGGAGGCAGTTCCCCTTACTTTTCAGCTTTTATATTGAGATTCCTTTATAATGACTTAAAGAATGCATCTCCAGGAAGGAGACAGTTCAGATAACGAGAGATATAAAAGATTACTTTAATGTTGATTTTTAATTGTTGCAGCCGGGCCTGGGACAGTAAGTTGAATGATGGTAAAACATTAAAACAGTGATTTTAAAATGGAAAAGTCTCAATGATTCCCATCCCCATTTGACAGGTTGTGTCTCTCTGACCCTTCTCCCTCTCCCTCTGAAATTTGAGAGACTTCTCTCACACTCTGGCCCTGCAGGATCCTTCCTCTTCTGGGGTCAGACTCTTGGTCCCCCTAGTTGAGTGTTGTTTCTACAGCAGGGATGGGGAGGGTTAGCCTTCCAGAACTTGTGGAACTACAACTCCCAGCAGCCCTAGCAGCCAACATCGGCCAAGGCCAGAGGGGGTGGGAATTGTTTTACATATTTAGGACCACAGGTTCCCCAGCCCTGCTAAGCTGTGAGTTGGACTCAACCTAAACAAAGAGGAATGTCATCAGAAGAGGCTTTAGCGGTGGTGCTAGGTAAGATAAATGAATCTTTGGAAAAACTCAGCAGGAAAGTAGATGAGACAAATATAAAAGTCGATGCATCAAATGCGAAGGTGGATGCCGCAAATGCCAAAATTGACATAAATACAGAAAGTATAAATAGTCTGGGACAAAAGGTGAATACTAATATAGAAGCAATACAGAAACTGATACAGGAGTCTGCCTCGACCCGTCAAATTGCAGAGGACGCTAAGGGAAAAGTGGACGCTGTGGATGCCAAAGTAACACAACTGGAAACAAAGAGAGTCCCGGATATTCAGAGACAGGTTGAGGATCATAGGCTGATTCTTTCTATGATTGAGCTCAAGGAAAAATAGACGAACTTGAGGATTAGAGCCATACCTGAATTGGAGAAAGATAGTTTGATAGAATTTCTTATGCAGGAATTCGCAGAGTTTTGGAAGCTGGACTTGGAAGAAGAAGGAGTGAAAATCGTGAGTGCCTTCAGGCTTGGAAGAGGAGGGAAGAAGAATAGAATAAGAGACTGTTTGATTACCCTCCGATCCAAAGAGGAGAGAGACAAAATTTTGGGCTGGCACTTTCAGAAGCCTTTGGGAATATTGCAGTCAAGAGTGGAAATATTTAAAGATATCCCGAAATATCTTTTGGACCTTAGGGCCAATTATGGAGATTTGGTTGCCCTGCTGAGAAGGAGCAGTATCATCTTTAGGTGGGAATTTCCCCAAGGTCTATCCTTCAGCTTTAAAGGAAGGAAAATAAAAATAAGATCAGTTGAAGATAAAGAGAAATTTTTGAGCACCCACGAAGAGGATCTACAGAAGGGACTTGGAAAAGAACCAGGAGTATCGGACAGAAGATCAGCAGACAGAGGACTAGAGCAAAGAGTACTGGACAAAAGATCACCCATACTGGACTTAGCAAAGCTAAATTTTGGATTGGACTACCCAGCGAAAGGGATACCAACACCACCGTCAGAACAAGAACAAGCACTGGGCGCAGTTGGAGGTGACTTAAAGTAATTACATCATGGCACTGCAAATATTAAGCTGGAATATTAATGGGATGAATTCCCCCAAGAAAAGACAAAGTCTTTCATGTATTAAAAAAGGAACAATTGGACTTGATTTGCCTAAAAGAAACACATGTGATAAGGCTACATAGGAAAATATTGGTAAATAAAAGATTGGGACAGGAATTTATTTCATCAGACAAAGTAAAAAAAAGAGGAGTAGTACTTTATGCAAAGGAGAGCCTATCACCGAAATTTCTTTTTAAAGATGATCAAGGAAGATTTGTAGCAATTGAAATCCAATCGCAAGGAGAGAAGTTTTTGATATTAGGTATTTATGCACCAAATGAGGGAAAATCGGAATTCTTTAAGAAGTTACATGAGACTCTGATGGACTATATGGACTACAATATGATTTTGATGGGGGATATGAATGGAGTAGTGTCTACAAATATGGATAAAGCACAGAGACAGGTAGTTATTAAGGATGGTAGATTGCCAAAGACTTTCTTTGATATGACTGACAATATGGACTTAGTTGATATTTGGAGAATTAAAAACCCTTTGGGAAGAGAGGGAACCTTCTTCTCTGAGGCCAAAATGACATGGACAAGAATTGACCAAATTTGGATAACTAGAGGGCTGGCTCCAAAGACTAGAAAGGCGGAAATATGCCCCAAAATGTGCTCCGACCATAATGCTGTAAAGATGGAATTGAAATTAACACCAACTGGTTCCTTCAGGTGGAGGATGAATGACACATTGTTTAGGAACAAAGAAGTGACCAAGAAGGCCCAAAAAACTTTGAGAGACTATTTTGAGATAAATATGAATACCACTGTAGAAAAAAGAATAATTTGGGACGCAAGTAAAGCGGTCATGAGAGGATTCTTGATACAACAGAATGCGATCCAAAAGAGAGTCCAAAATGAGAAAAAAGACAAGATCTTGGAGAAAATAAAGGAAGGAGAGAAGAAACTGAGAGCGAAGCCAAAATTGCAGGAGATTTTGAAAGAGATAAAGTTACATCAAGTACAATATATGAAAATGATAAATCAAGAAATAGAATGGAAAATTATACAGATGAGACAAAAGACATTTGAATCGGCAAACAAATGTGGGAAACTACTGGCTTGGCAAATAGAAAAAGACAGAAACTTAACACTATTACAAATTTGGATGTAGAAGCGAAAAACATACAGAATCCAGTGGAGATTAGAAAGTGTTTTCAGAGGTATTTTAAACAACTATATACACAGGAAACTCAGAAACAAATGGATATAGACAGTTTTTTGAAAATAAATGGACTACAAAAAATCTCTCAAGAAAATAAGTTAATGTTGAATTATAAAATAACGGAGCAAGAGATAGAAGGGGCCATCCAGAATATGCAATTGGGTAAATCCCCAGGACCGGACGGTTTGACTTCAAGATATTACAGAACCTTGAAAGAATGGATAATACAGCCTTTAATGGAAGTGTGTGATGGAATACTGGAAGGGAAAAAGGCACCAGAGTCGTGGAAGGAAGCTTATATTACACTTATACCGAAAACAGAGTCTGAGAAGACACAGCTTAAGAATTACCGCCCCATATCTTTGCTTAATGTGGACTATAAAATCTTTGCAGACATCTTGGCTAAGAGACTAAAAAAGGTATTAATAGAAGAAATCCATAAAGACCAAGCTGGCTTTCTCCCGGGTAGACACTTGTCTGATAACACGAGGAACATAATTAACATTTTAGAAAAGTTACAAGTGAATATTAATACCAAAGCAGTTTTGATATTTGTGGACGCGGAGAAAGCTTTTGACAACATTTCTTGGAGTTTTATGAAGAAAAATTTACAGGGGATGGGGGTTGGTCAAGGTTTTGAAAATGGTATAGGTGCAATTTATTCAGAACAAAAGGCCAAATTAATTGTGAATAATGCGGTGACGGAAGAATTTAGGATAGAGAAAGGAACACGACAAGGTTGCCCAATCTCTCCATTGCTTTTTATATCGGTCCTGGAGGTTCTTCTAAACATGATTAGAAGGGACCAAACAGTTAAAGGTATACAAGTTGGAGCTAAACTGTACAAACTGAGAGCATTTGCTGACGATTTGGTATTGACATTACAGGAGCCAGAATCTAGTACCAAAAGAGTACTGGAACTGATTCAAGAATTCGGACAAGTAGCGGGATTTAAGTTGAATAAGATGAAACCAGAGTCTTAGAGAAAAATCTAACAGTGATGGAGAGAGAAAAGTTTCAGAAGGAGACAGGGTTAACATTGGTTAAGAAAGTGAAATACCTAGGGGTTAACATGACTGCCAAGAATGTGAATCTGTTTAAGGATAACTATGAAAAATGTTGGATGGAAGTAAAAAAGGATCTAGAAATATGGTCAAACCTGAAGTTATCATTGCTAGGCCAAATTGCTGCGATAAAGATGAATGTATTGCCAAGGATGTTGTTTTTGTTTCAAACATTGCAAATATTAGATAAAACGGAGTGTTTCAAGAAGTGGCAGAGAGATATCTCTAGATTTGTCTGGCAGGGCAAGAAACCTCGAATAAAATTTAAGATATTAACCGACGCCAAGGAAAGAGGTGGATTTGCCCTGCCAGACTTAAAACTTTATTATGAATCAGCCGCTTTTTGCTGGCTGAGAGAATGGATGCTTCTTGAGAACACTGATGTGTTGGATTTAGAAGGTTTTAACAACGTTTTTGGGTGGCATGCATATTTGTGGTATGATAAGGTCAAAGCACATAAAGCGTTTAAAAACCATATTGTCAGAAAAGCACTGTTTAATGTTTGGATAAGATACAAAGATTTGCTTGAAAATAAAACCCCAAGGTGGCTGTCACCAATGGAAGCGAAGGCTCAGAAAAAGCTCAATATGGAGGCCAAATGGCCGAAATATTGGGAATTTTTTGAACAAGAGGGAGACAGATTAAAACTGCAGAGTTTTGAAAAATTAAAAAACAGAGTGCGAGATTGGCTTCACTATTATCAGATAATGGAGGCATATAATTTGGATAAAAAAAATGGCTTCCAGGTGGAAAAATCAAAATTGGAAACAGAACTGTTAGATCCCAAAACTAAGAATTTGTCAAGAATGTATAACTTGCTGTTGAAATGGAGGATGAAACTCAGGATGAAACGGTGAAATCTGCTATGATTAAATGGGCACAAGATGTTGGACACAATATCATGATGGCTGACTGGGAACAGTTATGGACCACAGGTATGAAGTTCACGGCATGCAATGCCTTAAGAGAGAATATAATGAAAATGATATACAGGTGGTACATGACACCAGTCAAGCTTGCGAAAATTTATCATTTGCCCGATAATAAATGTTGGAAATGTAAAGAAACTGAAGGTACATTCTTTCACCTCTGGTGGGCATGCCCAAGGATTAAGGCTTTCTGGGAGACGATCTATAATGAAATGAAAAAGGTATTTAAATATACCTTCCTGAAGAAACCAGAGGCCTTTCTCCTGGGCATGGTCGGCCAACTGATGCCAAAGAAGGATAGAACTTTCTTTATGTATGCTACAACAGCAGCAAGAATACTTATTGCAAAGTATTGGAAGACACAAGATCTACCCACCCTGGAAGAATGGCAGATGAAGGTGATGGACTATATCGAACTGGCGGAAATGACTGGCAGAATCCAAGACCGGGAGAAGAGTCGGTGGAAGAAGATTGGAAGAAATTTAAAGACTACTTACAGAAACACTGCAAAATTAATGAATGTAGAATGATTTTGGAATGAATTTATGTGACTTTAGCAGAAATGTTATAAAGGTTTAGGAAAAAACAGACTGTTAATTGGTGAAAGGAGGGAAAGTAAAGTTATATCAATATCAAGATAAATTTACAGGACAAAAATTTGAAAGGAGGGAAAGGATTTGCTGAAATGGAAAAGTGACCAAGAATACAAAAAAGGGAGGTGTGAGGAGGTCAAGGAAATAGGCTAATGAAAGAAAACAAATGGGAAGAGTTGCTGTATTTTTTTTTCTTGACTTTTCTTTTTGTCTAATGGATTTTAATTCTTTGTGGGTTTTTTCTTTGTGATTTTTCTTTTTTCTTTTTTGTATCTCATCTTGTCTTGTTTAAAAGGATGTTTTTTTATGTTTCTTTTTGTACTTAAAAAAAAAACAACTTTAATAAATATCTTATAAAAAAAAAAAGCTGTGAGTTGGACTGACGTCCCAGGAGTTCAGCTGAGCCTCTTTCCCTGTCGGACCTCACCCAAGAAAAGGCAAATGTCATCCCTGCCTAAAGTGCTCCTCAGTCCTCCCGTTGAGATGCAACGTGGGCACATCCTGTGACAATGGCACAGCACCTTTCTCAGAGGAAGAGGAGGATGGGGCACTGGCCTGAGATTCCCAGAGGAGGGGAAATGGGTCCAGGGATCTTCCCATTACACAGAGCTGCTCTTTCAAACAAAGCACAACCAGATCCTGAACAGGACATCTTCCCCTTGCCAGTTCTGATCTCTTAGGAGAAAGAGACCCCCCTTTTCACCCTCTTCTAACTCCATCCCAGAGAGGGCCCAGCTCCACATTTCAGAAGTCCTATTAGAAGTGGGATTTCTGTTTCAGCCCAAAACAATGCCAGTGGCACAGGGAATTGCAAGTACAGACCTGAAGGTCTCTTCCCAAATCTGATTTCCATGTGAAACTAAGAAGGAAGGCATGTTGAAAAAAACCCCCAGTAAATAACTGCCCCATAGTCAATCTGTTGCAAACTTCTTTGCTCTGGTAATCGATTTACTTAAAAGGAGCTTACCAAAAGCTGAAGAAGCTGAGCAGCCGAAGAGAAGAGATCTTCAAAAGCACTGGTGGAAAAGCCCTACGCGCTGAGCCCTTTTATGCAGGTTCTCTCTGCAATTGGAGCAAATACTTTGGTGCAGCATCACTAATTTGGCTAAGTATAGCCCACCTCCACTTTTTGGCCAGACTGTCCCTAGCCATTGGAACTCCATCCGCCTGCAATGGCTTTCTTTTGACCCAGCTTCAATTTGGGTGATGTTCATTGTGTTCCTTTCAAATGTAATTTGGGGCATTTACTTGACTCAGCCCTGCTTACGCCTTTGCAGCTATGAACACACTCGTCGTTGCAATCGCATATGAAGCCCATTTTCTGCCCCATAGGACTCTGTACCTATAGATGGCTACGGGTGCTGAGAATCATAGCTCTGCGAGGGGTAAGCTACATCTCCCAGATTTCTTTGGGAGGAAAACGTTCTGTGATTTCCGCTATGAGCTATGATTAGCCAAATTAGTGGTGCTGAAGCAAGATATTTGCTTCAGCTGCAGAGAGAAACTGCGTAAAAGGGCTGAGCCCGTAGGGCTTTTCCACCAGCGCTTTTGAAGATCTCCCTTCTTCCCCTCAGCTTCTTCAGCTTTTGGTAAGCTCTTAATAAGTAAATTGATTGCTAGAGCAAAGAAGTTTGCAACTGATTGTCTATGGGGCAGTTATTTGGACAGAAAGGACTTCTTCACTCAGAACAGAGTCATATTGTGACAGTCTCTCCCATGGTCACACAACATTTTGCCCTCACAGTGCTGCCGTTCCCAACACCCCGAAGAGTCTACAGTGCCCAGAGTCCTATGAAGGGGAAAAGATGCTTCAGATGTGTTTTAAAGAAGTCGTCCGTATGTAGGTTATTCTCCACAGATGATGCTTCTGAAGCCTGGAGGAGTCAAGAAAACACCCTGAATTCCATTAAAAGGAACACAGAGAACATCATCCAAGGTGAAGCTGAGCCCAAATTAAGCAAAGCAGCTTCCCGAGCCAAGGTGTAACCTGACCTGCAAGATACCTTTTGGAACATAGTATGTGAAGGTTCGATGTTGTGGGAAGATGGCTAGGAACATTTTGGTATAATCTAGAGTTAACTGAGGCGGGGTATACTTAGCCAAATTACTGATGATATGTAATGATACATTTTCAAGGATACTTTCAGAAACATGTGAAAACGGGGGAAATCAGACATTATCTTGTTGAATAGTTTTTTTAATGTTAGGGTTCATTATTGTTCCACAGAATGGGTACCACTTTAAAAGCCCCGGTGCATATTCTGACCTAGTTCTTACATGTAACAGGTGCTGATAAGTCACTGTAAATAGCTGTGTCAGCAGTTGTGTATGGTATATAATGTGCTATATGTACCTTAATCTGCTCCCTGGTGGATGGATGGGTGATGATTATAACCACTATGTAAGATGTATGTTAGGGGACGCGGGTGGCGCTGTGGGTTAAACCACAGAGCCTAGGACTTGCTGATCAGAAGGTTGGTGGTTTGAATCCCCACGACAGGGTGAGCTCCCGTTCCTCGGTCCCTGCTCCTGCCAACCTAGCAGTTTGAAAGCACGTCAAAGTGCAAGTAGATAAATAGGTACCGCTCCGGCGGGAAGGTAAACGGCGTTTCCGTGCGCTGCTCTGGTTCGCCAGAAGCGGCTTAGTCATGCTGGCCACATGACCCGGAAGCTGTATGCCGGCTCCTTTGGCCAGTAAAGCGAGACGAGCACCGCAACCCCAGAGTCGGCAACGACTGGACCTAATGCTCAGGGGTCCCTTTACCTTTTTAAGATGTATGTTTGAGGAGTTTTTGTTATTAAACCTTGCAAAGATCTCTCTGCGTCTCTTTGGTGATTCCATCTGTGTGGTCTACTCTGCACGCACTCAGTGGCATGTTTCAAATGCCCAATATCTCTCTCACATAACCAAAGAAATAATTGTCAGACAGGGAGGAGGGAGTTCTTCTTTCTTTTCAGCTTTTAGATTAAGATTCCTTTATGATGACTTAAAGAATGCCCATCCAGGAAGGAGACAGCTGGGGGGCGGAGGGTCTTTGTAGGGCCGGCAAGCTAGGAAACATCTCTCCGGGTGGGAGAACAGGAAAGCATCTAGGTGAGAGCTGCTGCCTGTGGGGATGAATGATATGGCATGTAGGACATGAGGGGAGAGACTCCATCAGGCAAGGCCTCCTTCCACCTGCCTTGCCCCACCCTCTGCTTCTCAATGTGTATTGTTTTATCTACTGTGGCGTGCCATTGTTTTATTGATTATGGTTTAGATATTATTGTGACTGTTGAGTGGATTTCTGTTTAACTTTTATATGTTGATATTATTATTTTATACTATTCTAATGGTTGTTGAATGTTACTTTTTTGATGGAGGTTGCCTACTTTAAAGTTATGTTTTATTATCACATTTTTGCATTGCATTAGATTGTTATAAGATGTACATTTTTTGTTTCTTCAGCTTGTAAACCGCCTTCAGTATTGTAAGATAGAAAGGCGGTATACAAATTAAAAATGAGGAGGCGGAAGAGGAAATAAAGAGTCTTTTTAGTTAGTCATTCTTTTTCCTATATGATTGTGTTTGTATTTGTGTATAGGTGAGATAGTTTTAGTGTTCAATGCATTAAAAAACTTTCAATGAAAATGTTATTGAAAAAACATTCGAGGCCTTATGCTGTTACAATGACCCCACAAGCATCTGTAGCCCAAATAATTGGGGAGCAGTCCTGTGAGTGGAGACAGAAGGAAGGACTTTGTTTAATTCAGAGGGGCCTGGGTAATTTCTTGTCATTGTTCTCCTGGCTGCTTGGACGCATCAGCCACCATATGTCGCCTTCCTCTTGTCAGAACTTCGCACAGGGCACCCTCCTAAACCAACTCCGCTCCCTTGCACTGATCTTCCCCAAGCAAGTATGAAGAACACACAGAGTCTCCAAATCCTGGTCTCAGGTTTCCCCATGGCTTTTTCATTTTTTCTCCTCCTCCCACCTTCCTCGCCAACTTCCTTTATTCCCATGGAATCCTCTCAGCTTCGAAACCCACCTGAGGACCAAGAAACATCCCAGACAGGAGCACTTCTGGCTGTATGGCTAAATTCCTGCTTTCTGGATCAGACAAAGGAATTGTGTGTATGCAGGGCTCACTTAAATATTGTTGCATGCCACTTCAATCTCGGAGCAGTGAGAAATTGGGATTTCTAAAATTGAGAGGTTGAAGGGACAAGCATTCCTAAGCTGTTACCAGAAGACCAGGACAATATTCAACCTCCACATACTATGTTCCGAAAGGTATCTTGCAGGTCAGGTTACACCTTGGCTGGGGAAGCTGCTTTGCTTAATTTGGGCTCAGCTTCACCTTGGATGATGTTCTCTGTGTTCCTTTTAATGGAGTTCAGGGTGTTTTCTTGACTCCTTCAGGCTTCAGAAGCATCATCTGTGCAGCATAACCTACATACAGACGACTTCTTTAAAACACATATGAAGCATCTTTTCCCCTTCATACAACTCTGGGCACTGTAGACTCTTAGAGGTGTTGGGAACGGCAGCATTGTGAGGGCAAAATGTTGTGTGACCACCAGTATTATTGTGTGCGATTGTGTGCAGTAGAAGTCCTTGGTGAGAGGTTCTGTGAATGCAGGGAGAGAGGAATGCACTGAGAATCGATTAAGCAGGGCCAGAATCAGGTCTGTGGATCTTCATTGCTCTTTGTGACCACAGACCCTGTTTGGCTGGAAGTTCCAGGTACTTGGGGGCAGAGTCAGCTGAGAGGAGTCTGTGGGAATAAAGGAAGTCGGTGAGTAAGGTGCAGGGAGGAGGAGACCGGGAAAAACCCGTGGGAAAAACTGAGACCAGGATTTGGAGACCCCGTGTGCTTTGCATGGACTTCCAGGGAGTTTATCTTTGGGGATGTCACTGATGGGTACAGGACATGAGTAACTGACACACCACAGCACGTGGGTTTGGGGATTTTGGCAGCAGTGGACCAAGATCCAGGAAGGCAGAAGAAAAGTGAACAAGACACATCTGTGATGCTGCACTGAAGCTTTAATAGAGAAGCAGAAATGAGTGAACATTCTCTGTGATGAGCAGTTTAAGTGGGAGAAGAAAAATAAAAAGATCCCATTCCGAGTAAAGAGCACATTCGCTATTGAGATGATGCCGATTATGAGAAAACAAAATATCTAGCATAGTTTGACTCTGTTCTGTGTGAAAAAGTCCTTTCTGTCCAAATAACTGCCCCATAGTCAATCAGTTGCAAACCTCTTTGCTCCAGTAATCAATTTACTTAAAAGGAGCTTACCAAAAGCTGAAAAAGCTGAGCAGCCAAAGAGAAGAGATCTTCAAAATCACTGCGGGGAAAGCCCTACGCGCTGAGCCCTGTTATGCCGGTTCTCTCTGCACTTGGAGCGAATATCTTGGTTCAGCACCACTAATTTGGCTAAGTATAGCCCACATCCACTTTTTGGCCTGAATGTTCCTAGCCACTAAGTGCCCAATTAATTTTTGAATGGTCCTTGCCACTAAGTGACCAATAACCTTTTGAATGTTCCTTGCCACTAAGTGACCAATAACTTTTTGGAACACATTACATTGCAGTCGGATGGAGTCTCAGTGTCTAGGAACAGTCTGGCCAAAAAGTGGAGGTGGTCTATAGAGCCTGTGGGAATAAAGGTGCAGGGAGGTGGAGACCAGGAAAAACTGGAGGGAACAGACCAGGATTTGGAGACCCTGTTTGTTATTTATACTCATTTGGGGAAGATCAGAAGAAGGGAGCCAGGGGCTGAGGTGGTCTGAGAGGGTGCCCCCTGTGAAGGTCTGACAAGAGAAAGGTGACATAAGTGAGCTGAAGTGTCCAAGCAGCCAGGAGTACAGGGACAAGAAGTAATCCAGGCCCCTCTCATTTAAATAAAGTCCTTCCCTCTCTATCTACTCAAAGGCCTGCTCACCAATAATCTCTGCTACAAATGTAACAGCATAAAGGCCTTGAAAGGTTGACAGTCCCAGTCTATGGACAATCACGGAACATTGTCCTCCAAAGAATTCTGGGAAATGTAGCTCACCCCTCACAGAGCTATGATTCCCAGCACCCTTAGCTATCTATAGGGACCGGAGTCTTTTCAGGCAGAAAATGTGCTTCACCTGTGATTGCAACATCCAGTGTGTTCGTAGGTGCAAATTGAAGCCAAGTTAAAAGAAAGCAAAGTAGAGTCTGTGATGAAGGGGCCAGAGCACGGAGATCCCATCAGGTACTTCCTTCTCCCATAGCCACGTCATCACTAGAGTCAAAAGGAAATCAAACATGTTCCCAAGTGTGGCTCTGACCCTGGGTTCAGCTTGCTGCATTTTACAGGCTGCAACCTTTCTGCAAGAACTCAGTCCTCGACTCAGCTCTGTTCTCCATCTCAAATTCTCCTTTGTCTTCAAAACTGACTCTGGGTCCCATTTTCTGTGTGGCACAGTCTCCCCTCTCCCTGGCTTTCCTGATGTACCACAGGCCCTGATTGGCCGGAGGTTGCAGGTACTAGGGGGGAGAGTCAGCTGAGAGGAGTCTGTGGGAATAAAGGAAGTTGATGAGGAAGGTACAGGGAGGAGGAGACCAGGAAAAACCCGTGGGAGAAACTGAGACCAGGATTTGGAGACCCCGTGTGCTTTGCATTGACTTCCAGGGAGTTTATCTTTGGGGATGTCACTGATGGGTGCAGGACATGAGTAACTGACACACCACAGGACATGGGTTTGGGGATTTTGGCAGCGGTGGACCAAGATCCAGGAAGGCAGAAGAAAAGTGAACAAGACGCATCTGTGATGCTGCACTGAAGCTTTAACAGAGAAGCAGAAATGAGTGAACGTTCTCTGTGATGAGCAGTTTAAGTGGGAGAAGAAAAATAAAAAGATCCTATTCCGAGTAAAGAGCACATTCACTGTTGAGATGATGCCGATTATGAGAAAACAAAATATCTATAAACAGAGGGCTTTGTATTGGACAAGCACAAGTAAGGAAGGAAAGAAGTTGGTTTTCTCTAGACCTCCCTTTTGTCCTGGCCCAGCTTGCTAAGAAGTTCTCAGTTAGGAACTCCCTGGAAGATGTGCAGATCCTGAGGTTCTCCTTATTCAGACTCAGAGAACTGAGGGTTGCTGGGCATAAATGGAGGAGAGATAGCAGAGGAAGATGGGCAAGAAAACAGTAAAGGGACGGGGAATGTGGGCGATTCTCAGTAGGGTCCATATTGTGAGTGATATTGAAACTCTGCCTTCTCTGCAGAACATGAGGACATGAGCATCCATTGAAGCAGCAGGGACTGGGCAGAGGAGGGGGAGGAGTGGTAGAGACGGCCTCCCCATCTTGACCCTTCCAGGGAGAAGGAAGAGGAAGATGGTCTAGTTTTACAACAGGGGTTTGCGGGAGGTGAAAGCTCAGAGGCAGACAGTTTCTCTCTGCACTTGGAACAAATATCTTAGCTCATAGAATTAATTAGCCAAATTAGTGGTGCTGAAGCAAGATATTTGCTGCAGGTGCAGAGAGAACCGGCATAAAAGGGCTCAGCGCGTAGGGCTTTTCCACCAGCGCTTTTGAAGATCTCCTCTCTTCGGCTGCTCAGCTTCTTCAGCTTTTGGTAAGCTCCTTTTAAGTAAATTGATTACCAGAGCAAAGAAGTTTGCAACAGATTGACTATGGGGCAGTTATTTACTGGGGTTTCCCCCCAACATGCCTTCCTTCTTAGTTTCACATGGAAATCAGATTGGGGAAGAGACCTTCAGGTCTTTACTTGCAATTCCCTGTGCCACTGGCAGTGTTTTGGGCTCAGACAGAAATCCCACTTCTAATAGGACTTCTGAAATGTGGAGCTGGGCCCTCTCTGGGATGGAGTTAGAAGAGGGTGATCCTCCTAAGAGATCAGAACTGACAAGGGAAAGACGTCCCGTTCAGGATCTGGTTGTGCTTTGTTTGAAAGAGCAGCTCTGTGTAATGGGAAGATCCCTGGACCCATTTCCCCTCCTCTGGGAATCTCAGGCCAGTGCCCCATCCTCCTCTTCCTCTGAGAAAGGTGCTGTGCCATTGTCACAGGATGTGCCCACGTTGCATCTCAACGGGAGGACTGAGGAGCACTTTAGGCAGGGATGACACTTGCCTTTTCTTGGGTGAGGCAGGTCCGACAGGGAAAGAGGCTCAGCTGAACTCCTGGGACGTCAGTCCAACTCACAGCTTAGCAGGGCTGGGGAACCTGTGGTCCTCCAGATGTAAAACAACTCCCACCCCCTCTGGCCTTGGCCAATGTTGGCTGCTAGGGCTGCTGGGAGTTGTAGTTCCACAAGCTCTGGAAGGCTAACCCTCCCCATCCCTGCTGTAGAAACAACACTCCACTAGGGGGACCAAGAGTCTGACCCCAGAAGAGGAAGGATCCTGCAGGGCCAGAGTGTGAGAGAAGTCTCTCAAATTTCAGAGGGAGAGGGAGAAGGGTCAGAGAGACACAACTTGTCAAAAGGGGGAGGGGTCAGCATTTTAATGTTTTACCATCATTCACCTTACTGTACCAGGCCTATTTGCAACAATTTAAAAACTAATATTAAATTAATCTTGCATTTCTTTGGTTATCTGAGAGATAATGTCTGATTTCCCCCATTTTCATGTGCTTCTGAAAGCATCCTTGAAAATGTATCATTTCAGATTATCCATGAGTCTTGCAAGTGACGATTATGATGATGATGACTATGCGATGATGCAGCTACTTCTTCACTTACGAGTTGTTGACGAATATGGTAACGTTGGATAACGTTATACCCTTCGCAATGTAAAGCCCCAAACTGACACCTGAGTCAAGAAACCTGCGTATGGTTTGTGCTCTTGAGGGCCAGGAAGTCCGAAATGCTGAGCACCCACTACGCAAAACTATCTACGGCTGCCGACATGTCATCTTTGCTCTGTAACACATTCTTTCTCCTTGCAAATCTTCCTTCCTTCTCTGCTGAGTGTATCCTACATTTATGCCAAGCAAGCCTCAGTTCACTGAGTCAGAATTGGCAGAATATCTGCACATCTTCCACCAAGAGGCTCTTGCCTGGGGCCTTTTTGGCAGCCTGTGAACAATTTTATGAGTGTTTTGCTTTCCTTTAATCTCTTAATGTTGAATCTCTTCTCCTGCTTGACCTGTTGATCCCAGAGAATGTTCCCTCCTTCCTTGCTAACCATTAAAGCTTCACTGCAGCATCACAGAGGCCTCTTGCGTGTTTTTCTCCTGCTTTACTGGTTCTCAGCTCACCTTTCGTGAAGTGCAACTGGCAATCACAAATATGTCTCCTTGATATGTGTCTGATCCTGTCCAACACCCCTCTGTGCTGACCCCTATTAGCTTCTCCTGCCTGAAAGTCCCTGCCAAGACAGACACCGCTCAGTTGGAAGGAGGGATTCCCAGCTACTCCTTGGAAGCTCTTTCTGCAGTTCCAAGGTGTCCAGTCGTGATGAAGTCAGCAGAAAGAGGACTCTTCTGAGAGTACTTTTTACCCTTGCCAGGAATGGGGTTAGGGGGGTTGAGTTTAGTTTGCATTTAAAGGTGAATCTCTCCAATTCACAATTTACAAATTGACATAATAGCCCAAATATGTCACCCTTCAAAATACACACTTGTATGAAGGTGTGATGCTGTTCCCCAAGCAAGCAATATTTTGAAAGAAAGAAAAACCCATATGTCAAGATGAAAGAGTGCATAAAATGAAGAGATTAGTGAATTAGCTTAACATACAAATGTGGATTATATCAGTGGACTTTGATTGCAAAATTCCATGCTGAAATGTGGGGAATTGGGAGAATTTTTCACTGATGCCTATGAATTTTCACAAGGCTTAAAAAATAAATAAATCACAAACTGCTGTAGACATGAAGCGAGCTGAATTCACGTTTAGAAACAGTGAGAAACTGGGATATCTAAAATTGACAGGTTGAAGGGACAAGCATTCCTAAGCTGTTACCACAAGACCAGGACAATATTCAACCTCCACATACTATGTTCCGAAAGGTATTTTGCAGGTCAGGTTACAGCTTGGCTCGGGAAGCTGCTTTGCTTAATTTGGGCTCAGCTTCACCTTGGATGATGTTCTCTGTGTTCCTTTTAATGGCGTTCAGGGTGTTCTCTTGACTCCTTCAGGCTTCAGAAGCATCATCTGTGGAGCATAACCTACATACGGACGACTTCTTTTAAACACATCTGAAGCATCTTTTCCCCTTCATAGGACTCTGGGCACTGTAGACTCTTAGGGATGTTGGGAACGGCAGCACTGTGAGGGCAAAATGTTGTGTGACCATGGGAGAGACTGTCACAATATGACTCTGTTCTGAGTGAAGAAGTCCTTTCTGTCCAAATAACTGCCCCATAGACAATCAGTTGCAAACTTCTTTGCTCTAGCAATCAATTTACTTATTAAGAGCTTACCAAAAGCTGAAGAAGCTGAGGGGAAGAAGGGAGATCTTCAAAAGCGCTGGTGGAAAAGCCCTACGGGCTCAGCCCTTTTACGCAGTTTCTCTCTGCAGCTGAAGCAAATATCTTGCTTCAGCACCACTAATTTGGCTAATCATAGCTCATAGCGGAAATCACAGAATGTTTTCCTCCCAAAGAAATCTGGGAGATGTAGCTTACCCCTCATAGAGCTATGATTCTCAGCACCCATAGCCATCTATAGGTACAGAGTCCTATGGGGCAGAAAATGGGCTTCATATGCGATTGCGACAACGAGTGTGTTCATAGCTGCAAAGGCGTGAGCAGGGCTGAGTCAAGTAAATGCCCCAAATTACATTTAAAAGGAACACAATGAACATTACCCAAATTGAAGCTGGGTCAAAAGAAAGCCAAGCAGGAGGCTGACATGACCAATAACTTCTTGGAACACATTACATTGCAGGCGGATGGAGTTCCAATGGCTAGGGATAGTGGCCAAAAAGTGGGGGTGGGCTATACTTTGCCAAATTAGTGATGCTGCACCAAAGTATTTGCTCCAATTGCAGAGAGAACCTGCATAAAAGGGCTCAGCGCGTAGGGCTTTTCCACCAGCGCTTTTGAAGATCTCCTCTCTTCGGCTGCTCAGCTTCTTCAGCTTTTGGTAAGCTCCTTTTAAGTAAATTAATTACTAGAGCAAAGAATATAGCAACAGATTGACAATGGGGCAGTTAATTACCGGGTTTTTCCCCCCAAGATGCCTTCCTTCTTAGTTTCACATGGAAATCAGATTGGGGAAGAGACCTTCAGGTCTTTACTTGCAATTCCCTGTGCCACTGGCAGTGTTTTGGGCTCAGACAGAAATCCCACTTCTAATAGGACTTCTGAAATGTGGAGCTGGGCCCTCTCTGGGATGGAGTTCGATGAGGGTGAAAAGGGGGGTCTCTTCCTCCTAAGAGATCAGAACTGGCGAGGGAAAGACGTCCTGTTCAGGATCTGGTTGTGCTTTGTTTGAAAGAGCAGCTCTGTGTAATGGGAAGATCCCTGGACCCATTTTCCCTCCTCTGGGAATCTCTGGCCAGTCCCCCATCCTCATCTTCTTCTGAGAAAGGTGCTGTGCCATTGTCACAGGATGTGCCCACGTTGCATCTCAACGGGAGGACTGAGGAGCACTTAGGCAGGGCTGCTTTGCTCCACAAACACTTGCCTTTTCTTGGGTGAGGCAGGTCCGACAGGGAAAGAGGCTCAGCTGAACTCCTGGGACGTCAGTCCAACTCACAGCTTAGCAGGGCTGGGGAACCTGTGGTCCTCCAGATGTAAAACAACTCCCACCCCCTCTGGCCTTGGCCGATGTTGGCTGCTAGGGCTGCTGGGAGTTGTAGTTCCACAAGTTCTGGAAGGCTAACCCTCCCCATCCCTGCTGTAGAAATAACACTCAACTAGGGGGACCAAGAGTCTGACCCCAGAAGAGGAAGGATCCTGCAGGGCCAGAGTGTGAGAGAAGTCTCTCAAATTTCAGAGGGAGAGGGAGAAGGGTCAGAGAGACACAACCTGTCAAATGGGGATGGGAATCATTGAGACTTTTCCATTTTAAAATCACTGTTTTAATGTTTTACCATCATTCAACTTACTGTCCCAGGCCTGGCTGCAACAATTAAAAATCAACATTAAAGTAATCTTTTATAACTCTCGTTATCTGAACTGTCTCCTTCCTGGAGATGCATTCTTTAAGTCATTATAAAGGAATCTCAATATAAAAGCTGAAAAGTAAGGGGAACTGCCTCCTCCCTGTCTGACAAATATTTCTCTGGTTATGAGAGATAATGTCTGATTTCCCCTGTTTTCACGTGTTTCTGAAAGTATCCTTGAAAACGTATCATTTCAGAGTATCCAAGATTCTTGCAAGATGTCCAGTGTCAACAATGGAACTCCCTCTTCAGAGATGCCAGAGGAACCCCCCCGAATAGAGGATATTATAGCTATAATACAAAAATTCAGAGTCCATATCCAGCGGCCACAATTCCGTCGTTGAGGATTCACTTCTGCTGCTTCCTTTGTTACTTTGGATGGTCTCACATTTTGAACAGAATGCAAGGCAGTCATGTCACTCACCAGATGCGCCCAGTTGAGAATCATCTGCTTTTCTGATCCTAATGTAAAGCCCCAAAATGACACCTGAGTCAAGAAACCTGCGTATGGTTTGTGCTCTTGACGGCCAGGAAGTCCTAAATGCTGAGTGCCCACTACGCAAACTATCCATGGCTGCCAACATGTCATCTTTGCTCTGTAACACATTCTTTCCCCTTGCAAATCTTCCTTCCGCCTCTGCTGAGTGTATCCTACATTTATGCCAAACAAACCTCAGTTCACTGAGTCAGAATTGGCAGAATATCTGCACATCTTCCACCAAGAGGCTCTTGCCTGGGGCCTTTTTGGCCGCCTGTGAACACTTTTATGAGTGTTTTGCTTTCCTTTAATCTCTTAATGTTGAATCTCTTCTCCTGCTTGACCTGTTGATCCCAGAGAATGTTCCCTCCTTCCTTGCTAGCCATTAAAGCTTCACTGCAGCATCACAGAGGCCTCTTGCGTGTTTTTCTCCTGCTTTACTGGTTCTCAGCTCACCTTTCGTGAAGTGCAACTCGCAATCACAAATATGTCTCCTTGATATGTGTCTGATCCTGTCCGACACCCCTCTGTGCTGACCCCTATTAGCTTCTCCTGCCTGAAAGTCCCTGCCAAGACAGGCACCGCTCAGTTGGAAGGAGGGATTCCCAGCTACTCCTTGGAAGCTCTTTCTGCAGTTCCAAGGTGTCCAGTCGTGATGAAGTCAGCAGAAAGAGGACTCTTCTGAGAGTACTTTTTACCCTTGCCAGGAATAGAGTTAGGGCTGTTGAGTTGAGTTTGCATTTAAAGGTGAATCTCTCCAATTCACAATTTGCAAATTGACATAATAGCCAAAACATGTCACCCTTCGAAATACACACTTGTATGAAGGTGTGATGCTGTTCCCCAAGCAAGCAATATTTTGAAAGAAAGAAAAACCCATATGTCAAGATGAAAGAGTGCATAAAATGAAGAGATTAGTGAATTAGCTTAAAGTAGAAATGTGAATTATATCAGTGGACTTTGGTTGCAAAATTCCATGCTGAAATGTGGGGAATTGGGAGAATTTTTCACTGATGCTTATGAATTTTCACAAGGCTTAAAAAATAAATAAATCACAAACTGCTGCAGACACGAAGGGAGCTGAATTCACATTTGGAAACAGCGAGAAACTGGAATATCTAAAATTGACAGGTTGAAGGAACAAGCATTCCTAAGCTGTTACCACAAGACCAGGACAATATTCAACCTCCACATACTATGTTCCGAAAGGTATCTTGCAGGTCAGGTTACAGCTTGGCTCGGGAAGCTGCTTTGCTTAATTTGGGCTCAGCTTCACCTTGGATGAAGTTCTCTGTGTTCCTTTTAATGGAATTCAGGGTGTTTTCTTGACTCCTTCATGCTTCTGAAGCATCATCTGTGCAGCATAACCTACATATGAATGACTTCTTTTAAACACATCTGAAGCATCTTTTCCCCTTCATACAACTCTGGGCACTGTAGACTCTTAGGGATGTTGGGAACGGCAGCATTGTGAGGGCAAAATGTTGTGTGACCACCAGTATTATTGTGTGTGATTGTGTGCGGTAGAAGTCCTTGGTGAGATGTCCTGTGAATGCAGGGAGAGAGGAATGCACTGAGAATCGATTAAGCAGGGCCAGAATCAGGTCCGTGGATCTTCATTGCTCTTTGTGACCACAGACCCTTTTGGCTGGAAGTTCCAGGTACTTGGGGGCAGAGTCAGCTGAGAGGAGTCTGTGGGAATAAAGGAAGTCAATGAGGATTGTGCAGGGAGGAAGAGACCAGGAAAAACTGGAGGAAACAGACCAGGATTTGGAGACCCCGTTAGTTACTTATACTCATTTGGGGAAGATCAGAAGAAGGGAGCCAGGGGCTGAGGTGGTCTGAGAGGGTGTCCCCTGTGAAGGTCTGACAAGAGGAAGGTGACACAAGTGAGCTGAGGTGTCCAAGCAGCCAGGAGTACAGGGACAAGAAGTAATCCAGGCCCCTCTCATTTAAATAAAGTCCTTCCCTCTCTATCTACTCAAAGGCCTGCTCACCAGTAATCTCTGCTACAAACACTTGCAGGGTCATTGTAACAGCATAAAGGCCTCAAACGCTGACAGTCCCAGGAATCATGGAACATTGTCCTCCCCAAGAATTCTGGGAAATGTAGCTCAACCCTCACAGAACTATGATTCCCAGCACCCTTAGCCAGCTATAGGGACCGGAGTCTTTTAAGGCAGAAAATGTGCTTCGCCTGTGATTGCAACATCCAGTGTGTTCGTAGGTGCAAATTGAAGCCGAGTCAAAAGAAAGCAAAGCAGCGTCTTGCGCGAAGGAGGAGGCTGGCAGGACCAATAACTTCTTGGAACACATTACCTCTCCTAACTTTTAAGGCTCGACAGGTTCTGAGAAATGGAGAGTCTGGAATCCTTCTACTGATATGTCAGCCAGCTGCTGACCAGGAAACATCCCAGTCAGTGCACCTCTGCCTGTATGGCTAAATTCCTGCTTTCTGCACCAGACAAAGGAATTGCGTATATGCAGGGCTCACCTAAATATTGTTGCATGCCACTTCAATCTCGGAGCAGTGCCAGATTCAAAGGGGTATAAGCACTGAACTAGGGACCGTGTTTCCTTTGGAAATGAAGGACAGTGGAGACTTTATGACATATGGTTAATTTGCACATATATACCACCTGAGCTGATGATGGAGGGGCCTACAGTACAGACATCCCAACAGGTTCTTCCTTCTCCCATAGCCACATCATCGCTAGAGTGAAACAGAAATCAATCATGTTCCCAATTGTGGCTCTGACCCTGGGTCCAGCTTGCTGCATTTTACAGGCTGCAACCTTTCTGCAAAAACTCAGTCCTAAACTCAGCTCTGTACTCCATCTCAAATTCTTCTTTGTCTTCAAAACTAACTCTGGGTCCCATTTTCTGTGTGGCACAGTCTCCCCTCTCCCTGGCTATCCTGATGTACCACAGGTCCTGATTGGCCGGAGGTTGCAGGTACTAGGGGGGAGAGTCAGCTGAGAGGAGTCAGAGAGGAGGAGACAAGGAAAAACTGGAGGAAACTGACCATTTGGAGACCACATTTGTTCATACTCATTTGGGGAAGATCAGAAGAAGGGAGCCAGGGGCTGAGGTGGTCTGAGAGGGTGCCCCCTGTGAAGGTCTGACAAGAGAAAGGTGACATAAGTGAGCTGAAGTGTCCAAGCAGCCAGGATTACAGGGACAAGAAGTAATCCAGGCCCCTCTCATTTAAAGAAAGTCCTTCCCTCTCTATCTACTCAAAGGCCTGCTCACCAATAATCTCTGCTACAAACAATTACAGGGTCATTGTAACAGCCTAAAGGCCTCAAACGTTGACAGTTCCAGGAATCATGGAACATTGTCCTCCAAAGAATTCTGGGAAATGTAGCCCCTCACAGAGCTATGATTCCCAGCACCTTTAGCCATCTATAGGAACCAGAGTCTTTTCAGGCAGAATATGTGCTTCACCTGCGATTGCAACATCCAGTGTGTTCGTAGGTGCAAATTGAAGCCAAGTCAAAAGAAAGCAAAGCAGGAGGCTGGAATGACCAATAACGTCTTGGAACACATAACCTTAGAGTCGGATGGAGTCCCAGTGGCTAGGGGCAGTCTGGCAAAACCGTGTTTCAGTGATCTTGACCGGACCATCAGCCTCTGCGTTGATTTGTGTTCCTTGTGGCTAAGGATTCACTTCTGGAATACTACAAGGGCTACTCATGTTTTGAGAAAAATTCCTATACCTGATTTTGCAGACCCTACTGTAAAGAGTCCAACATATTTATCCTAAAAGAAGGGCCCCAATCTGAAATGTAATGTGGAAAACCTGGATAGAGATTGTGATCTCAGGGGCCAAAAAGTCAGAAATGCTCAGCATTCATGATCCAGATCCATCTTTTCTGATGTCCAGGGCTGCCAATGCTGAAACTTTCTTCTGCAACACATGACTCGGTCGTTCTTCCTCTGCTGCCTGTGTATGTTCCCTGTGCTGATGCCAAGCCTCCGTCTGTTTGATGAGTCAGAATTGGGGGACCCTCAAGGTCTGCCTTTTTAGCCAGCTGGGCTAAAGGAAAGGTCTGGGGAGAAACTTCCAGCCTTCCACTTTTCCAATACAACCACCTCCATTTATGGGTTCATTGGTTTCCCCGCATATCTCCCCTTTGAATGTGGAATTTCCCCTTCCTTAGTTTGGAATGTATTTGTTTCTCTTCTCCTACCTGAACTGTTGATCCCAGAGAATGTTCTCTCCTTCCTTCCTAGCCATTAAAGCTTCACTGCAGCATCACAGAGGCCTCTTGCGTGTTTTTCTCAAAGCTTACTATGTCTTCCTCCTCATTTCGTGAAATGCCCCTGGCCAGTCTCAAAGTTCCAGTGTGTCCAGTCCTGATGAAATCAAGAGAAAGAGGACTCTTCTGAGAATACTTTTTGCCCTTGCCAGAGATGAAGGGGTGGATCAATTTACCAGTAGCTTGCATTTCAAGGTGAATCTATGAAACTCACATTTTCCAAAATGATATCAGAACTGAAACACACTGCCCTCTGAAATGCACACTGGGTTTGCACGGCAAGGTCCCAGACTCTCCCGGGAAGTGGAATAAAGACACATGAAACAGTATTTTTGGTTAATGGGCGAAAAAGGCCACAACTTTATTGGTTACAGAATGTGAGTGGTATTGGCTTAGGCATTGGAAACCACATGACTATATCTGACTCCTGCCTGTCTGCAGGCGTCTTGGAAGGGTTAACCTCCAGTAGGGGGAGCCCTACTGATCCAGGGTCACTGCTAGGGGTCATGCCATGGCCCTAGCCCCCCATCTGGGGCTTCAGATGGAGACCACGCCCCCCGGATTCCTTTAACGGAATACCCTTGAATTAGGAGGGGTAGGTGATGGCCACTACCTCCCTTCACCTTCAACCGAATACTCCAATGCCTAATTGCCACTCAAGCCAAATGCTCACCTCCAATACCCTCACTCCTGCAACCAATTCCTAATACCCTCAGTCACACTGGCCAACCACACATCGTTTCCGTGATTGGAAAGATGCACGCCATTTTCTCGGTATAGGGTCACGTCGCTGGCTTTTATGGTGGGGTGCTCAATCACCCGACCCTTCAGCGCCACCACTCTTTGAGCAACCGCTCAGTTCACAAGTTTCCTGGCCCTGTTAACAGCAGCTGGGCGATGACTGTTGCACCATACGTGCCTCTCCAAAAGGGCCGACCGAAAGAATGTAATGTCCGGGAAAAGGGAGGCCAGCTCATCAAAGTCCTTAAGGATATTCCAAATCAAGTCCATGCCTTTTCGAAAGGCCAAATCATTCTCGCCCAGCTGCACAACCAACGCCTTGGGAGGACCAATCAAAGCGGCTCTTGCTTTCACTGTTGGCAAGAACTTGTCCCAACGCATTCCCCTCCGTACGATCCAGGAAACTCTTCCATCTTTGGGTAATCCTAATCGGTACCCCAGGGAATGGGAAACGGCTTTAGCAGTGTAAAAATGCAGATCCAACCAGCTGTCAGGTTTGGTAGTCTCTCCCACACAAGACGCAGCCTCTGAAAGTTTTATTACTTCGGTTTTATTCAGCAATTCAAGGGTTCAGCGGTCTGAGCTTCATTAACTCATTCGTCACCCTCAGAGTCAGTTGACGGAACTAGTTTCTTTTTCCGGGTGAAGCAAGTTACAGTGGACGCTCGGGTTGCGAACGTGATCCGTGCGGGATGCACGTTCGCAACCCGCAACATTCGCAACCCACGTCTGCACATGCGCAGGTTGCGATTCGGCGCTTCTGCGCATGTGCAAAGCGCGATTTAGCACTTCTGCGCATGCATGACCGCCGGAACCTGGAAGTAACCATTTCTGGTACTTCCGGGTTTCGGCAGTCCGCAAGCCAAAAAAACGCAACCTGAAGCGGCTGTAACCTGAGGTATGACTGTATTCTCCACCTCTTCTCCCTCCTTTTTCCTGTCATGCGCTTTTCTGCTAAATGACTCAATCACCAACTTTTCGGAGTCTCTGGTCCTACTTTCTCCTCTCTCTCCTCTGTTGCATCCTGTTCTTTCAGCTCTGTGTTACTTTCAGAACTGCCAGGCTGCATTCCTGAGTGAGATAGCCTTATCTCACTTTCACTGGGCAAAGGAATCAGGTTCCTACTACTCTCTGGCTCTTCCCCCTCCCCTTGTGATGATTCCTCTCCCTCTGTCAGAAAGGGAACGTCTCTGACACCAGCTTCCCATGTTCAGGAAATCACCTGGGAACTCAGCCATTAGCCAAAGAGGAACAGAAAATGCTGGTACCCCAGGAAAGCCAGAGAGAGCGAGGCCTCCGTGCCAAATGGAAAGCGGGAGGGACCCCTCCCTCAACCCAGGGTTAGTTTTGAAGACAGAGGAGAATTTGAGATGAAGTATAGAGTTGAGGGACGCGGGTGGCGCTGTGGGCTAAACCACTGAGCCTCTTGGGCTTGTCGATCAGAAGGTTGGCGGTTCGAATCCCCGCGAAGGGGTGAGCTCCCGTTGCTCGGTCCCTGCTCCTACCAACCTAGCAGCTCGAAAGCACCTCAAAATGCAAGTAGATAAATAGGTACCGCTCCAGCGGGAAGATAAACGGCGTTTCCATGCGCTGCTCTGGTTCTCCAGAAGCAGCTTAGTCATGCTGGCCACATGACCCAGAAGCTGTACGCCGGCTCCCTTGGCCAATAAAGCGAGATGAGCACCGCAACCCCAGAGTCAGTCACAACTGGACCTAATGGTCAGGGGTCCCTTTACCTTTTATAGAGTCGAGGACTGAGTTTTTGCAAAAAGGTTGCAGTCTGTAAAATGCAGCAGGCTGGACAGAGGGTCAGAGCCACACTTAGGAGCATGTTTGAATTGAGCGGTGATGTAGCTATGGGAGAAGGAAGAACCTGTTGGGATGTCTGTGCTGTAGGCCCCTCCATCATCGGCTCAGGTGGTATATATGTGCAAATAAACCATATGTCATAAAGACACTGCAGTCTCCACTGTCCCTCGTTTCCAAAGGAAACACAGTCCCTAGTTCAGCGCTTGTACCCCTTTGAATCTGGTGCCGCTTAGAAATTGTAATGCCATGCAACAATATTTAGGTGAGCCCTGCATATACGCAATTCCTGAGTTTGGTCCAGAAAGCAGGAATTTAGCCATGCAGGCAGAGGTGCTCCTGCCTGGGACGTGTCCTGGTCCTCAGGTGGGTTTTGAAGCAGCCGGGTCATGGCAAAGTGATGTCTTTGCCCCCAGAAGTGCTCAATGTCTTAAAGAACTGCCAAGGTGACTGCAGATCCCAGAAGAAGGTTGCAAGAGAGGCTATATTGGGCATTGAGGCTGCTGCTCAGGTGCAGAGGAGACACAGGGAGCCCACCTCTCAAGCTCGCTGCTGCCCCAAAACCCACTCCCATCCTGCGCATTACACAAGGGCAATATGCTGTACTTTTGGCCCAGGAAAACTGGTTGAGTTTAATCTGTCGAATTTGCTTCTCTCTGTTCCCCATTCTTTTAAAATGAAAATCCGGCTCCCTACAGGTCTGCAGCAGTTTTCAATTTTTATAAACCTCCTTGTGAAATTTGCAGATTTCTCCTGCAAGTAAAAACATTTTGACTAATATACAAAATTCCCCTGGTACAATACATTATTGTATGCTATCTGTGTTGAAAGGTCTCTTTAAATTCGAAGGTTCATTATTGTTCCACAAGATGTGTATTTCTTTAAGGGCCAGAGCAAATAACGTGACCTAGTTTTACAGCTGTGAAGCAGTATAGCAGGTGCTGTTAAGTTATGTTAATTAAGCTGTTGGGTATAGTATATAAAGAGCAGCACCTAGCTCTCTCAGTACTCATGTTTATTGATATATTGTAAAAGGAGTTTGTGTTTTTGTTATTAAAACCTAGCAAAAGTTATTTTTGCGTTCCTTGTAATGTGTGGTCTTCCCAACATGCCTTCTGCATCGCAAGATGCACTAATCTGCACTAATACTTATCCCTTAACAGGTGCTCTTTTTTAAATAAATAATGTTTGGATGGGGAACTGCATCACAGATTCAAATAAGTGCAAATTCCGGAGGGTGGCTGTGAGTTAGATAGATTCGCTTTTAAATACAAACTGAAATGACCTTCTGCCTTATTCCCAGTTACGGTTAAAAGTACTCTTTGGGTTGAGCTCAACAGGACTTCAGAGCCTGGAATGGCACAAACGGTGGCTGGGAATTCCTCCATCTCAAGCGCTGCCTGCTTGGCATGGACTTCCTGGGAGCTGGTCTTTAGGGATATCACAGATGGGGGGTCAGGACACGGGTCATTCGCACGTCACAGGACACGGGTTTGGGGTGAGGCTTTGGGGGTTTTGGCGACGGTGGACCAAGCTCCAGGAAGGCAGAAGACAAGACACATCTGGGATGCTGCAATGAAGCTTTAATAGAGGAGAAGAAAGGAGGGAACCTTCTCTGTAGTCAGCAGTTTAAGCGGGAGAAGAAAAATAAATAGATCCCATTCTGAGTAAAGAGCACATTCACTATTGAGGTGATACAGATTGTGAGAAAACAAAATATCTCTAAAGAGAGGTGGTCAAGCACAAGCAAGGAAGGAAGGAAGGAAGGGTGGTTGGTTCTCCCCAGACTTTCCTTTTGTCCCGGCCCAGATGGCTAAAAAGTTCCCATTTAGGAACTCCCTGGAAGATGTGCAGATCCTGAGGCTCTCCTTATTCAGAGAACGGAGGGTTGCTGGGCATAAATGGAGGAGAGACAGCAGAGGAAGAAGGGAGATGTGCAAAGGAACAGTCAAGGCCAACTGAGCAAAGGTGAGGCATTGGCAGCTGCAGGTGTCAGAAAAGATGAGCACCTGAGACCATCTTTGCTTTGGATCCCAGATGCTCATCATTCCTGACTTCCTGCCCTGAAAAGAAAGCAAATCATATCCAGGTTTGTCATCTCAGTTTTCCGCTTGGAGCTTCCCTTTAGGATGGGGAATGTGGACGATTCTCAGCTGGGTCCGTATTGTGAGTGAAACTGAAACTCTGCCTTCCCTTCAGAACATGAGGTCACCTGGAGCATCCAAGGAGGCAGCAGAAGGGAATCCTCAGAGAGGAAGAGGTTAAACCCGGATAACGTATGTTCCTGTTGGAGATATGACAGTAATAGTAACAGTTCCATCCATGGGTGGCAATTGCTGCAGCAGAGAGGGGCTGATACTGAACATCTTGGAGGAAGCTTTGAAATCTGAAATGAGACATTTTCATAGAATGAAAATATGTGGATTCTTAAGGGAATAAGAGTTTGAATTAACGTTGTATAATTGCTGTAGCCTGGCCTGGGACATTAGGGTGAATGAGGCATAATAAATTCAATAAGGATTTTGAAATTGGAAATGCTAAAAGATTCTACCTCCCCTCCCCGCCATTTTGACCCTTCTTCGCTTTTCTTCTCAACTAAAAATTCCCCCAAACTGCAAACATTCTGCAATTTTTTGAGGTTAGGAGACCAGATCTGTACCCAGCATTACATTCAGAAGACAGGGAGCTCCTTTTAATGCGTCTGACCATCTAGCAGAGGGTTGTCCAGTGTGGTGTAGTGGTTAAGGGCAGTAGTCTCGTAATCTGGGGAACCGGGTTCGTGTCTCCGCTCCTCCACCTGCAGCTGCTGGGTGACCTTGGGCCAGTCACACTTCTTTGAAGTCTCTCAGCCCCACTCACCTCACAGAGTGTTTGTTGTGGGGGAGGAAGGGAAAGGAGAATGTTAGCCGCTTTGAGACTCCTTCGGGTAGTGATAAAGCGGGATATAAAATCCAAACTCCTCCTCCTCGTCGTCCCTCAAGCAGGAATGGGGAACGCTTTGAATCTGAACTACAAATCTCAGCAGCTGCAGGAAGCAGAGGAGACGAGGGCTGTAGTTTGGCAATGTCTGGAGGGCCAGAGGTTCCCCACCTCTCTTCACCAGAAAGAAGGATTCCCTTTCCAGGGTTTCAGGGGAGCACCTGGCTCTGCCAGACCTGCCTCATGCAAGAAAGGGTCAGTGTGGCCGGAACAAGGCAGCCCTGAGTCTCAGTAATCCAGTCGAGATGCAACAGGGGCAGCAGGTCTGACCATGGCCAGAGCAGTTTTCTCCGGAAAGACAGGGAACAGGGACTGAAATATACTCAGAGTCGCAAAGTGATTTCATGCTCTTTATTCAGCTCATAGTGGTGAGGAGGATGAATGAAAGTCCCCTCAAAGTATCTGCTTTATATACATTACTTACACAATGGGCTGCACATGATTAGCTAATTCCGGAATTCTACTGTAAGCCAATCAGGTTGTGGATTCACTTCTATCTGGAGCATGATTGGGTGGTTCCTGCCAACCAATCATACTGCTGCATTGTTCTAGGACCAATCAGACTGCTGCATTCTGAATCCTATTGTTCTAGGACCAATCAGACTGCTGCAGTTTGGATCCTATTCAACTCAATATATAACAGGGACACTAGGCAAGGTTTTGCAAAACCACTCAGGATCACGGCTGCTGACTATCTGTTTTTCCTGAGCTGGCTCCATAATAATAATAGGAAGAAGAATAATTTAGTATTTGTACCCCGCCCATCTGGCTGGGCTTCCCCAGCCACCCTGGGCGGCTTCCAACAAAGATTAAAAATAGATTAAAATGTCACACATTAAAAGCTTCCCTGAACAGGGCTGCCTTCAGATGTCTTCTAAATGTTACGTAGTTGTTTCTCTCTTTGACATCTGATGGGAGGGCGTTCCACAGGGCGGGCGCCACTACCGAGAAGGCCCTCTGCCTGGTTCCCTGTAGCTTTGCTTCTCGCAATGAGGGAACCGCCAGAAGGCCCTCAGAACTGGACCTCCAGCCATGAAAGTACCCAGTTTCGCATTTCTAAAAGCCCCAATACAACTCTAGGTTAAAATTTTCTGTTGAGCCCTAAACAATCCCAGTAGCACAACTCCTTGGATGTAGAGATTTGAGTTCTTCTTCCCAAAACTGCTTCTTGTCTCTCAATTGACAGCTAATTGAGTCAAACCAAATTTCAAAATTATTCTGTTCCATAATCAAACACTTCCTTCCTTCTCTCCTCTAAGAAGAAATTCAGTTAAAGACAACTTACCAAGTGATGGAGAAGCCGAGCAGCGGAAGACAGGAGATGTTTCAAGGCCCTGGTGGAAAAGCCTTTTATACAGTTTCCCTCTGGACTTTTCGGGCAACAGTTTGGCATGGCGTCACTAATTTGGCTAAGTATACCCCACCTCAGTCAAGTCTAGACTTTACTAGAATGCTCCAGGCCACCCTCTCAGACCATGTAACCCAATTGTAAGATGTTATCTTTCATGTCAGGCGACATCTTGGCTCACAAACGTAAATATAAAGATCTGATTAAAAAGAAAAAGCTTCAGGCCCCAAGGGGGGAGTGGCAACGTTTATTAGAGGCCTCTTGAAGGAAAGACTCAGCCACTTTTTGGAAAATAGTTGCGAAAAGTTGGCAAGACTCCCCGATTGAAATTGATTATACTATACCAGTTGGGATTGGGGAGACTTCCTTTCTATCCTTATATACATCAAATCAACATCTGCAGGCCACGCCCCCAGCTCCGAGTGATATTGGCGCCGAATGGCCCCCAGTAGCAACAGAAGAGATCTATAGGCTCATCCAATCCCTTAAACCTGGAAAAGCACCCGGCGTAGACAATCTTACACCGGAACTCCTTAAGGCTAATGTTGAATGGTGGGCCCCTGTGCTAGCTGCCCTATTTACCAGCATAGATCAATCGGCCACTTTCGCTGAGGACTGGGGACTAGCAATCATCATCCCTTTATTTAAGAAAGGGAACCGATCAGATCCGGCTAATTACAGGCCAATCAGCCTCCTAAGTATCATTAGCAAATTGTACGCTGCCCACCTATGCGACAAATTAGTGAACTGGTTGGAACAAGACCACATTCTTTCAGAAGCGCAGGCTGGTTTTAGGGCAAATCGGTCAACTTTAGACCAGGGCCTTGTTCTCCAACATCTTGCGGAGAAATATACATCAAGAAAAGGAGGTTCCCTATACGTGGCCTTTATAGATTTCAAATCTGCTTTTGATTTAATACCGAGGGACAGGCTTTGGGGAAAGCTAAGCGCCGCAAATATAAACAAACGCCTACTGTATCTCATCCACAGTCTATATGAAAATACACGGATCCAGGTAAGGTGTGACCGACAGGACCATCTATCCAAGGAAATCCAAATCCACCAGGGGGTCAGGCAAGGGTGTGTCCTTGCGCCTACTCTATTTAACTTCTATATCAACTCGCTAGTAGGAAATATGGAGAAAGAAAATGCCCATCCCCCCAAATTGGCTGGTACGCCCCTCCCAGTCCTTTTATATGCGGATGACACAGTCTTAATGTCTTTTTCTTGTGTTGGATTAAGAAAACGTTTGAGATCTCTTACCAAATATTGCAGCATCGAACAACTAACCATTAACTACAACAAATCCAAAGTTATGGTGTTCTCTAAAAAAAGGAGGAGGCATAAATGGAGAATAGACAATCGCTCAATAGAACAGGTAGCAACCTTTAAATACCTGGGTGTAATCTTCCAAGAAAGGGGCTCCTGGCGCTTTCAGATTAATAATACTATTGCAAATGCAGAAAGATCTACCAAAGCGTTAATAAGATTCTTCTATGGGAAAGGGGGCCAACACATACCGGCAGCCTCCCAGGTCTTTGCTGCCAAAATACTATCACAATTGTTATATGGATCCCAGATCTGCAGCTTTAAAAACCTTGCTCTCTTAGAGGCATTCCAAACTAAGTTTTTCGGCAGCCTGCTGGGGATCCCCTCTTGTGTATCCAACATAGCGGTCCGTTTGGAGGTTGGACAAATTCCTATCAGTACTCGGATATGGATATTGAAGATCCACTATTGGCTAAAGCTTATTTTCTTCCTGGTTGGGCTGGCACCTTTAACCTTACTAGATACCTACCAATCCAAATGGAAAGCTACACTGCTGGAAAAGCTTAAAGGCCTGGGGATCCCACAGCAGACCCTGATAGCGACAGGCTTCGAGAAAGCTAGGACTACAATTCGCCAGCGTATTTGGGATGTAGAATTACAATGCCACATGAGCGAAATGATTAAACATCCAGCAATAAGGGACCATGGGAGAGGTTTCTCTCCAGCTAACTATCTGTCAGGTCTTCAGGTACCTAAATACAGACGGTCTTTTACCCTCGCCAGATTCAACGTTCTCCCTTCTGCCTTACTTCAGGGCAGATTTGAGGGTAAACCATACACAGCACGGGTCTGCCCTTGTGGCTCGTTGGAAGTTGAAACTGCTTCACATGTACTATTACGTTGTCGTTTCTATGAGGATATACGTTTGACTTTTATTACACCTGTTTTGCAAAAGTCCAGGAAAGAATCGGAACACCATAGTTTAAAACTACTGCTAGAGGACAAGAATCCCAAGACTACATTAAATGTAGCTAAATTCTGTGCGTCTGCAATCAATCGCAGGAAGCAAGTGGTATTCCATAGTGACTAAACCCCTAAATGTTATTTACGCTAATAATTAATTTTAATTTTTATATTTAAATCCTTGTTATATTCATATTGTCTTTTGTATTTCTGATATATATTTTTATGATCTGTGATATTGTGTGTGTTGATGCCGGTCTGTGACCGTATTAATAAATTCATTCATTCATTCATCTTGGCTCAGGAAACTGCTTTGCTTTGTTTTGGCTCAGCTTCTTCTTGGAAGTTCTTCGTGTTCCTCTTTATGGGATTTGGGGTTCCTCCTTCTCCTCATGGCCTGTGAAGGCATCCCTGCCCTGGACTGGCCAAGAGGGAGGGAGGGAGCACTCTGAGGAGGACAATGTATGGAAGGCACCTGCCTCTCCTGCTGCATCTTCCTCACGTTGCCTTCTCCCACCCTAGGCCCACCAACACGCACCCATCTTGGGCACCAGGGAGACACGCTCCGCCACTGCTCTTGAGGCTTCGTAAACTCACAGGAACTGCCATGATGGCCACAGCATAAGTATCCACCTTCCTTTTGGAACATATTATCCCTTGAATGGGACGCGGGTGGCGCTGTGGGTTAAACCACAGAGCCTAGGGCTTGCCAATCAGAAGGTTGGCTGTTCGAATCCCCGCCACAGGGTGAGCTCCTGTTGCTCGGTCCCTCTCCTGCCAACCTAGCAGTTCGAAAGCACGTCAAAGTGCAAGTAGATGTATAGGTACCACTCTGGCAGGAAGGTAAACGGTGTTTCCGTGCACTGCTCTGGTTTGCCAGAAGCGGCTTAGTCATGCTGGCCACATGACCCGGAAGCTGTACGCCGGCTCCCTCGGCCAGTAAAGCGAGATGAGCGCCGCAACCCCAGAGTCTGCCACGACTGGATCTAATGGTCAGGGGTCCCTTTACCTTTACCTATCCCTTGAATAGATCAGAATCTTAGTTCAACGTTCATCGTGCCTCTGTCATTGAGATTCAGCTCACGGGCGTCTCGCCCATAGAGGCAAGTGGCGCGGGGCACCAGGGCACCAAGTTCTGGAGGGCGCCAGGGAAGAGGCAGAGGCTGGGCACGGCGCCTCCAGGCATGAGCTCGCTGCCCTTGCCCGCCTCACTGAAGCAGCGCCATGCCCAGAACCTCGGCCACTTCCCCACCGGAGGAGTTGCCCTCCAGCCACTGCCGGCCTCTTCCAGCCGCACAAAGCTGCCGACAGTGCTGTAAAAAGGTTGGCAACTCTGGGAAAGGGGGGTGGGGTGTGCCGAAGGGATCTTTGTCCAAACAGGACAAATAGCTAAACCTGGCTTTACAAATGTGAGGCTGAGGAGTCAGGTACCCTTGAATGAGATGAATCACATGCCTCACAGAATCCACATACAGTGGTACCTCAGGTTAAGTACTTAATTCATTCTGGAGGTCCGTTCTTAACCTGAAACTGTTCTTAACCTGAAGCACCACTTTAGCTAATGGGGCCTCCTGCTGCTGCCGCGCCACCAGAGCACAATTTCTGTTCTCATCCTGAAGCAAAGTTCTTAACCCAAAGTACTATTTCTGGGTTAGAAGCACATGTAACCTGAAGCGTATGTAACCTGAGGTACCACTGTAGTGTAATCTACTGTAGCTGGAAGTGCCTGACATTCATGAATCTCTATATAAGTATGAACTTAAGTTGATGGGCTCCTGCTGCTTTGAACCAAAAGCCTTTGCAAAAGCAGGAAAGCCAAAGCCTTATTGCGCTGTTGGAGAAAATGTCTTGAGGGCTTTAAGTGCAAAGGTGGAATGTTCTGGAGCAGGCGGTTTGCCTTCAGGAGAGTCGATGGAGAACATTCCCTACTTGGAGCCAATTAACTCCCTTTCATTTCAGGTAATTAAAAGGCTAAGGGCGGCCACCCTGTTGCAATTAGGAATTAGGACTAGAAGTTATGGCTTCTAAAATGTCGTCATCATCAGGCCCAACAACAGCAACACAACATTTTAGAACTTGTACCATCACTTCTGTATGGAAGAAACAAATCTGGGTAACAGGATCGGACAACAAATGGTCAGGGTATCTGTTGGACTTCAACCTTCAACAAATTAAATGTCATCCTATTTATCAAAACCATTTCAAATAAAAATAATAATAATGGGATAAAGGTACCAGCTTAAAAGGCTGTTTAGAAAAGGAGCTTCTGCTCTAAAACGGCATGTAGTTTCCCCCTTGTTGTTGTTGTTGTTTAGTCATTTAGTCGTGTCCGACTCTTTGTGACCCTGGACCAGAGCATGCCAGGCACTCCTGTCTTCCACTGCCTCTCGCAGTTTGGTCAAACTCATGCTGGTAGCTTCGAGAACACTGTCCCACCATCTCGTCCTCTGTCGTCCCCTTCTCCTTGTGCCCTCCATCTTTCCCAACATCAGGGTCTGTTCCAGGGAGTTTTCTCTTCTCATGAGGTGGCCAAAGTATTGGAGCCTCAGCTTCAGGATCTGTCCTTCCAGTGAGCACTCAGGGCTGATTTCCTTAAGAATGGATAGGTTTGATCTTCTTGCAGTCCATGGGACTCTCAAGAGACTCCTCCAGCACCAGAATTCAAAAGCATCAATTCTTCGGCGATCGGTCTTCTTTATGGTCCAGCTCTCACTTCCATACATCACTACTGGGAAAGCCATAGCTTTTACTATACGGACCTTTGTTGGCAAGGTAGTTTCCCTTCATGGATCACTCCCCTTCATGGATCACTGCCTGGCCATGGTGAAGGGGCTTGAATATCTCAGAGAAGCTATGAGCTCTGCCGTGCAGGGCCACCCAAGATGGACAGGTCATAGTGGAGAGTTTTGACCAAACGTGATCCACCTGGAGGAGGAACCGGCAAGCCACTCCAGTATCCCTGCCAAGAAAACTCCATGGACAAAGACAACAGTTTCCTTCTTACAGAACTATAATTCCCAGCACCCTTATCAATCTAGAGTTCTTTCGGGGGTGAAATCTGCTTGAAAGGTGTAGTGTGCATGTAACTGTCATGACATCACCTCCAAATGTGGCGCTTCAGAAGCATGAAGGATTTTGGGACGGGTGCGGGGTAACTAAATCCCATTGAAAGGAACTCAAATTACATCCCAGATGAAGCTGAGCCAAAATAAATCAAAGCAGCTGCTTGTGCCAAGGAGGAGCCTGGCATGAAAGATAACATCTCTGAAAACATTACATCAAGAGGTGTCTTAATGGCTAGGAACATTCTGGCCAAATTCTGAGCTGTGGTTGGGTATACTTAGCCAGATAACTACCGCCATGCCAAACTATTAGCTTCCAGAGCCAAGAGGAACCATAGAGAAGGGGTCACCTCCTGGCTGGGCCCCTGGGACTCCTTTGCGCCCAGAAGGAATTTCACTCAAATTTGAGCTTGCACTTCTCATTAGACTCTGAGAAACGTGCAGCTGGCTACACTAATGTAGCATATGTCCATAACCAACAGTCCGCTTGGACTACTGCAATGTGCTCTACGTGGGGCTACCTTTGAAGGTGACCCGGAAACTTTTGGAGAACTAAGAATCCCTTGGGTAGAGAGGGAACCTTCTTCTCTGAAGCCAAAATGACATGGACAAGAATTGACCAAATCTGGATTACTAGAGGACTGGCACCTAAGACTCGAAAAGTGGAAATTTGCCCTAAAACTTGCTCCGACCATAACGCTGTGAAAATGGAGATGAAATTAACACCAACCGGTTCCTTCAGATGGAGGATGAATGACACCTTGTTTAGAGATCAAGAGGTTATCAAGAAGGCCCAAAAAACCTTGAGAGACTATTTTGAGATAAATTTGAACACCACCATTGAAAAAAGAGTAATCTGGGACGCAAGCAAAGCAGTTATGAGGGGGTTTCTGATTCAACAGAATGCAATAAAGAAGAGAGCTCAAAATGAGAAAAAAGATAAAATTTTGGAAAAAATAAAAGAGGGTGAGAAGAAACTGAGAGCGAAACCAAAGTCACAAGAGATTCTGAGAGATATAAAGTTATATCAAGTGCAATATATGAAGATGATGAATCAGGAAATCGAATGGAAAATTAAACAAATGAGACAAAGGACATTTGAATCGGCTAATAAATGTGGAAAATTGTTAGCCTGGCAAATGAAAAAAAGGCAAAAGCTCAACACTATTACTAATTTGGAAGTGGAAGGAAAGAACATTCAGAATCCAGTGGAAATTAGAAAATGCTTCCAGAGGTACTTTAAACAGTTATATACACAAGGGCCACAGAAAGAGTTTGATATAGACCAATTTTAAAAAACAAATGGACTACAAAAAATCTCTCAAGAAAATAAGTTAATGCTGAACTATAAAATAACAGTTACAGATAGGTAGCCGTGTTGGTCTGCCATAGTCAAAACAAAACAAAAAATTTTCCTTCCAGTAGCACCTTAAAGACCAACTAAAGTTGGTCTTTAAGGTGCTACTGGAAGGGGAAAAAAAATTTTTGTTATAAAATAACAGAACAGGAGGTGGAAGGTGCCATCCAGAATATGCAGTTGGGCAAATCTCCAGGGCCGGATGGCTTAACCTCAAAATATTATAGATCCTTGAAGGATTGGATAATGCAACCACTAAAGGAGGTCTGTAACGAAATTTTGGAGAGGGGAAAAGCGCCAGAGTCGTGGAAGGAAGCTTATATTACACTTATACCGAAAACTGAGTCTGAAAAGACACAACTTAATAACTACCGCCCCATATCCCTGCTCAATGTGGATTACAAAATATTTGCTGATATTTTGGCTAAAAGATTAAAAAAAGTATTAGTGGAAGAGATACATAAAGACCAAGCCGGCTTTCTCCCAGGTAGACACTTGTCTGACAACACGAGGAATATAATTAACAT
Organism: Podarcis filfolensis; assembly: GCF_964270895.1. NCBI lineage: Eukaryota > Metazoa > Chordata > Lepidosauria > Squamata > Lacertidae > Podarcis > Podarcis filfolensis. The sequence continues at coordinate 4,116,885 of NC_139620.1, forward strand.
TTTGGAGAAGTTGCAAGTGAACATTAATACTAAAGCAGTTTTAATCTTTGTAGATGCGGAGAAAGCCTTTGATAATATTTCTTGAAGTTTTATGAAGAAAAATCTTCAGGGGATGGGGGTTGGTCAAGGGTTTGAAAATGGTATAAGTGCAATTTACTCAGAACAAAAGGCTAAATTAATTGTTAACAATGTGGTGACAGAGGGATTCAAGATAGAGAAAGGTACACGACAAGGCTGCCCAATTTCCCCATTGCTTTTTATTTTGGTCCTGGAGGTTTTGCTAAATATGATTAGAAGGGACCGTCTGATTAAAGGTGTACAGGTCGGAGCCAAACAATACAAACTGAAAGCTTTTGCAGATGACTTAGTTTTGACGTTACAGGAGCCAGAATCTAGTACTAAAAGAGTATTAGAATTGATTCAAGAATTTGGTCATGTGGCAGGATTTAAGTTGAACAAGTTAAAAACTAAAGTTCTTGGAAAAAAACTTAACACCGTTTGAGAAAGAGAGGTTTCAGAAGGAGACAGGCTCAACATTGGTTAAGAAAGTAAAATACCTGGGGGTTAATATGACTGCTAAGAACTTAAACTTATTTAAAGACAACTATGAGAAATGTTGGTCAGAAGTGAAAAAGGACTTAGAAATATGGTCGAATTTGAAGCTTTCCTTGTTGGGTCGAATTGCTGTTATAAAGATGAATGTATTGCCAAGAATGTTATTTTTGTTCCAATCATTGCAAATTTTGGACAAAATGGATTGTTTCAAGAAGTGGCAGAGAGACATTTCTAGATTTGTCTGGCAGGGCAAGAAGCCCAGAATAAAATTTAAAATACTAACTGATGTAAAGGAAAGAGGTGGATTTGCCCTGCCAGACCTTAAACTTTATTATGAATCAGCAGCATTCTGCTGGATGAAAGAATGGCTGCTTCTTGAGAACACAGACATTTTGGATTTAGAAGGCTTTAATAACGTTTTTGGATGGCATGCATATCTGTGGTATGACAAGGTCAAAGCACATAAAGCGTTTAAAAACCATATTGTCAGGAAAGCATTGTTTAATGTCTGGATAAGATATAAAGACTTACTTGAAAATAAAACCCCAAGGTGGTTGTCACCGATGGAAGCAAAGGCTCAGAAAAAGCTCAATATGGAGGCCAAATGGCCGAAATATTTGGAAATTTTGGAGAAAGAAGGAGACAAATTGAAATTGCAGAGTTTTGAGAGTTTTGAGAAATTAAAAGATAAAGTGTGAGACTGGCTTCACTATTATCAAATAAGGGAGGCTTACAATTTGGACAAAAAAATTGGCTTCCAGGTGGAAAAATCAAAATTGGAAACAGAACTGTTAGATCCCAAAACAAAGATACTTTCTAGAATGTATAACTTGCTGTTAAAATGGAACACTCAGGATCAAACGGTTAAATCTGCTATGATTAAATGGGCACAAGATGTTGGACATAATATTATGTTCACTGACTGGGAACGGTTGTGGACCACAGGTATGAAATTTACGGCATGTAATGCCCTAAGAGAGAATATTATGAAAATGATATACAGGTGGTACATGACACCAGTCAAGCTTGCAAAAATCTATCATTTGCCTGATAATAAATGTTGGAAATGTAAAGAAAACGAAGGTACATTCTTTCATCTTTGGTGGACGTGCCCAAAGATTAAGGCTTTCTGGGAGATGATCTATAATGAAATGAAAAAGGTATTTAAATATACCTTCCTGAAGAAACCAGAGGCCTTTCTCCTGGGCATAGTCGGCCAATTGGTGCCAAAGAAGGATAGAACTTTCTTTATGTATGCTACAACAGCAGCAAGAATACTCATTGCAAAGTATTGGAAGACACAAGATTTACCCACCCTGGAAGAGTGGCAGATGAAGGTGATGGACTATATGGAACTGGCGGAAATGACTGGCAGAATCCGAGACCAGGGAGAAGAGTTGGTGGAAGAAGATTGGAAGAAATTTAAAGACTATTTGCGGAAACATTGTAAAATTAATGATTGTTAAAATGATGTTGGATTGAAATTAAGTGGCATTAGCAACAAGGTTAATAAGAATATGTAAAAATGGATTGATAACGGATGAAAATATATAGTTACAATATGTTGAGATATAGAGTTAAGATAAATGAAAGAGGGTAAGGATTTGCTGAACTGGCTATGTGAACGGGAATACAAAAAAGGGAGGTGCGAGGAGGTCAGGGAAATAAGCAAATGAAATCCAAGATATGAAAAAAATTGATTTGTTTTTAATTTTTCCTATTTACTTTTTCTGTATTTTGTATTTTCTTTTTTTTCTATGTATTTTTGTATTTTTTGTATTTTTCTTTTTTCTCTTGTTCTCTTTTTATTTTGTAAATTTTTGCTTTTTGTAAAATTCTAATAAATATCTTATAAAAAAACAAAAGGAAGGTGACCTGGAAACTACAACTAATCCAGAATGCGGCAGCTAGACTGGTGACTGGTGACGGCTGCCGAGACCACATAACACCGGTCTTGAAAGACCTACATTGGCTCCCAGTATGTTTCCGAGCACAATTCAAAGTGTTGGTGTTGACCTTTAAAGTCCTAAATGGCCCAGTATACCTGAAGGAGCGTCTCCACAACCATTGTTCTGCCTGGACACTGAAGTTCAGCACCGAGGGCCCTCTGGTGGTTCCCTCATTGCGAGAAGCAAAACTACAGGGAACCAGGCAGAGGGCCTTCTCAGTGGTGGCGCCCGCCCTGTGGAACGCCCTCCCATCAGATGTCAAAGAGATAAACAACTACCTGACATTCAGAAGACATCTGAAGGCAGCCCTGTTCAGGGAAGTTTTTAATGTGTGACATCTTAGTGTATTTTTGGTCTTTGTGGAAGCCGCCCAGAGTGGCTGGGGAAACCCAGCCAGATGGGCGGGGTACAAATAATAAATTACTTTTATTATTATTATTATTTCTTGTCTGTGTCAGGGACTGGAGTGTCTTCCCTCCCCTTCAAAGCCAGGAGGCCCCTTTGATACGTGGACTACCCCATGGGCCTCTTGTGAAGATCAAAAGAGGAGCTGAAGGAAACGTACACACGGGAAACCCGTGCACGTTAAGGAAAGCCATTCAAGAGCTGATTCCTCACGATGCAGCTGCAAGGCACTTTGTGACTGCCTTGGCAGTGTTGCTGGGCAGAACTGGCACAGTCAGGCTGGGTAGGTAAGGGGCTCAGAGTACAGCATTCAAGGGCAGAGAGCGTAGAGCACTCTGGAGAGAAGCATTGGAGCTGAGGCCTTTGAGGAAGAGTTGCAGGACTCCATTGCAAGAGAATTGCAAGAGAACTCTTGCCTTGCAGACTTTGGCGCAGCAAGGGCTTCGTAAGCAAAGAAACCGTCCAGGCTCAGAGAGGGAAAGCTGGTTGTAACATCTTGTAAATAAATGCGTGTGTGAAAGGAAGGAAAGAAGGAAGGAAGGAAGGAAGGAAAGAAGGAAGGAAGGAAGGAAGGAAGGTGCAGCTGGGCACTTTTGTGGGTGGAAACAGATGAGGGTGAAGAATAGGGATCTCTTGCTTCCAATAGAGCAGAACTTGCAGCCTGGCTGTGTGTGTGTGACCTGTTCTGGATCTGGTTGGCCTATGTATGAAAGATCAGGTGTGCAGCATGGGAGCTCCTTGGGCCCATTCCCCCCCTTCTTCTGGGGTGCTCCATTCATGGCTGCTGTCCTGGCTTGCTTTGCAAAGCTTTGGCCAGTGTGGTGTAGTGGTTAAGAGCAGTAGACTCGTAATCTGGTGAACTGGGTTCGCTTCCCCGCTCCTCCACATGCAGCTGCTGGGTGACCTTGGGCCACTCACACTTCTCTGAAGTCTCTCAGCCCCACTTACCTCACAGAGTGTTTGTTGTGGGGGAGGAAGGGAAAATAGATTGTTAGCCGCTTTGAGACTCCTTCGGGTAGTGATAAAGCGGGATATCAAATCCAAACCCTTCTTCTTGGCCGGTGCCCCCGCTCAGAGCTCTGCTTCCCAGCACCCTTAGCAATCTGGAGGGGCCAGTGTCCTTTGAGGGAGAAAATGTGATTCACCTGCGATTGCAACATCCAGTGTGTTCGTAGGTGCCAAGTCATAGGTCCTAAAGGAGGATTGAGTCAAGAATATGCCCCAAATTCCTTTAAAAGGAATGTGAAGAACATTACCCAAGGTGAACCCGAGTTAAAAGAAAGCAAAGCGGTGCCTTGAGAGAAGGAGGAGGCTGACAGGACAGCTAATTTATTGGAACACATGACATTACAGTCGGATGGAGTCTCAGTGGCGAGGAACGTTCAGCCCCAAAAGTGGAGGTGGCCCATACTTAGCCAAATTAGTGATGCTGCACCAAACTATTTGCTCCAATTGCAGAGAGAAACAGTATAAAAGGGCTCAGCGCGTAGGGCTTTTCCACCAGTGCTTTTGAAGATCTCCTCTCTTCGGCTGCTCAGCTTCTTCAGCTTTTGGTAAGTTCCTTTTAAGTAAATCGATTTGTGACGTGGGTGGCGCTGTGGCCTAAACCACAGAGCCTAGGGCTTGCCGATCGGAAGGTCGGTGGTTCGAATCCCCGTGACTGGGTGAGCTCCCGTTGCTCGGTCCCTGCTCCTGCCAACCTAGCAGTTCGAAAGCACATCAAAGTGCAAGTAGATAAATAGGTACCGCTCCGACGGGAAGGTAAACGGTGTTTCTGTGTGCTGCTCTGGTTCGCCAGAAGCGGCTTAGTCATGCTGGCCACATGTACGCCGGCTCCCTCGGCCAGTAAAGCGAGATGAGCGCTGCAACCCCAGAGTTGGCCACGACTGGACCTAATGGTCAGGAGTCCCTTTACCTTTAAATTGATTCATAGAGCAGGGAAGGTAGGAAGTGATTGACCACAGGCAGTGCTTTTTTCCTGGGGGGAAGCAGGGGGACACATACCCCTAAACATTTAGTGAATCTAAAGGGAGAAGAAATTTTTAGTTTCTTCTCTAGCACGGTGAATCGTCACTTCAATTGCTGCCCCCGATGGCGGCCTTATTTCCTGTCACGGTGTTTCCTGAGGCTCAGACGGAATGAGAGTACCCTAAATATTTTTTACAATAAAAGCACAAGACTATGGGGCAGATATTTATTGGGGGCTGTTCTTTTCAACATGCCTTCCTAATTAAATCCACATAGAAATCAGATTTGGGAAGAGGCCTTCAAAGGTTTACATGTAATTCCCTGTGCCGCTGGCAGTGTTTTGGGCTCAGACAGAAATTTCACTTCCAAGAGGGCTTTTAAAAAGTGGAGCTGGCACTTTGGGGAATGGAGTCTGATGAGGGTGAAGAATGAGGATCTCTTCTTCCTAAGAGATCAGAGCAGGGAAGGGGGAGATTCCCTGTCCTGGATCTGCTAGGATTCTGTGTGCAAGAGCAGGTGTATGGCATGAGAGCATCCCTGGATCCATTTTTCCAGCCTTGGCCTTTTTGGGGTGAGGCAGGTCTGGCAGAGAGAGATGCTCACCTAAAACTCTGAGAAGGGAATCCCATTCAAGGCTGAGCCCCGTGCCCTTGAGGTCTTGCCAAACTAAAACTCCCAGTATGGTGTTGTGGTTATGAGCGGTAGACTCGTAATCTGCTGAACCGGGTTCGATTCCCTGCTCCTCCACATGCAGCTGCTGGGTGACCTTGGGCCAGTCACACTTCTCTGAGGTCTCTCAGCCCCACTAACCTCACAGAGAGTTTGTTGTGGGGGAGGAAGGGAAAGGAGAATGTTACCCACTTTGAAGCTCCTTTGGGTAGGGATAAAGCGGGATATCAAATCCAAACTCTTCTTACCATCTCCCCTGGCATTTGGCCATGCTGGCTGCCGGGGCTGCTGGGAATTGTAGTTCCATAAGTGACGGACGGCCGATGCTTCCCCTCCCTGCTGTTGGGTCAAGGCTCTTCTTGATGGTCTAAAGGAAGAGGAAGTTTCTTGCAAGCCCAGCCTGAGAAGAACGCTGGATTTCAGCACAGGCAGGGAGAGAAGGAGAACAGGCACAGAGAGCTGGCCTCAGGGTTTTCTATACCAATAATAATAATAATAATAATAATACTTTTAAGTTACTACCTGTCCTTGCTTAAAATAATGCCCAACAGTCAAATACATTTTCATCTGTTTGGCAATCTGAAGGCTAATGACTAATTTCCCTCTGTTTCCACATATTTGTGAACATATGTCTTAAAAATGATTTATTTCAGATACTCCAACCTTCCTCCAAGATGTCCAGTGCCAACGTTGGAGCAAGTCTTATGATTCCCATGATACTACGCCCTGGATCGACATCTCCATTTTTTACAGGTTTTCGGGCCCAGTTCTACTTCCCAATGTAAGAGGCTTTCGACAGCGGACCAAACACCCTCAGAAGTTTGTGGACTCTGCTTCATTGGAGATTTTTAAGCAGAGGCCGGATGGCTTTTCCGGGGTTGGACTGGAATTACCTTTGGGTAATTCCAACTCTACAATTCTATGATTCTACAATTCTATGATTCTACAATTCTATGATTCTGCACCACAACAAATCTGAAATGTTTTTCTTAGGAGAAAGTGTGTATAAAAATGAGTATATTAGGGGGGGGAACCACAAGACTCACGCAAGATTTTAGCTAAGGTTTCTGTTATGTAATCAAGCCACCAATTCTATCATGTGGGGGCCACCTTATCTAAATTACATAATTCGATATTCAAACTATTGGTATTAATGTATTACAAATTGGTATTGTTGTAACAAGTCTATTACTGGATTGTGATTGAAAACTAATAAAAATTATTATCAAACACCCTCAGAAGTTTGTGGACTCTGCTTCATTGGAGATTTTTAAGCAGAGGCTGGATGGCTTTTCCGGGGTTGGACTGTGTAAAGTGAATTGGGGTTGCTCGTGCGTAAGGGGGCTGCTGCTCTAGGCAATGTTGTCTGGCTAAACCTTTCCTTGGCTGCACAGCACTTTCTCCGTGGCTGTGTCAGTCACTGGCAGAATCCGTCAGTGGGTGTTTCCTAAACTTCTTCCAACATAAAAGCTGCTTGACGCCAAGTCTCCGCCTAAATTCCCTGCGTGGAAGTCTTCTGCGCAGAGTGGGCGTGGCCAGCGGAGGTCCTGGGCTTTCCCCACTGGTTTCTGTGGAAGAGTCTTGGAGCCATCTCTCCGAAGTCCTTCCCTGCTCCCCTCTCTTCCTGGTGTCACGCCCATTCCCTTCCCCAAAGGAAGTGTTCTCTCTCTCCCTGCTGGTCCCTTCTCCTGCATCGTTGGGGAGTCTTACCTCCACTCTTGGCTCCGATGGCAGTTCCCTGACAGACTGAAATTACCTTTGGGTAATTCCAACTCTACAATTCTATGATTCTACAATTCTATGATTCTGCACCACAACAAATTTAAAATGTGTTTCTTAGAAGAAAGTGTGTATAATATGACTTCCTGGGAGTTGGTCTTTGGGGATATCACTGATGGGGGGGTCAGGACACGGGTCATTCACACATCACAGGACACGGGTTTGGGGTGAGGCTTTGGGGTTTTGGTGACGGTGGACCAAGTTCCAGTAAGGCAGAAGACAAGACACATCTGGGATGCTGAGGTGATATTGAGGTGATACAGATTGTGAGAAAACAAAATATCTCTAAAGAGAGGTGGTCAAGCACAAGGAAGGAAGGAAGGAAGGAAGGAAGGAAGGAAGGAAGGAAGGAAGGAAGGAAGGAAGGAAGACGGGTAGTTGGTTCTCCCCAGAATTTCCTTTTTTCAAAAAAAAATATTTTCCACTGTCAAACAGCTCTTACTGCCAGAGTGTTTTTCCTGATGTTTAATCGGAATCTCCTTTGTTGTAACTGGAATCAATTAATTGCAACAGTGAGGGAGGCTGTGCTTAGCCCTTTAATATCCTGAAATTAAAGAGACCAATTGGACTATAATTCAGGGTTTGACCAAGACTTTTGGCATGAATTAGTGAATGTTCTCTGTCAACTCAGCAGAGCTGAAGGAACACAACCTGTTTAACAATATGCTGCCTTCTCTGGTTCAACCCTCAAGGCTTTTAAACACCTGAGCAAGGCTTTTACGTTCCAGATTCTGCAAATGCCTTTGGCTCACAGCAGCAGTGTGCTTCCGGAGGACTCCAAAACTCACATAGAGCAATTCCAACCACAATAGATATTATCATTTTGATTCAGCAAGGCATTTGATTCATCTCAGTCAGGGATACCCATTCCCTCAGCCTCACCTTGATAAACCCAGATTTATCTAATCCACTTTTTGGATTTTCTGCCACCCGCACCAGTTTCCTCCAAATGCAGTTGGTGAAGAAGGCTTAGGAATGAGCTGAACCCCATTGCTAGAGACAAGATGAATTTTGAACTCTGGTTCTGCTCTATTAAATGGAGAAAGGTAAAGGGTAAAGGGACCCCTGACCATTAGGTCCAGTCGTGGCCGACTCTGGGGTTGTGGCGCTCATCTCGCTTTATTGGCCGAGGGAGCCGGCGTACAGCTTCCGGGTCATGTGGCCAGCAGGACTAAGCCGCTTCTGGCGAACCAGAGCAGCACACGGAAATGCCGTTTACCTTTCTGCCGGAGTGGTACCTATTTATCTACTTGCACTTTGACGTGCTTTTGAACTGCTAGGTTGGCAGGAGCAGGGACCGAGCAACGGGAGCTCACCCCATCACGGGGATTCAAACCGCCGACCTTCTGATCAGCAAGTTCTAGGCTCTGTGGTTTAACCCACAGCGTCACCCGTGTCCCAGTATTAAATGGATAGCATGTACCAAAAAGATGGATACCTCTAACTGTGGCTTTCATGGCAATCCCTGAGAGTTTCTGAAGTCACTCTCTCTCTCTTTAATACAGTGGCGTAGCGTGGGGGGTGCAGGGGGGGCCGGCCGCACCGGGCGCAACATCTGGGGGTTAGGGTTAGGGGGCGCAAATCCACGGGTTAGGGGGCGCAAATTACTTGCCTTGCCCCGGGTGCTGACAACCCACGCTACGCCACTGCTTTAATATATAAACTTTATCAAACAAGAAAATATCTTAAAATACACACAAAACAAACATACAGTACAAACATTCTATAAGAAAAAAGAACCTAATTACATATAGAATAAAAAAATAGTAAAAGAAAAGAAACGTCCGACTAAACCCATTGTACTATTTTGCATTCAATTCTTATTACACAGTTTCTTATTCATATTTTTCTATATCTTAGTTTAAACTTTATCTAATATGACAAGACTCATTTGATACTCACAGTGCTACAGTTCCCAGCGCCCTTAATGATATACAGCGCCCAGAGTTCTGCGAAGGGGAAAAGGTGCTTCAGATGTGTTTTAAAGATGAAGTCCGCACATAGCAGCCATCATTTATGCTCCAAATATGATGTTTTAGATGCATGAAGGATCCAGGAGAACACCCCAAATTTCATTAAAAGGAACATGAAGAACAGCTTCAGCCAAGGTGAAGCTGAGCCAAAATAAAGCAAAACAGTGACCTGAGCCAAGGAGAAACCTGACATGCAAGGCAACATTTTGGAACATAGAATGGGTTAGATGGTGACGGAAGATGGCCAGGAACATTCCGGCAAAATCTAGAGTAAACTTAGGTGGGTGTATAGTTAGCTAAATGAGTGACGCCACGCCAAACTGTTTGCCTGAACTCTCGGGAGAAACTGTATAAAAGGGCTCACCACATACGACTTTTCCACCGGCGCCTTGGAAGATCTCCTCTCATCTGCCGCTTAGCTTCTCCCACTCTTGGTAAGTTCTGTGCAGGCGATTCCTTAATTTGACTTATTGTAAATGGATGTACATCTCTGGATTTTATTTTATCAGGTTTTAATTGACTTGCTGGATCTGTAATTGAATTGGTAATGGCTTTTAGTCAAACACAATCAGTCAATGACTGGTGAGTTGTCTTCAACTGAATGACTTCTTAGAGCAGGGAAGGAACTGATTGTTTGACTACGGAGCAGAGATTGAGTTGGGATCTGTTCTGGGAAGAGACTCTCAAATCACAAGATCCAGTGGGTGGTGCCCTGGCATTTTTTAGGGCTCAACAGAAAAATCTACACAAATTTCGACTTTTGGGTGTTTAGAAATCTGAAGCAGAGTGCAATGGGAGCGAAGAATGAGGATCTCTTCCTCCTAAGAGATCAGAACTGGGAAGGGGAGATGTCTAGCTCTGGATTTGTTTGGACTGTGTTTCAAAGAGCAGGTGTGCAGTATTCGAGGATGCCTGGAACATTTTTTTCTCTCTCTGGGATGCTCAGATTGTGGCCGTGGTCCTGAGTGGTTTTGCAAAGCCACTTCCGACATCAGGAGGAGGTGTGGTGCGGGCTCACGGCCCCAACACTCGGGCGGTGAATCCTCAATCGGCGTGGCCTGGGTCATTTAAGGCTGGCGCGGCCCCGGGATCTCCCCTTTTTGACCACGCAGCTGATTCGGTTTCCCACCCACCCACCCTTTCAGGTGTCCCTTCTGACCTTGCTGTGGACTTTGGTTGGTCGCCGTTGAGAGGTCTGGTAGGAATTTTTTCCACTTGGCGAATTGGCACCGGCCATTTGGTTTTTCGCCTACCTCGTAGCAATTGGTAGGGGTATTATTATGTAGATGTGTTGGGGGGGAGGAGTGCCATCACCCCCCCCCCAAATATTTAAGGGTAGTGCGGTAAAGGATTCCGGGGGGCGTTGCCTCGTCCGAAACCTATGGAGGCCAGGGCCTAAAGCACGCCCCCCGAGCGGTGACCCCGGGGGAGTTCCTAGTTGATGTGCATCACAGGACTCCTCCTGCTCGCGTTAACCCTTTCCGGTTTTCATGCTAACAGGCTGTAGCCGGATAGTCTGATAGGACCAATGCCTGAGCCAATACCGCTCTTACTTGTAACCAATAAAGTTGTGGCCAATTTTTGTCCATTAACCTAAAATAATGGTGTCCTGTGTCTTTATTGCAAATGGTGGGAGGCGGGAATCGCATCGCAAAACCTTGCCTAGTGTCCCTGTTCCCTGTCTTTCTGGAGAAAGCTGCTCTGGCCATGGTCACACCTGCTGCCCATGTAGCATCTGAACCGGATTTTTGAGGCTCACTCTATGCAGGGCTGCCTTGTTCCAGCCACACTGACCCTTTCTGGCATGAGGCAGGTCTGGCAGAGCCAGGTGCTCCCTGAAACCCTGGAAAGGGAATCCTTCTTTCTGGTGAAGAGAGGTGGGGAACCTCTGGCCCTCCAGACATTGCCAAACTACAGCCCTCGTCTCCTCTGCTTCCTGCAGCGGCTGAGATTTGTAGTTCAGATTCAAAGCGTTCCCCATTCCTGCTTGAGGGACGAGGAGGAGGAGGAGGAGGAGGAGGAGTTTGGATTTTATATCCCGCTTTATCACTACCCGAAGGAGTCTCAAAGCGGCTCACATTCTCCTTTCCCTTCCTCCCCACAACAAACACTCTGAGGTGAGTGGGGCTGAGAGACTTCAAAGAAGTGTGACTGGCCCAAGGTCACCCAGCAGCTGCATGTGGAGGAGCGGTGACACGAACCCGGTTCCTCCAGATTACGAGACTACTGCTCTTAACCACTACACCACACTGGACAACCCTCTGCTAGATGGTCAGACGCATTAAAAGGAGCTCCCTGTCTTCTGAATGTAATGCTGGGTACAGATCTGGTCTCCTGACCTCAAAAATTATATTGGAGCGTGGAAAAGGGCAGCCCTAATGATCAAGGTATTGCAGCAGCAACTCTCATATAAAGAAAGTTTGGAGTTTTGGGGTCTTTTTAGTTGAGAAAAAAAACGAAGAAAGGTCAAAATGGTGGGGAGGGGAGGTAGAATCTTTCAGCATTTCCTATTTCAAAACCCTTATTGAATTTCTTATGCCTCATTCAGCCTAATGTCCCAGGTCAGGCTACAGCAATTAAACAACGTAATTCAAACTCTTCTTTCTTTAGGAATCCACATATTTCTGACAGTATCTATGAAAATGTCTCGTTTCAGATTTCAAAGTTTCCTCCAAGATGTCCATTGTCGTCTACGAACTGGAGCTGCAATCGCCAGACATGGATCAACCTGTTATTATGACTTTCACCATTCCATCAGGAATATTCGATACACTGGTACCTCGGGTTTCGTGCACCATGAGTTACGGAGATCGGTACTTTCACTGAAACTGTTCTTAACCTGAAGCACCACTTTAGCTAATGGGGCCTCCTGCTGCTGCCGCACCGCCGGAGCACAATTTCTGTTCTCAGCCTGAAGCCAAGTTCTCAACCTAAAGCACTATTTCTGGGTTAGCGGAGTCTGTAACCTGAAGCCTATGTAACCCGGGGTACCACTGTATCTGGGTTTAACCTCTTCCTCTCTGATGATTCCTTTCTGCTGCCTCCTTGGACGCTCCAGGTGACCTCATGTTCTGAAGAGAAGACAGAGTTTCAGTTTCACTACCAATACGGTCCCAACTGAGAATCCTCCACATTCCCCATCCTAAAGGGAAGCTCCAAGCGGAAAACTGAGATGACAAACCTCGATATGATTTGCTTTCTTTTCAGGGCAGGAAATCAGGAATGATGAGCATCCGGGATCCAAAGCAAAGATGGTCTCAGGTGCTCATCTTTTCTGACACCTGCAGCTGTCAATGCCTCACGTTTGCTCAGTTGCCCTTGACTGTTCCTGTGCACATCTCCCTTCTTCCTCTGCTGTCTCTCCTCCATTTATGCCCAGCAACCCTCCGATCTCTGAGTCTGAATAAGGCGAGCCTCAGGATCTGCACATCTTCCAGTGAGTTCCTAACTGGGAACTTTTTAGCCATCTGGGCCAGGACAAAAGGAAAGTCTGGGGAGAACCACCCACCAGTCTTCCTTCCTTCCTTCCTTCCTTCCTTCCTTCCTCCTTCCTTCCTTCCTTCCTTGCTTCCTTCCTTCCTCCCTTCCTTCTTCCTTCCTCCCTTCCTCCCTTCCTTCCTTCCTTCCTTGTGCTTCACCACCTCTCTTTAGAGATCTTTTGTTTTCTCACAATCTGTATCACCTCAATAGTGAATGTGCTCTTTACTCGGAATGGGATCTATTTATTTTTCTTCTCCCGCTTAAACTGCTGACCACAGAGAAGGTTCCCTCCTTTCTCCTCCTCTATTAAAGCTTCACTGCAGCATCACAGATGTGTCTTGTCTTCTGCCTTCCTGGAACTTGGTCCACCGTCACCAAAACCCCCAAAGCCTCACCACCAACCCGTGTCCTGTGATGTGTGAATGACCCGTGTCCTGACCCCCCATCTGTGATATCCCTAAAGACCAGCTCCCAGGAAGTCCATTAAACTCCCAGGAAGTCCACTGTTAAAGCTTCAGTGCAGTATCACAGACATGTCTTGTTGATGGGAGTGGGTTTGGGGGCAGCAGCGAGATTGACAGGTGGGCTCCCTGTGTCTGTTCTGCACCTGAGCAGCGCAATATGGCCTCTCTTGCAACCTTCTTCTGGGATCTGCAGTCACCTTGGCAGTTCTTTAAGACATTGAGCACTTCTGGGGGCAAAGACATCACTTTGCCATGACCCGGCTGCTTCAAAACCCACCTGAGGACCAGGACACGTCCCAGGCAGGAGCACCTCTGACTTTTTGGGCCCTGAGATCACAATCTCTATCCAGGTTTGCCACATCACTTTTCAGACTGGGGCCCTTCTTTTAGGATAAGTATTTTGGACTCTTTACAGTAGGGTTCGTGAAGTCAGGGATAGGATTTTTTCTCAAAACATGAGAAGCCCTTGTAGTATTCCAGAAGTGAATCCTTAGCCACAAGGAACAGAAATCAACACAGAGGCCGATGGTCCGGCCAAGATCACCAAAACACCAGAAACTTCTGTATATACTTCTTTTTTTGATAATAATTTTTATTAGTTTTCAATTACAATCCGTTAATAGGTTTGTTACAACAATGCCAATTTGAAATACATTAATGCCAATAGTTCAAATACCGAATTATATAATTTAGATAAGGTGGCCCCCACATGATAGAATTGATGACTTGATTACATAACAGAAACCTTAGCAAAAATCTTGCGTGAGTCTTGTGTGTTTTTTTCACTAATATACTCGTTTTTATAACAGTTTCTCCTAAGAAACACATTTTAAATTTGTTGTGGTGCAGAATCATAGAATTGTAGAATCATAGAATTGTAGAGTTGGAATTACCCAAAGGTAATTCCAGTCCAACCCCGGAAAAGCCATCCGGCCTCTGCTTAAAAATCTCCACTGAAGCAGAGTCCACAAACCTCTGAGGGTGTTTGGTCCGCTGTCGAAAGCCTCTTACATTGGGAAGTAGAACTGGGCCCGAAAACCTGTAAAAAATGGAGATGTCGATCCAGGGCGTAGTATCATGGGAATCATAAGACTTGCTCCAACGTTGGCACTGGACATCTTGGAGGAAGGTTGGAGTATCTGAAATAAATCATTTTTAAGACATATGTTCACAAATATGTGGAAACAGAGGGAAATTAGTCATTAGCCTTCAGATTGCCAAACAGATGAAAATGTATTTGACTGTTGGGCATTATTTTAAGCAAGGACAGGTAGTAACTTAAAAGTATTATTATTATTATTATTATTATTGGTATAGAAAACCCTGAGGCCAGCTCTCTGTGCCTGTTCTCCTTCTCTCCCTGCCTGTGCTGAAATCCAGCGTTCTTCTCAGGCTGGGCTTGCAAGAAACTTCCTCTTCCTTTAGACCATCAAGAAGAGCCTTGACCCAACAGCAGGGAGGGGAAGCATCGGCCGTCCGTCACTTATGGAACTACAATTCCCAGCAGCCCCGGCAGCCAGCATGGCCAAATGCCAGGGGAGGTGGGAGTTTTAGTCTGGCAACACCTCAAGGGCACGGGGCTCAGCCAGGAATGGGGTTCCCTTCCCAGAGTTTTAGGTGAGCATCTCTCTCTGCCAGACCTGCCTCACCCCAAAAAGGGCAAGTGTGACTGGAAGAAGGCTGGGAAAAGGGATCCAGGGATGCTCTCATGCCATACACCTGCTCTTGCACACAGAATCCTAGCAGATCCAGGACAGGGAATCTCCCCCTTCCCTGCTCTGATCTCTTAGGAGGAAGAGATCCTCATTCTTCACCCTCATCAGACTCCATTCCCCAAAGTGCCAGCTCCACTTTTCAAAAGCCCTCTTGGAAGTGAAATTTCTGTCTGAGCCCAAAACACTGCCAGCGGCACAGAGAATTACATGTAAACCTTTGAAGGCCTCTTCCCAAATCTGATTTCTATGTGGATTTAATTAGGAAGGCATGTTGAAAAGAAAAGCCCCCAATAAATATCTGCCCCATGGTCTGTGCTTCTATCGTAAAAAATATTTAGGGTACTCTCATTCCGTCTGAGACTCAGGAAATACCGTGACAGGAAATAAGGCCGCCATCAGGGGCAGCAATGGAAGTGACGATTCACCGTGCTAGAGAAGAAACTAAAAATTTCTTCTCCCTTTAGATTCACAAAATGTTTAGGGGTATGCATCCCCCTGCGACCCCCGAGGTAAAAAGCACTGCCTATAGTCATTCACTTCCTACCTTCCCTGCTCTATGAATCAATTTAAAGGTAAAGGGATGCCTGACTGTTGAGTCCAGTTGAGGACGACTCTGGGGTTGTGGCGCTCATCTCGCTTTACTGGCCGAGGGAGCCGGCGTTCGTCCACAGACTGTTTTTCCGGGTCATGTGGCCAGCATGACTAAGCCGCTTCTGGCGAACCAGAGCAGTGCAGGGAAACGCCGTTGACCTTCCCGCCGGAGTGGTACCTATTTATCTACTTGCACTTTGACGTGCTTTCGAACTGCTAGGTTGGCAGGAGCAGGGATCAAGCAACGGGAGCTCACCCCGTCACGGGGATTCGAACCACCGACCTTCCAATCGGCAAGCCCTAGGCTCTGTGGTTTAGGCCACAGCACTACCCGCATCACAAATCGATTTACTTACCAAAAGCTGAAGAAGCTGAGCAGGAGAAGAGAGGAGATCTTCAAAAGCACTGGTGGAAAAGCCCTACGCGCTGAGCCCTTTTATACCGTTTCTCTCTGCAATTGGAGCAAATACTTTGGTGCAGCATCACTAATTTGGCTAAGTATGGGCCACCTCCACTTTTGGGGCTGAACGTTCCTCGCCACTGAGACTGCAATGTCATGTGTTCCAATAAATTAGCTGTCCTGTCAGCCTCCTCCTTCTCTCAAGGCACCACTTCGCTTTCTTTTAACTCAGCTTCACCTTGGGTAATGTTCTTCGCGTTCCTTTTAAAGGAATTTGAGGCATATTCTTGACTCAATCCTCCTTTAGGACCTATGACTTTGCACCTAGGAACACACTGGATGTTGCAATCGCAGGTGAATCACATTTTCTCCCTCAAAGGACACTGGCCCCTCCAGATTGCTAAGGGTGCTGGGAAGCAGAGCTCTGAGCGGGAGCACCAGCCAAGAAGAAGGGTTTGGATTTGATATCCCGCTTTATCACTACCCGAAGGAGTCTCAAAGCGGCTAACAATCTCCTTCCCTTTCCTCCCTCACAACAAACACTCTGTGAGGTGAGTGGGGCTGAGAGACTTCAGAGAAGTGTGAGTGGCCCAAGGTCACCCAGCAGCTGCATGTGGAGGAGCGGGGAAGCGAACCTGGTTCACCAGATTACGAGTCTACCGCTCTTAACCACTACACCACACTGGCCAAAGCTTTGCAAAGCAAGCCAGGACAGCAGCCATGAATGGAGTACCCCAGAAGGGAGGAGGGATGGGCCCAAGGAGCTCCCATGCCGTACATCTGATCTTTCAAACATAGGCCAACCAGATCCACACCACGACACACACACACACAGCCAGCCTGCAAGGTCTGCTCTGTTGGGAGCAAGAGATCCCAATTCTTCACCCTCATCTGTTTCCACCCACAAAAGTGCCCAGCTGCCCCTTCCTTCCTTCCTTCCTTCCTTCCTTCCTTCCTTCCTTCCTTCCTTCCTTCCTTCCTTTTTTCTTTCTTTCCTTCTTTCTTTCTTTCTTTCTTTCTTTCACACACGTATTTATTTACAAGATGTTACAACCAGCTTTCCCTCTCTGAGCCCGGACGGTTTCTTTGCTTACGAAGCCCTTGCTGCGCCAAAGTCTGCAAGGCAAGAGTTCTCTTGCAATTCTCTTGCAATGGAGTCCTGCAACTCTTCCTCAAAGGCCTCAGCTCCAATGCTTCTCTCCAGAGTGCTCTACGCTCTCTGCCCTTTCCCACTCTGAAGGCTGTACCCTGAGGCCCTTACCTACCCAGCCTGACTGTGCCAGTTCTGCCCAGCAACGATGCCAAGGCAGTCACAAAGTGCCTTGCAGCTGCATCGTGAGGAATCAGCTCTTGAATGGCTTTCCTTAATGTGCACGGGTTTCCCGTGTGTACGTATCCTCCAGCTCCTCTTTTTATCTTCACAAGAGTCCCATGGGGTAGTCCACGTATCAAAGGGGCCTCCTGGCTTTGCAGGGGAGGGAAGACACTCCAGTCCCTGATACAGACAAGTAATAATAATAGTCATAAAAATAATTTATTATTTGTACCCTGCCCATCTGGCTGGGTTTCCTCAGCCACTCTGGGCAGCTTCCACAAAGACCAAAAATACACTAAGATGTCACACATTAAAAACTTCCCTGAACAGGGCTGCCTTCAGATGTCTTCTGAATGTCAGGTAGTTGTTTATCTCTTTGACATCTGATGGGAGGGCGTTCCACAGGGCGGGCGCCACCACCAAGAAGGCCCTCTGCCTGGTTCCCTGTAGCTTTGCTTCTCGCTATGAGGGAACCGCCAGAAGGCCCTTGGCACTGGACCTCAGCATCCGGGCAGAACGATGGGGGTGGAGACGCTCCTTCAGGTATACTGGGCCGAGGCCGTTTAGGGCTTTAAAGATGAGCACCAACACTTTGAATTGTGTTCGGAAACGTACTGGGAACCAATGTAGGTCTTTCAAGACCGGTGTTATGTGGTCTCGGCAGCCGCCCCCAGTCACCAGTCTAGCTGCCACATTCTGGATTAGTTGTAGTTTTTGGGTCACCTTCAAAGGTAGCCCCACGTAGAGCACATTACAGTAGTCCAAGAGGACTGTTGGTTATGGACATATGCTACATTAGTGTAGCCAGCTGCACGTTTCTCAGAGTCTAATGAGAAGTGCAAGCTCAAATTTGAGTGAAATTCCTTCTGGGCGCAAAGGAGTCCCAGGGGCCCAGCCAGGAGGTGACCCCTTCTCTATGGTTCCTCTTGGCTCTGGAAGCTAATAGTTTGGCATGGCGGTAGTAATCTGGCTAAGTATACCCAACCACAGCTCAGAATTTGGCCAGAATATTCCTAGCCATTAAGACACCTCTTGATGTAATGTTTTCAGAGATGTTATCTTTCATGCCAGGCTCCTCCTTGGCACAAGCTGCTGCTTTGATTTATTTTGGCTCAGCTTCATCTGGGATGTAATGGGATTTAGTTACCCCGCACCCATCCCAAAATCCTTCATGCTTCTGAAGCGCCACATTTGGAGGTGATGTCATGACAGTTACATGCACACTATACCTTTCAAGCAGATTTCACCCCCGAAAGAACTCTAGATTGATAAGGGTGCTGGGAATTATAGTTCTGTAAGAAGGAAACTGTTGTCTTTGTCCATGGAGTTTTCTTGGCAGGGATACTGGAGTGGCTTGCCGGTTCCTCCTCCAGGTGGATCATGTTTGGTCAAAACTCTCCTCTATGACCTGTCCATCTTGGGTGGCCCTGCACGGCATAGCTCATAGCTTCTCTGAGATATTCAAGCCCCTTCACCATGGCAAGGCAGTGATCCATGAAGGGGAGTGATCCATGAAGGGGAACTACCTTGCCAACAAAGGTCCATATAGTAAAAGCTATGGCTTTCCCAGTAGTGATGTATGGAAGTGAGAGCTGGACCATAAAGAAGACCGATCGCCGAAGAATCGATGCTTTTGAATTCTGGTGCTGGAGGAGACTCTTGAGAGTCCCATGGACTGCAAGAAGATCAAACCTCTCCATTCTGAAGGAAATCAGCCCTGAGTGCTCACTGGAAGGACAGATCCTGAAGCTGAGGCTCCAAGACTTTGGCCACCTCTTGAGAAGAGAAGACTCCCTGGAAAAGACCCTGATGTTGGGAAAGATGGAGGGCACAAGGAGAAGGGGACGACAGAGGGCGAGATGGTGGGACAGTGTTCTCGAAGCTACCAGCATGAGTTTGACCAAACTGCGGGAGGCAGTGGAAGACAGGAGTGCCTGGCGTGCTCTGGTCCAGGGGGTCACGAAGAGTCGGACACGACTAAATGACTAAACAACAACAACAACAAGGGGGAAAGTACATGCCATTTTAGAGCAGATGCTCCTTTTCTAAACAGCCTTTTAAGCTGGTACCTTTATCCCATTTTGGGGGGGGGGGATTTGAAATGGTTTAGATAAATAGGATGACATTTAATTTGTTGAAGGTTGAGGTCCAACAGTTACCCTGTACATTTCTTGCCCGATCCTGTTATCCGGATGGTACAAGTGCTAAAATGTTGTGTTGCTGTTGTTGGGCCTGATGATGACGACATTTTAAAAGCCGTAACGTCTAGTCCTAATTCCTAATTGCAACAGGGTGGCCGTCCTTAGCCTTTTAATTACCTGAAATGAAAGGGAGTTAATTGGCTCCAAGTAGGGAATGTTCCTCATCGACTCTCCTGAAGGCAAACCGCCTGCTCCAGAACATTCCACTTTCGCACTTAAAGCCCTCAAGACATTTTCTCCAACAGCGCAATAAGGCTTTGTTCCTGTTCCAAAGCCTCGAGAGCAGTGGTGGAGCGTGTCTCCTGGTGCCCAGGACGGGTGATTGTCGGTGGGCCTAGGGTGGGAGAAGGCAACGTGAGGAAGATGCGGCAGGAGAGGCAGGTGCCCTCCATACATTGTCCTCAGACTGCTCCCTCCCTCCCTCTTGGCCAGTCCAGGGCAGGGATGCCTTCACAGGCCATGAGGAGAAGGAGGAACCCCAAATCCCATAAAGAGGAACACAAAGAACTTCCAAGATGAAGCTGAGCCAAAACAAAGCAAAGCAGTTTCCTGAGCCAAGACGTCGCCTGACATGAAAGATAGCATCTTACAATTGGGTTACATGGTCTGGGAGGGTGGCCTGGAGCATTCTAGTAAAGTCTAGACTTGACTGAGGTGGGGTAAAAGGTAAAGGTACCCCTGCCCGTATGGGCCAGTCTTGCCAGACTCTAGGGTTGTGCGCCCATCTCACTCTAGAGGCCGGGGGCCAGCGCTGTCCGGAGACACTTCCGGGTCACGTGGCCAGCGTGACGAAGCTGCTCTGGCGAGCCAGCACCAGCGCAGCACACGGAAACGCCGTTTACCTTCCCGCTATAAAGCGGTCCCTATTTATCTACTTGCACTTAGGGGTGCTTTCGAACTGCTAGGTGGGCAGGAGCTGGGACCGAAAGACGGGAGCTCACCCCGTGGCGGGGATTCGAACCACCGACCATGCGATCGGCAAGCCCTAGGCGCTGAGGTTTTACCCACAGCGCCACCCGCGTCCCACTGAGGTGGGGTATACTTAGCCAAATTAGTGACGCCATGCCAAACTGTTGCCCGAGAAGTCCAGAGAGAAACTGTATAAAATGCTTTTCCACCAGTGCCTTGAAACATCTCCTCTCTCCTGTCACTCGGCTTCTCCATCACTTGATAAGTTGTCTTTAAGTGTTTAGGGCTCAACAGAAAATCTGCACTAATTTTAACCTAGAGTTGTATTGGGGCTTTTAGAAATGTGAAGCTGGGTACTTTCATGGCTGGAGGTCCAGCTGAGGTCCAGCGCTGAGGGCCTTCTGGCGGTTCCCTCATTGTGAGAAGCAAAGCTACAGGGAACCAGGCAGAGGGCCTTCTCGGTAGTGGCGCCCGCCCTGTGGAACGCCCTCCCATCAGATGTCAAAGAGAGAAACAACTACCTAACATTTAGAAGACATCTGAAGGCAGCCCTGTTCAGGGAAGTTTTTAATGTGTGACTTTTTAATCTATTTTTAATCTTTGTTGGAAGCCGCCCATAGTGGCTGGGGAAGCCCAGCCAGATGGGCGAGGTACAAATAATAAATTATTATTCTTCCTATTATTATTATGGAGCCAGCTCAGGAAAAACAGATAGTCAGCAGCCGTGGTCCTGAGTGGTTTTGCAAAACCTTGCCTAGTGTCCCTGTTCCCTGTCTTTCTGGAGAAAGCTGCTCTGGCCATGGTCACACCTGCTGCCCATGTAGCATCTGAACTGGATTTTTGAGGCTCACTCTATGCAGGGCTGCTTTATTCCAGCCACACTGACCCTTTCTGGCATGAGGCAGGTCTGGCAGAGCCAGGTGCTCCCCTGAAACCCTGGAAAGGGAATCCTTCTTTCTGGTGAAGAGAGGTGGGGAACCTCTGGCCCTCCAGACATTGCCAAACTACAGCCCTCGTCTCCTCTGCTTCCTGCAGCTGCTGAGATTTGTAGTTCAGATTCAAAGCGTTCCCCATTCCTGCTCTGGGGACGACCCTCTGCTAGAAGGTCAGATGCATTAAAAGGAGCTCCCTGTCTTCTTCTTTTTATAATAATTTTTATTAAATTTTCCATTATAAAAATTCAGCATATCAAACAATTTTCACAAATTTCAACTTTTTAGACTTCCATCAGCTTCTCTGCCAATCATCCATATATTTTTTTAAAAAAATTCGCATTTTCTGAATTTAATATTGCCTTTTAGTATACCCTTACTATCCTGTTTCTTTTTAACAAAGCTTCTGTCGCAAAGCTTCTTTAAATCCCACTAGCGTTGTTTGTTCGTCACATATACGTTTCAAATATTTTGTAAATTTTCCCCAGTCCTCGATGAACTTGTGATCCCGTTGATATCTGATCTTCCCAGTTAATTTGTCCAATTCTGCGTGGTCCATAAGTTTCATTCTCCACTCCTCAAGGGTCGGTAGTTCCTCCTGTTTCCATTTTTGGGCCATTAATATTCTCGCTGCTGTAACTGCGTATTGGAAAAGTTTGTAGTCCTTTCTATTTATCTCACTTCCTGTTATTCCTAACAAAAAGGCTTCTGGTTTCTTTACAAATGTATATTTCAACATCTTCTTCAACTCATTATATATCATTTCCCAGAAACCCTTCACCTTCTTACATTCGCACCACATATGATAAAAAGATCCTTCTTTTTCTTTACATTTCCAACACTTATTACATGTTTTAAACATTTTTGCTAACTTAACCGGTGTAATATACCATCTATTTACCATTTTCAGAATATTCTCCTTTAACGAGGAGCTCCCTGTCTTCTGAATGTAATGCTGGGTACAGATCTGGTCACCTGACCTCAAATAATGTATCAGAGAGTGGAAAAGGGCAGGAAGAATGATCAGGGGGATGGAGCTATGAAGAGAGTTTGCAGTGTTTGGGAGTTTTTGGTTTTGGGGGAAAGTGAGTAAGAGTCATGATGATAGAAGTTTATAAAAGCAGGCAGGGCATGAGGAAGTAGAACAGAGAAAGGTTTTTCTTCCTCTCTCATAACATTAGAATTCCTGGACAGCCAATCAAGCTGAAATGTTGGAAAATTTGGACAGAAAGGACTTATTCACACAGAACAGAGTCAAACTGGGCAAGTCTTTCCCATGGGAGGCAGTGAAGGACAATGTGATGGCCTGGGATTCAGACTCAGAGGCTGAACCTGAAGAATCCCAGCCCGCACAGGAGTCCCCGCCTCCAGAACCAGCTGAGCCGGGGCTGGGGCTGAGCCTGAAGGGTCCTCACCTGTGCTGGGTCCTCAGGTGCAGGCACCAGCCGAGTCTGCTCTGGCCCCTGAGGGAATGGAGGACCCATTGCCTGCAGGTGCTCCTCTCTCAGCCCCGTCAGGGGAAGAGGAGGTTGCCTCTGGGTCCGGTAACCCTCCAGCCTCTCCTGAGCTGCAGAGGCTCAGGGCAGAGAGCGGAGGGAACTAAGTTCCTGCAGGAGGAGTGCTCGCCTCCAGGCCAGGAGGGGCGAGTCACCTGTGGACCGGGGCCGCCCTATGTCTCGGGGCAGATAAAAGCCAGCCAGCCCCAGTCCCAGGTTGCGGGAGCAACATTGTTGGTAGCCTGTTCCTGCCTGCACCCTGTCCTGCTCTTCTGCCAGAGTTCCTGACCCCACCTGACTCCCTGCTTTGGACCCAGCTTCAGCTTTGACGAACAGCCTCCATACCGCACCAACGACCTCGGACTGGACTCGGACCTCGCCTCTCGGTTAGCCCCCAAGATCAGCACAGACAGCAACTGGGATGGCTTTCAAAGAGGATTAGAAAAAATTTTAAAAGAGGAGGAGGAGGAGGAGGAGGAGGTGGAGAGGGCAATTGATGGCTACCAGTCACCAATGTTATGCTTTCCCTGCACAACTGGGGCCAGCAATGCTTCTGAACATTAGTCGCTGGAAACCACAGCAATTAAGCAATGTTAATTCAAATTCTTATTTCTTTAGGAATCCACATATTTCTGAAATTATCTATGAAAATGTCTCATTTCAGATTTCAAAGCTTCCTCCAAGGTGTCCAGTATCAGCCCCTCTCTGCTGCAGCAATTGCCACCCATGGATGGAACTGTTACTATTACTGTCATAACTCCAACAGGAACATATGTTATCCGGGTTTAACCTCTTCCTCTCTGAGGATTCCCTTCTGCTGCCTCCTTGGACGCTCCAGGTGACCTCATGTTCTGAAGAGAAGGCAGAGTTTCAGCGTCACTGACAATACGGACCCAACTGAGAATCGTCCACATTCCCCATCCTAAAGGGAAGCTCCAAGCGGAAAACTGAGATGGCAAACCTGGATATGATTTGCTTTCTTTTCAGGGCAGGAAGTCAGGAATGATGAGCATCTGGGATCCAAAGCAAAGATGGTCTCAGGTGCTCATCTTTTCTGACACCTGCAGCTGCCAATGCCTCACCTTTGCTCAGTTGCCCTTGGCTGTTCCTTTGCACATCTCCCTTCTTCCTCTGCTGTCTCTCCTCCATTTATGGCCAGCAGTCCTCCGTTCTCTGAATAAGGAGAGCCTCAGGATCTGCACATCTTCCAGTGAGTTCCTAACTCACTGTTGGGATACTGCCAGGGAGATATGGCCCATCATGGCCCCCACGTCGCCTCCGGACGATCCATCGATCTCCCGTAGATACAGTATCAGCAATTAGCGACACGAGCTCCAGAAAATAGCTTGCCACATTCCAGAACTGATGCACGCTCTATCAGCAGAATTCACACAGTGAAAGATGCACAGCAGGAGAGCATTTTTCCAAGTTTATTTAGCGTTGGTCAGAACAAAGAAAAAACATGACTGCCTGCTTGCGTGTTCAGGCACCGAGAGAAACGAAAGCAAAGAAAACATAAACTTCCTGTGAACAGGAAATACGCAGACTCTGTGACTCACAAAGCCTGCTCCCTTTTAAGGTGGAACGGAAATATCCTAACATCCTCCCCCTTTCCGTGTAACCTGTAGTACCTGTGGTTCAACCCAATTGCAACCTCTGTACATAAACCTTAAGTTGTTCTCTGTTAACAACCTTAGACAACAGATCAGCAGGAATTTCATTTCCTGGCATGTAGGACACCTGAATGAGTCCTTTCTGAATACACTCTCTTGCACGATGTAACTTAATCTGCAAGTACTTGGTTCTTTGCTTGCAACTCTCTGAGTTCAGCAAAGCCAAACAGGATCTATTGTCTTGATACACTTGTATAGGACATTTCACAGAAACTCTGATGTCCTTAAACAGTTGCATCAACCATTCACAATCCATGAGTGAAAATGACAGAGCATTGAGTTCTGCTTCACAGGAACTTAGGCTAACTGTCGTCTGCTTCCTGCACAGCCAGTCAAACAGACAGTGGTTGTACATGTAGCATACTCCAGAAGTGCTTGTACCATCCGTGGTGTCACTTCCAAAACTAGCATCTGCAAAGATTTCAAGACCTCCAGTCTTCTGACTGGTGAACCTCAGCCTGTAGTGCATAGTCCCTTTCAAATAACGGGCTATGCGCTTCAGAGCTTTCCAATCCTGAACAGTAGGATTGTTAGCATGTCTGCTAAGCAGGTTAGTGCTTACAGCTATGTCAGGTCTTGAACATCTAGCAATGATCCAGAATGCGGCAGCTAGACTGGTGACTGGGGGCGGCCGCCGAGACCATATAACACCAGTCTTGAAAGACCTACATTGGCTCCCAGTACGTTTCCGAGCACAATTCAAAGTGTTGGTGCTGACCTTTAAAGCCCTAAACGGCCTTGGTCCAGTATACCTGAAGGAGCGTCTCCACCCCCATCATTCTGCCCGGACGCTGAGGTCCAGCGCCGAGGGCCTTCTGGCGGTTCCCTCATTGCGAGAAGCAAAGCTACAGGGAACCAGGCAGAGGGCCTTCTCGGTAGTGGCGCCCGCCCTGTGGAACGCCCTTCCAGCAGATGTCAAAGTTTGGAACCCTGCCTGCTAGACTCCTTGCCTTTTGGAGCAACCTTCACCTTGTTCTCTGCACAAGATACACATTTCATGTGAAATTTACAGGGTTTGATGTTCAAACCCTCAACCAACCCAGGCATCTTGGCCAGCGCCTGCCAAGGCATGTGACAAAATCTTCGATGTGCTTCATGAATGCATCCTGCATGAAGAACTTTGTTAGTTTGTGCAACACAACAAGAATCAACATTAGACACAGCAACAGCATTGTCGTCATAAGTTAAACAGAACAAACCATCTATAAACTTTGAATGCAAAATGTCCTCTTTGCCTTTCCTGATGACACAGACGCTCCTCTTGAAGGAAATCTCAAAGCCACGCCCAGTCAGCTGTGGGACACTGAGCAAATTGTCTGCAGCACCTGGAACATAAAGTACATCTTTGATGGTTGTGTGCAGACTTGCCAATTTTACAGTCCCTTCTCCTGCAATTCGCAACGTCTTTCCATCAGCCAGGTGGATCTCACCATCTTGAGGTTTGAAAGAGATAAACAGGTGCTTATCTGCTGCCAAATGGCGGGTGCATCCTGAGTCTACAATAAATCTGGCCTTGGCCTTTGGAGCAGCTTTTCCAGCAAGCAAAACCTTGTTTTCCACCGGCGTGGGCTTTCGCTGCTTGCCCCCCCGCTCCTGGCCATCAAACTTGCCTTTAGCCTTTGGTGAAGCAGTGCCAGCAAACAAAGCCTTGTTTTTCCCTGGCTTGGGCTTTTCACCCCCCTTCTGCTTCGGGCCATCTGCAGGCTTCTTCCTTTGTTTATTTCCAGTCTTTGGACAAAACTTCTGAGTGTGACCTTGGGTCCCACAGTTCCAGCACTTCACAGCTGCCAACGCTTTGGCTCCCCCTGGAGGCTGGAATGCTGTCCCACATTGCTCCCCCTGAAGCGCACAAGCCGATTCAGCTGCATTTCTCCTATCATATTCGTTTTGCAAAGTCGCCAAGACCTTTGTAGCAGTGAGGTCTTGTGCAGAGAGGGTCGCCAGCTGACTTGCCACGGCATGGTAGCTTTCATCCAGGGAGTCCAGGATGAGAATTGCAAACAGTGACTCAGGCGTATTGAAACCTCTCTGAGTCAATTCCTGTCGGAGATGCTGCAAATGTAAAACGTGGGCTCTAAGGTCTTCCCCTGGCTCCAAACGCTTCCTGTGCAGCTTTCTGAAATAAAGCAACACAGACCCGGCCTCTTGTCAGAGATGACAGGCTCCTTTGTCCTCTTCCAAGTCTAAATGCACTCACTATCTTAAATTCTTCCTTCCCCAAGTCCTGTTGCCAAAAATCTGTAAATTCCTGTGTGAGAAAGTCAGCCAGATTATCTTTCTCACGTTCTGGTACAGCCCTGATTCTTAAATTTCTTTGTTTCTCTTTCAATTCAATCATGGACAGTGTCAAACCGTGGTCCTCCAATTGCTTATATACTGGTGGTATCTTCTCTTGAGTAGCAGTTGCAATATCTTTTGCTTCTTCAGCTATCTTTCTGGTCGAAGCAGATTCCTGTAATAGTTTTTCAATAGACTGTGTATTGGTATTCACCTTCTGTCCCAAATTATTAATACTTGTAGTTTTTCAATAGACTGTGTATTGGTATTCACCTTCTGTCCCAAATTATTAATGCTTGTAGTATTCAGATCAATTTTAACTGATGCTTCCGCTACTTGTTTATTTGTCTCAGCTACATGCTTAGCTAAGTTTTCCAAGGATTCATTAATTTTTTCAAGTGCATGTGCCAAAACGTCTTCGGACGACATAACTTTTGATTTGACCTGTGGAGGAGCAGCCCCTGATGTTCCAGATGCTCCAGATGTTGAAGCCCTTCGCTGCTGCGCAGTGTCTGCCCGATAGTGTCTGCCAGACCTAGTAGTCTTTTCCTGCGCCAACTCTAACTTTCCTCTCCCATCTGCCATAACACTCTCATGAGAATCCAAGGTCAATCCCACGGTTGAAAGTTTGTTTTGAAAAGGAATTTCCTATAACCCAGTTGTAGCAATGTCAATCCTCCTCTAGGGGGACACAGTAACAGCCAGAGCTTGCAACTTTTAAAAACAAATATAGTCCTTATGAGTCCCCCAATTCACAAAAACAACAGTTTCAGTCCACTTAGACAGTTACTTTAAAACCAGGAGAAGTCCAGAAACACTGTATCTCTTTTGCAGAGCAAAGTCAAAAGTCCTCTGCTTACCGATAGGCTTTCCACTGAGCGGCTTTCCTTGTCTAGGGGCAGTCCGTTCCCAGGTTTTAGGCAGCGGATTTTAGCTTCCTTTTCCTCTTGTTTTTTCAGGTAAATACACCTCAAACTTTCCCCCCTCCTCTCCTGCAATCTGGAGGGGAGACCACTTTCCTGATGTTAAGATTTAAGTCTTTTTCCAAAACGTCTTTCCAAGTTTCCGCTTTACAGTCTCTTTTTTTTTTTTTATAATATTTTTATTTTTTCCATATAAACACAACATACATAAACATACAAAGACAAAAACAAAACAAAAAACATGTACCATTTCATATCCTAATTTCTTATACCTTTCTTCCCCGACTTCCTCATGCCTCCCTTTTCTGTATTCCAAATTCTTATCGATTGCTCAGCAAATCTTCCCTTATTTTAATTTAAATTTAGACTAGTCTTCCTTATTCTCCTTGTCTTAACCATAGCTAATAGTAACCATTTACTTTCCAGTCCAACATCATTCTAACTTTCATTAATTTTGTAATATTTCTTTAAATAGTCTTTGAATTTTTTCCATTCTTCTTGCGCTGCTTCTCTTCCCTGGTTTCGGATTCTGCTCGTCATTTCTGCCAAGCCCATGTAGTCTATCACCTTCATCTGCCATTCTTCCAGTGTGGGTAGCTCTTGCGTCTTCCAGTACTTCGCAATGAGTATCCTAGCTGCTGTTGTAGCATACATAAAAAAAGTTATATCCGTCTTTAACACCCCTTGGCCGACAATACCCAAGAGAAAGGCCTCTGGTTTCTTGGAGAAAGTATATTTAAATACCTTTTTAAGTTCATTATAGATCATTTCCCAGAATACCTTAATCTTCGGGCAAGTCCACCAGAGATGAAAAAATGTACCTTCAGTTTCTTTACATTTCCAACATTTATTGTCAGGCAAATGGTAAATCTTTGCAAGCTTGACTGGGGTTATGTACCACCTATATATCATTTTCATAATGTTTTCTCTTAAGGCATTACATGCCGTAAATTTCATCCCGGTGGTCCACAACTTTTCCCAATCAGCAAACAAAATATTATGACCAATGTCCTGAGCCCATTTAATCATGACCGATTTAACCGTTTCATCTTGTGTATTCCATTTCAGCAGCAAATTGTACATTTTTGACAAATTCTTAGTACTGGGTTCTAACAGTTCTATCTCCAATTTTGATTTTTCCACCTGGAAGCCAATTTTACTGTCCAGTTTAAACGCTTCATTTATTTGATGATAGTGCAACCAGTCTCTCACCTTCCCTTTTAATTTCTCAAAACTCTGCAATCTCAGTTTGTCCCCTTCCTTTTCCAAAATTTCCCAGTATCTTGGCCACTTGGACTCCATATTTAACTTTTTAACTGCCTTAGCTTCCATTGGCGACAGCCACCTTGGAGTTTTATTTTCCAGCAAGTCTTTATATCTAACCCAGACATTTAATAGTGCTTTTCTGACAATATGATTTTTAAAACTTTTATGTGCTTTAACCTTGTCATACCACAAATATGCATGCCACCCAAAAATATTGTTAAAACCTTCCAAATCCAAAATGTCTGTGTTTTCAAGAAGCAGCCATTCTTTCAGCCAGCAGAAAGCTGCCGCTTCATAGTACAATTTAAAGTCTGGCAGGGCAAACCCCCCTCTTTCCTTTGAATCCGTTAATATCTTAAATTTAATTCTGGGCTTTTTGCCCTGCCAGACAAATTTAGATATGTCTTTTTGCCACCTCTTGAAACAATCCATTTTATCAATTATTTGCAATGCTTGGAACAAAAACAACATTCTTGGCAATACATTCATTTTTATAACTGCAATTCGGCCTAACAAGGAAAGCTTTAAATTGGACCAAATCTCCAAATCTTTTTTCACTTCTCTCCAAGTTTTTTCATAATTATCTTTAAACAAATTCACATTTTTAGCTGTCATATTTATACCCAAATATTTCACTTTTTTAACCACAGTCAACCCTGTCTCGTTCTGAAACCTTTCTTTTTCTATCTGTGTCAAATTTTTCTCCAAAACCTTTGTCTTAGACTTATTCAATTTAAATCCTGCCATTTGACCAAACTCTTGAATTATTTCCAAAACTCTTTTCGTGCTAGCTTCTGGCTCTTGCAATGTAAGTACTAAATCATCTGCAAATGCTCTCAGTTTATATTGTTTAGCTCCGACCTGAATCCCTTTAACCAACTGGTCCCTCCTAATCATATTAAGCAAAACCTCCAAGACCAATATAAAGAGTAGTGGGGAGATAGGGCACCCCTGACGTGTCCCTTTTTCAATCTTGAACTCTTCTGTAACCACATTATTTACAATTAGTTTCGCTTTCTGTTCAGAGTATATTGCACCTATACCATTTTCAAACCCTTGGCCTACCCCCATCCCCCGGAGGTTCTTCAACATAAAACTCCAAGAAATATTATCAAAGGCTTTCTCGGCATCCACAAAAATCAAAACCGCCTTGGTATTTATATTCACTTCCAACTTTTCCAAAATGTCAATTATATTCCTTACATTGTCCGACAAATGCCTTTTCGGGAGAAAGCCCGCTTGGTCCCCATGAATCTCCTCCATCAACACTCTTTTCAGTCTCTTTGCTAAAATATCAGCAAAGATTTTATAATCCACATTCAATAACGAGATGGGTCGGTAGTTTTTAAGTTGAGTCTTTTCAGTCTCTGTCTTTGGTATAAGTGTGATAGAGGCCTCACTCCACGTATCAGGTGCCCTTTTCCCCTCCATAATCTCATTACAGACTTCCTTCAAAGGCTGTATCAGTCCTTCCTGCTTTACAGTCTCTTTGCTTTAATCTGTTTACAAGAAGGGAAGGCAGACTTCCTGTTTATACCTTCCCGCTTCGGTGTTGAATTGACTTATTCTTACTCCTTTTAAATCCAATTTAATCCTACTCACGGGAAGTTACTTTCAAAGTCCAATTGTCCCAGGAAAAAGTCAGCGCTCTCCGATAACGGCTGTGTGGCTTCACTCCGCGGAAGAAGCAGTCGACTCTCAGCACCGCGCCGCTCACCCCGTCCCGCTCCGGAGCCCTTAAAAGGGTCCCTTCGCAGATTGGGGGGGCGCAAATGGTGCCCGCCGAGTCCCCACGTTCACAGGCTTCCCCCGCCTGTGATTTTTAAAGGGCCCCCGCTTTGCGCAGCGGTAAGACCCGATCCCGCGGAGCTGGTCCCTCCGAGACTCAGAGGGAATCTGCCATTAATCGATGGCACTGACCCGGAAGTCCCACTGAAACTGTTCTTAACCTGAAGCACCACTTTAGCTAATGGGGCCTCCAGCTGCTGCCGCACCGCCGGAGCACAATTTCTGTTCTCATCCTGAAGCCAAGTTCTTAACCTGAGGTACTATTTCTGGGTTAGCGGAGTCTGTAACCTGAAGCCTATGTAACCTGAGGTACCACTGTATCTGGGTTTAACCTCTTCCTCTCTGAGGATTCCCTTCTGCTGCCTCCTTGGACGCTCCAGGTGACCTCATGTTCTGAAGGGAAGGCAGAGTTTAAGTGTCACTCACAATACGGACCCAACTGAGAATCCTCCACATTCCCCATCCTAAAGGGAAGCTCCAAGCGGAAAACTGAGACAAACCTGGATATGATTTGCTTTCTTTTCAGGGCAGGAAGTCAGGAATGATGAGCATCCAGGATCCAAAGCAAAGATGGTCTCAGGTGCTCATCTTTTCTGACACCTGCAGCTGCCAATGCCTCACCTTTGCTCAGTTGCCCTTGACTGTTCCTGTGCACATCTCCCTTCTTCCTCTGCTATCTCTCCTCCATTTATGCCCAGCAATCCTCCGTTCTCTGAGTCTGAATAAGGAGAGCCTCAGGATCTGCACATCAACTGTACTACTGTAATTCGCTCTATGCGGGGCTGCCCTTGAAACTGTCCCACAAACTCCAGCGGGTGCAGCATGCTGCAGCGAGGCTCCTCCTGGGGTCCCTGCCATGGGAGCATATTCACCCAGTGCTTTACCAGTTGCACTGGCTCCCGGTGGAGTATAGGGTCAGGTTCAAGGTGCTGGTCTTGACCTTTAAAGCCCTTTGTGGCTTAGGGCCCTCGTATTTACGGGACTGCCTCTCCTGGTCTGCCCCGCAGAGGACCTTAAGGTCCATGAATAACCATAGTTTAGAGGTCCCGGGCCCTAAGGAAGTCAGATTATCCTCCACCATGGCCAGGGCCTTCTCAGTGATAGCACCGACCTGGTGGAATGCTCTGTCCCATGAGACTAGGGCCCTTCAGGATTTAACCTCCTTCTGTCAGGCCTGTATGACAGCAATTTTGCCTGGCCTTTAATTTGAATTCAGCTTGAGCTTTTATTTCCCTTCCCTTCCCCTCCCCTTTTATGAAGACCCCACAGCTAACTCTCCCCTGACCTCCTCGCTGGTCTAAGTAGGACTAATTCAGCCAGCTAGCCCTGGTGATTATCTAATGCTTATTAGATGGATTTCCCCTAAATTGATTTCTGAACTTTGAATTTTTATTGTTATTCATGTTTTTATACTGTATTTTATGCTGCTTTTACAAATAAGTGTTTTAAATTTGTTGTTAGTCACCCGGAGCCCTGTTTTTGAACCGGAGAGGGCGGGGTATAAATAAAAATTCAGATATTTTTTTTTAAAAAAAATAATTTGCTCTTTTTTGCATTTTATTTATTTATTAACATTTAAATATCATAACTAATGTCTCTCTTCTTTGCAATATTTCATATATTCCTCCTTACAAAACTTGTCCTACTAGCGTAATTTGTAGATTACAGTTCCTCTTCAAATAGTTCGTATATTTCTTCCAATCTTCTGTGAATCTCTGGTGCCGCAGGTTTCGAATCCTTTCTGTCAGGGATAAAAGACTTTTTATGCACGCAACAACAGCAGTGAGAATACTACCAGCCCAGAGATGGAAGGAAGGGGAGGTAACAACAAAAGAAGAATGGCAGACAAAACTGATGGAATACGCAGAGATGGCGAAGCTGACGGGGAAGATTCGAAACCAGGAAGATCGAGTATTTTTAAAAAGCAGGAGTAAATTCTTAATTTCTTTAAATACCACTGTAAACAGTTAAAATCATTGGCAGGGATGCAATGACACTTGTAATGTGGAATTCACTACGGTAATTATGGATATACAACAGATGGATAATGGTAAAAGAGGCAGAAAATTTAATCTTAAATATGGAACCCGCGGAGGGAGGGAGAGGAAGTCTGAAGGTTCAAAAGAACCTTTTACTTTAAGGTTTGAAACGGTTAAAGTTAAAATGTATAAAATTGTGTAAAACCAATTTGAAAAATTATTTGAAAAAAGATATACAGTGGCACCTCGGGTTAAGTACTTAATTCGTTCCGGAGGTCCATTCTGAACCTGAAACTGTTCTTAACCTGAAGCACCACTTTAGCTAATGGGGCCTCCTGCTGCTGCCGCGCCGCCGGAGCACGACTTCTGTTCTCATCCTGAAGCAAAGTTCTTAACCTGAGGTACTATTTCTGGGTTAGTGGAGTCTGTAACCTGAAGCGTCTGTAACCTGAGGTACCACTGTATATCTGGCCATCAGTTCAGGATCCTTCTTCCTACCTCTGATGAAACGGTTTCAAGAACTTGCACCATAATAAATTGCGCCAGCCTCCAGGGCGCCACAGGACTCTTTGATGTGACTGCCGCAGCTGACTTAATGCCACAGCGTCTTCTGTGAAAGGAATTTCAGGTGGACCGTGAAGGCAAACTGCATTCCAACGAAACTTTTGAGAGTTTCAATATTGCCTTTGAGGCGCCTTTGTTGCTGCCGGACAGGCTAGGTGGGTTTCAAGCTGCCTCTTTCAGTCATGTTTTTTCCCCAGATGGTTGAATGAGGCTATTGCTCTGTATCTTTCTGTTTGCTTCCGCTTATCCTGCCCTGAAACTCGACAGTTCCTGTCACCCTCAGCCATCTTACGTGAACGTAGGAACCTGCCTTAAACTGAGTCACCCCATGGGCCCATCTAGCCCTGGGTTGTCTACACGGGCTGGCAGCATTTCTCTGAGACCGGTAGCCAGGGATAGCATCCCCTCTGACCAGAAGGCACGGGGTGGGAACGGGACGCGTGAGAAAAACTGGGGCCAGCGTGAGATCATGGTCCCCCAAAGATGCACGGCGCCCTGAAAGCACACATTTGTGGGTGCTGTGCAAGATCTCGCCCCTGAAGAAAGCACTTTGTTCAGGGTGAGATTGTGAGACCCAAAATGCCCCCTAGTCTCTCGGTTCAGCCTCCTCCAGCCAGCAGTCAAGATGGTTATAGCTTCTTCTTCCTTCTTGTTCCCAGAACACCTTTAGATTTCAAAAGGGACGCATTTTCCTGTGACATCCTGGGAAGCAATATAATAATAATAATAATAATAATAATAATAATAATAATAATACAGTGGTACCTCAGGTTACATACGCTTCAGGTTACAGACTCCGCTAACCCAGAAATAGTGCTTCATGTTAAGAACTTTGCTTCAGGATGAGAACAGAAATCAGGCTCCGGCAGTGCGGCAGCAGCGGGAGGCCCCATTAGCTAAAGTGGTGCTTCAGGTTAAGAACAGTTTCAGGTTAAGAACAGACCTCCGGAACGAATTAAGTACTTAACCCAAGGTACCACTGTAATAATAATAATAATAATAATAATAATAATAATAATAATAATTTATTATTTACACCCTGCCCATCTGGCTGGGTTTCCCCAGCCACTCTGGGCGGCTTCAAACAAAAGATTAAAAATACATTAAAACATTAGTCATTAAAAACTTCCCTAAACAGGGCTGCCTTCAGATTGGGGGGGGTGTGGCTTTTTGCATTGCCAAAGGCTCAGCACCTGACTCCCCATTATTTCTCAATGGCTCTGCAGTTAGCTAGCCTGGCCAGTCTGGTTTGCATAAGCTAACCCGGGAATTTCCTGTCTGGTGCAGTTCTGCAGCTTCCTGTCCCAAATATTATTAATTTCTACCATTTATTAATTTCTACCATTCGCTAACAAACTCTGATACCCTAGATCTATGATAATATATAGATGTGCACACTGAGGAGGAGGCACATTTCCATTCGCTGTTTCTACACGGGATGGAAAGCCAAGAAGGGCCAGCCAGCCAGCCAGCGGTGCAACAGGCACCCTCCCCTGAGGGTGCACCATTCTGCAGCAATGCATAGACCCAGCCATGTAAATGGGCGCAGCAGAATCTGAACAGAAAAGAGGAAAGGGCAGTGGTTGCTCGTGCAGGGGTGCGACGGGGAACCTCTTCTGTGGGTGGCCTCCACTTTTGGCTCTGCAGAGCCTTTAACAATGGCCTGGAGGAGCCTGGGGCCTTCCATCTGCTACTGAACTCCCAGTCCCTATCAAAACCCCTAGCCACTGGCCAATAGGACTGATGGGAGCTTTGGGGGGGGCAGGGTCAAACGACTTCCGCATCTGGCTCAACAGTTTTGTGGAACACTCCGCATCGCATTTCTGAAATCTGGGGTCTGTCTTTGCTTTGTAACTCGCTCTACGTGGGGCTGCCCTTGAGACTGACCCAGAAACTCCAGCGGTTGCAGAATGCCGCAGCGAGACTCCTTACGGGGTCCTTACCGTGGGATGACATTCACCCGGTGCTTTACCAACTGCACTGGCTCCCGGTGGAGTACAGGATCAGGTTCAAGGTGCTGGTTTTAACCTTGAAAGCCCTATACGGCCTAGGACCCTCGTACCTACGGGACCGCCTCTCCTGGTATGTCCCATGGAGGACCTTACGGTCTTCAAACAAAAACATCTTGGAGGTCCCGGGCCACAGGGAGGTTAGGCTGGCCTCAACCAGAGCCGGGGCTTTTTCGGCTGTGGCCCCGATCTGGTGGAACGCTCTGTCCCAAGAGACCAGGGCCTGCGGGACTTGTCATCTTTCCGCAGGGCCTGCAAGACGGAGATGTTCCACCAGGCCTTTGGCCAAGGCACAGTCTCATCCCCTCTCTTCTTCTGTAATCCTCACAGAACTCTAGCCCAATGGTTGCCATTAATTTGATTTTGAATTGATTTTAGAATGAATTGATTTTAGAATGTTGTGTTACTCTTATTGTTGTTAGCCGCTCTGAGCCCAGCTTTGGCTGGGGAGTAAAGGTAAAGGTAAAGGGACCCCTGACCATTAGGTCCAGACGTGACTGACTCTGGGGTTGCGGTGCTCATCTTGCTTTATTGGCCGAGGGAGCCGGTGTACAGCTTGTGGGTCATGTGGCCAGCATGACTAAGCCGCTTCTGGCGAACCAGAGCAGTGCACGGAAATGCCGTTTACCTTCCCGCCAGAGCGGTACCTATTTATCTACTTGCACTTTGACGTGCTTTCAAACTGCTAGGTTGGCAGGAGCAGGGACCGAGCAACGGGAGCTCACCCTGTCATGGGGATTCGAACCGCCGACCTTCTGATAGGCAAGTCCTAGGCTCTGTCGGCTGGGGAGGGTGGGATATAAATAAAAAAATCATTATTAATTATTATTATTATTATTTCGCACAGCTGCCAATGGCTCTCTCCTCTGCTGAGATGCCCCACCTTCTATATTTTGCATTTTCTGCAGTTCCGATGGACTGATTAAACAAACACAGCCCCCACCGGAATAGCCTGCCGCTTTATGAAGTCTCCGCTCAGCAAAACTTCCCCTTATCTGCCCCTCACTCGTGGCTTCCTCTTGGCTTCTTGTGGTTTTGCTGGGTGCCTCCTCTATGCAGTCGCAACCACCACCACGCATTTCCACGCCAAGCATTAGAAGGAGTCTTATTTAGAAACCCCAAAGCTATCTGCCCAATCAGCAAAGATCAGCCAGAAGAAGAAAGGGGGTGTAATTGCCCCTGTGATTTGGGGGTGAGCATCCGCCGCCGCTCAACAGGTCTCCTCTTCAGCACAGTGTGGGAGAAAGTGTTTCCATCCCTTTTAAAAGATTTATCTGCATTTTTCGGTGCTCAGAAAAATAATCAGCCTCCCTCCTTTCACTCGTCCATCACGGAAACTTTCGATTTCCGGGAGGGGAGGACAAGACGTCTTCGGAGAGAGTAAAACGTTCAATCAATCAATCACGCTGCTTCTGCTTCTATGAAGCGAAACAGCTACTGAATCAAACCCCACGCCAGCCAGACAAGGTGGGACACATTTGTTAAGGTTTCGGTCATGCTTTCAATGCATTTCCTGTTGTTGTTTTTCTGGTTTTTAATTATGGTTTATGCAAACTGCCTTGAGGTGGTGGTTTAGGAGGCGACGAATAAATGGAGAAACAGAGAAATCGTTGCAAGTGAAGAGTCTGCCTGCTGGATCGGGGCCGAAGACACATCTCATCCAGCACCTGGTCCTCTGAAGTGGCTAAGCCCACCAGGAGGACTGGAGGACCTTAAAGGTCATCCAGATAACCAAGGCAGGGTTTTTGCGGGCTTCAACATCCTTGACCAACGGTCCTTCAGACGCTGCTGAAAAACTAGGGCTGTGCACACAAACACACACACACAATCCAATTTGGGGCCAGATCCAGCGCTTTGGAGCAGCCCTGATGCGACCCTGGGCCAACCTAACACAACCCCTCTCTGGCCAAATCCTGGGCTGACCCAAATTGCATTGGGATGTGGGATTTGGCCGAACCCAACGCAATTTTCCCTAACGTAATGCATTTCTGTATGCGAGGTTCATTCATACTTAAGGATTTAAGTTCCCTCTTTACCCCTGGAGACCTCACTGGAGAACTGCGTTGCAAAATTCAAAGTGCAAAACTCATTACTTAGCTGGGGGAACTGCGTTGCAAAATTCAAAATGCAAATTTCAAAGGCTGGTTGCATTTCTGTCTTGTTTTGGAAAGTGGAAATAGTTTCAGCCTTAACTCCAAAGTGAGGTCCCCGTTTGCACTGTGCACACCACATTAACAGTCGTTCCCAAAGAATCCTGGGAATTGTAGTTTGTTAAGAGCGCAGCTGAGAGTTGTCAGTAGACCCCCCCCACACACACACACATTCCCCTCACAGAGCTACAATTCCCAGAGTGCTCCAACAACCAATCTCTCTTCCCAGGGAACTCTGGGAAATGTAGGCCTGGGAAATAAAATAGGGCCCTTAACAAACTACAGTTCCCAGAATGCTTTGGGGGAAGCCATTGCTGTTTAAAGGGCTATCATCATGCTGTAAATCTATAGCTGAATCTGATTTCTGCCTCCTCCTTACTGTCATTGGGCATTATCTTCACCAACCTGGTTAACCTCCTCTGGTTACACTAAGGGTGTTCAACGTCCTTCTTCAAATGAGGCTCCCAAAATAATACCCCAGTGGTGGGCTGACCCCTTCCTAGGAGGTTGGAGGGGAGTAAGAGTCCCAGGCCAGGGACTCTTACTCCCCTCCAAACCCTCCTTTCTCCTCCAAACCCTCCTTTCCCACGAGGTCATTGGCTGAACCCCATTTTTGTCACACACACCAAACTGCAACCAAACTCTCAGAGAGAGAGAGAGAGAGAGAGCTCTCAGAGAGAGAGAGAGAGAGAGAGAGAGAGAGAGAGAGAGAGAGATTATTCATTCATGCTCAGCCCTTGAAGCCCTCGCCTTTCTCTCACCCACCCCTTTCTTACCGTCAAACTGAGATTGTGTAAGCGGCTTGCGGGCAGAGACTTGTCGCTTGGCCCATGTTCGGCCTTCACCTCTTCCTGTCCCCTCCCCTCTGCCGCATTCCAACGTCCAGCATAGATTGTCAACTGCCTGAGGGCAGAGATCCTGCTCCCTTTCCTCCTCTTTCCTTTTCCTTACGAGACGCCGTAAAACAGGGAAATATATGGCGGGGCGCCGTATAAAAGCACTTCGGAACTCCTGCCCATTGACACATCCGGCAGGCCCCTTTTCAGCACCCGCTAAAAGCATTTTTCTTCAGACAACGCAACCCTGTGGATGTGTGCGTTTCGCCTGCTTTCTGTTTATCAGTGCAAACGCTTTCGAGTGTTTGTTTTTAGCTGTT
Organism: Podarcis filfolensis; assembly: GCF_964270895.1. Taxonomy (NCBI): domain Eukaryota; kingdom Metazoa; phylum Chordata; class Lepidosauria; order Squamata; family Lacertidae; genus Podarcis; species Podarcis filfolensis. Next base: position 4,155,471 of record NC_139620.1, read on the forward strand.
TCCGACCCACAATTTTGTTGTCTCCTTCTTTCCGCTACTGTGGGTCCCCAGATGTTGTTGGACTACAACTCCCATCATTCCTAGCCAGCATGACCAGTGGTCAGGGATGATGGGAGTTGTAGTCCAACAACACCTGGGGACCCACAGGTTGAGAACCGCTGCACTATGTGATGAAATACCGTATTTTCCCCGTGTATAAGATGCCCCCATGTATAAGATGACCCCTACTTTTTGAGCCCACAATTAAGAAATAAATTTATTTATATATTTAATTGCAACATTCCGTGTACAGTCATATATCGGGATGAAGTAGCTTCAGCTTAAGCATTTTTGGGTTGCGCTCCACAGCGACCCAGAAGTAACGGGGCGAGTTACTTCTGGGTTTCGCCGCTCGCGCATGTGCAGATGCTCAAAATGACGTCACGCGCATGCGCAGAAGTGGCAAATCGCGACACGCACACACAGAGACATGGGTTGCGTTCGCTTCAGGATGCGAACAGGGCTCCCGTTCGCATCCAGAGGTACCCCTGTATAAGACGAAGCCCCAATTTTAAACTTAAAAAAAATGGGGGGGAATAGTATTATACACGGGAAAATACAGTAAATAAATGCACCAAATGCTCTGCCTAATCAGATGCCGATGCCGCCAAAGCACTGTACCGGCGTCCCCGTGGGCGCCAGCGACGCAGAGAAAAACACACACACACACGAACGCTCAGGTATGCAGGTTAGGCCTTGTCTGGTCAAGTCTAGAGCCGAACCTCCCAGCAGGAGAGGGTGGGGAAGCCTCCGGGCTACAGATGCTAACACAGCAGAGGCGCAGGTCACAAACTATGCAGACGGTCGAGGCAGCCGGCCAGTCGCTCTGCTCCCTGGGCACCTTTCAACAGGCAGCTGTGCTTTCCGCCTCTGAAGAATGAAGCTGAGATCCGTCAGCTGACGCAGGGCGGGCCTGTCACTCGAGGAAGTCTCCCCGAGGCCACCCGACAGCCTCGCTCCTGCCTGCTGGGTCCGGGCTGCTTCTCCTTTCGCTCCTCGAAGCCTGGCGGAGGGCCGCTCGCATGACCTGCAGAGCATTGTGGTCCCACGGTGAGTGAGGCGCGCTTTGAGGGCTTAATAACAGAGGTGCTTCAGAGCAAGGGACAGAGAAGGCAGGTCTGTTTGGGCAAGGGGACGGCCGCCGGTCTCTTTTCTGTTTTCAACAAACGCTGAGCATTCGTGCTGCTCCCGGGCGAGCCGCAACAAGTCGGCGGGGTTGAGTCACCAGGGCGGCGAGAGAACGAAAAACCGGGAAGTGTGTCCGCAGGTTAAGATCAGGGAAAACTTCGGCCCCAGAAGCTAAGCTTCTAAGTCAGGGCTTTTGCTTAGGGCATGCTAAGCTTTCAGAGAGAACCGCAGCGCCCCTGGGCATGGGCAGAGTGCGTCGCCACCCCACGCTGAGTTAACAGGCCTCAGGCATTTGAGGCTGGGCACATGGGAATTAATGCGCCAAAGGCCCATGAAAAGCCCGAAAGAATCGTAGAATTGGAACGCCAAGGGTTCACTAGTCCACCCCCTGCAATGTTGAAACTCAGCACCACTGGGAAAGCTAGTCTGAGTGGTTATCGTCCTTTAAGATGAGACCATGTGGGGGCAGAATGTAGAAAGCGTTTGCCAGAGGGCATCTTCTGGGGCTGTGAACATTTGGCCACAATGCTATCCCAATGGAGAGAATGGTTCTGGGTGCATGGCTGAGTGCCTTACTTTCTTTGGAGAGTGTACAGCAGGCGCTAGTCCTCAAGGCTTGAAAATGCAGCTGCACAAAGGTGATTCATGGGTGAGGCACAGATTAGCCTTTTTTCTGGTTTCCGGTACCTTTGGCAAAGGGAGCAGGCCACAGTTTTCCAACGTGAGGACAGCTTGCCTCAGCCCTGTAAGAACCGCGTTGCCGTATCAGACCCAAATAGTTCCATCTTGCTTTGCATCCCGGTTCCTGACACTGTGGACAGCCAGGTGTCTCCCTGAGAAAGCCCCCTGCCACTATTTCTCCCCGCTATCAAATGTTCAAAAAGGTAGCCTATCCCTGTATATGGAGGTTCCTGTAGACAGATGCAGCCTCTCCAAGAATCTGTGCAACCCTTTCTTTGAACGGCAGACTAACCTAGCAGCCGCCACCCCGTCATGTGGAAGGAAGTTCCACAGGTCAACCACAAGTTGCCTTTTAGGGCCTCCCGCCAATCAAATTCCCTCGGCAAAAAACCCTAAATTCCACGCTTGCGAGACAGGGAAGTCCACCCTCACCCCCTTCTCTCCCCGTGCTGTTCCCAATTTCAAAAGCTTCGCTCGCATTTCCCCATCGACGCCTTTCAAGTTCCGCTTTTCTCCTTTTCGCTGAGATGGAGGAAATGTGGAAAAACAGTTTCGCCTCGCAGTTTTGCCTGTTTCTGCTTCTGTTGCCACTAACCTGAGCATGGACTTGAGGAGACAGCTGGGAATGGGGGACCCTCATTTTATGTCGCCTTGCTGTGACTCTAGCTGAGTGACCCAGCCCTCATAGAATGAGAGGAACGTACGAGGGCTGCACCTGTTGGATTTCTGCCTGCTGCTCAGCTACCCAGACCCTGCCAGGATACAGTGGGGGGGTGGCACACCTAGAGGAAATGGCTCTCCTCCCAGATATGCCTTCTGAGGGCTTGCGCCTGCGTCCACACACCGTCAAGGATGTTTATTTCAGTAACCAGCAATTAAGACACACTCATTTATTATTACACGGAGCCAGGAAGCCATTAAGTGGCAAGGCTAAACTGCGGCTCGTCAGCCAGCTAATTAGCATCCTCCTCTTGGAACAGAGGAATCATTAAAAGGGGACAGGATATGTAAGCGGCAAGGATGTAGCTGCAAGAATCTTTTTTGTTACTCGTTTTTGTTTTTTTCCTTTGCAAACCACACAAGGATCTGGAACACAGGAAGAAGAGAGCGTGATGCCTTTGTCAGAGTCAGGCCGGTGGGGTTCATCCAGCTGAGTGTTCCTCACACTTACTGGCAGGTGGTCTCCAGGGTTTCAGACAGGGGTCTCTTACCTGGGTATGCCTTTTGGGACCGTCTGCCTGCAAAGCAGAGATATAATTTATTATTATTATTATTATTATTATTATTATTATTATTATTATTATTATTATTAATATTTATTTATTTATTTATTTATTTATTTATTTATTTATTTATTTATGCCCCGCCCATCTGGCTGAGTTTCCCCAGCCACTCTGGGTGGCTCCCAATTGAGTGTTATAAACAATACAGCATTAAATATTAAAAACTTCCCTAAACAGGGCTGCCTTCAAATGTCTTTTAAAGATAGGATAGCTGCTTATTTCCTTCACATCTGGTGGGAGGGTGTTCCACAGGGTGGGCGCCACCACCGAGAAGGCCCTCTGTCTGGTTCCCTGTAACCTCACTTCTCGCAATGAGGGAACTGCCAGAAGGCCCTCAGTGCTGAACCTCAGTGTCCAGACAGAACGATGGGGATGGAGACGCTCCTTCAGGTATACAGGACCTAGGCCGTTTAGGGCTTTCAAGGTCAACATGAACACTTTGAATTGTGCTTGGAAAAGTACTGGGAGCCAATGCAGATCTCTCAGGACCAGTGTTATGTGGTCCCGACGGCCGCTCCCAGTCACCAGTCTAGCTGCCGCATTCTGGATTAGTTGTAGTTTCTGGATCACCTTCAAAGGTAGCCCCACGTAGAGCGCATTGCAGTAGTCCAAGCGGGAGATAACCAGAGCATGCACCACTCTGGCGAGACAGTTCGTGGGCAGGTAGGGTCTCATCCTGCGTACCAGATGGAGCTGGTAGACAGCCACCCTAGACACAGAATTAACCTGCACCTCCATGGACAGCTGTGAGTCCAGAATGACTCCCGGGCTGCGCACCTGAGCTACTATCCTTTCCTTTGAAATGAATAAGATTCCAGTCCTGATGGTTCTGAATAAGGGTTGGTTTAAACTGGGGGGAAAGAAGTTGCTTTCTGCTGAATTAGACCATTGGTTCATCTCACTCAGTGTTGTCTGCACTGACTGGCAGCAGCTGTCCAGGTTTTCAGACAGGAGACAATTCCAGGGATTGAACCCAGAAGCTTCTGCATGTGAATCATGTACTGCACAACAGTCGTACCTTGGAAGTCGAACAGAATCTGTTCCAGAAGTCCGTTCGACTTCCAAAAAGTCCGGAAACCAAGGCACGGCTTCCGATTGGCTGCAGGAAGCTCCTGCAGCCAATCGGAAGCCACGAAAGTCGTGCCAGATGTTCAGGTTCCAAAGAACGTTTGCAAACCAGAACACTCACTTCCGGGTTTGCGGCGTTCGGGAGCCAAAATGTCCGAGTACCAAGGCACTCAGGGTCCAAGTTATGACTGTACTCCCTTTGAAATACAGTAGTACCTCAGGTTAAGTACTTAATTCGTTACGGAGTCCATTCTTAACCTGAAACTGTTCTTAACCTGAAGCACCACTTTAGCTAATGGGGCCTCCTGCTGCTGCCGCGCCACCGGAACACGATTTCTGTTCTCATCCTGAAGCAAAGTTCTTAACCCGAGGTACTATTTCTGGGTTAGCGGAGTCTGTAACCTGAAGCGTCTGTAACCCGAGGTACCACTGTAATGCTAGGTTCCCAATCCTTGTCAAGGGCTGACTTAGGAAGCAGCTACAGTGGTACTTCCAGTCGCGGACAGGATCCGTTCTGGAGCTCCAGTCAGATCCCGAGGTTTCTGCAACCTCAGGGACCGCTTCTGTGCATGTGGCAAAACCCGGAAAAATACTTCCAGGTTTGCTGCGTACATATCCCAAAGGATACGTAACCGGAGGTGAACCTAAGTAGAGGTACCACTGTACTTTGACCATTGAGTTCTGCAGCTTTCCTTCAAAAATAAAATAATGTTCCAGTCTTCATTGTCCCCATATAAGGGGCTGATTTAAACAGCAATGTCGGAAACTGCCTTAAGTCGAGTTTGGACGGCCATCTGTCTCGGGTGCTCTACGATTCTACGAAGTCCAACCACTGACCCGTTTAGAGATGTCACTGGGGATTGAGCTTCTGCATGCAAAGCAGGTGCTCTAACCACTGAGCAGTGCAGCCCTCCCCTTCAAGGATCCAAGAAGCATGGCAAGGTGTGGTGTGAGCAGATTGTAAGGGACTACATTTCCCTACGACTAAAGACTAGAGGCTCTCATCATGCCAGCCACCAAAGTTTTCCTTGCAAACAGGGACCTCGACTCTGCCTTTTCCCGGAGCTGATGATTCTCTCGCTCAAGATGTTCATCCCAAAAAAAGAAAGTACCATATTTTTTGCTCTATAAGACTCACTTTTTCCCTCCTAAAAAGTAAGGGGAAATGTGTGTGTGTCTTATGGAGCGAATGCAGGCTGCGCAGCTATCCCAGAAGCCAGATCAGCAAGAGGGATTGCTGTTTTCACTGCGCAGCGATCCCTCTTGCTGTTCTGGCTTCTGAGATTCAGAATATTTTTTTTCTTGTTTTCCTCCTCCAAAAACTAGGTGCGTCTTGTGGTCTGGTGCGTGTTACGGGGCGAGAAATACGGTAATTGGGCAGAGGGGCAGAGCGAAAGGTCAGGAGGGCTCTATTGTGTGCCGCTCAACCACCACCTTGAAACTCTGAAACAGACTTCAGGAAGGAGCTGAGCTTGTTGGCTTGCGACAGAAGGATAAAAACAGGAAACCCCAGTGCATCTGTGGGGGTGGCGAGGAGAAGAGAAGGAAAGGAAACGCTGACTTTTAAAAATATATTCCGAAGCATCGTGAGAAGGCAGGGCTGCAACGGTGCCTGGCAGATCCCCCTCGCACGCTGGTTTTAAAAAGAAGAGGAGACAGAAAAAATCAGCTTTGCGCTGCAAGCCGCATTTGGCTATTTGGCGGTGCGCTGGTTCACAGGAGCGGAAGGAGAGGCCTGTTCCGTCGCGGTGTAGGCGCACGAAGACTGCCACGACCCCACGTTCTGCGCTGGGCATCCCTGAACATCTCACCCGATTGAGGAGGTACGGAGAGACCAAGCAGAGATTAAATCATTGCAATTAAATTTTTAAAAAAGAGTTAAGGTAGGTTCGGTTCCCAGAGGGATAGCCACGTTCGTCTGTCTTTCTGCCAAAGCAGCGGCGTCTTAAAGCAAGATTTATCTGAGGCCCACTTCCTCACAGTGAGCAAAAACCACAGGCACGTCATGTGCAGAAATGCAGAACTGCCCCGGTTTGCCACATCACTCCGAGACTCTCAGATTTAGCTTCTTCTTCCGAACCCAGCTGGCATTTTGGGTCCGTCGTTCATGCCCAGCATCAACTGCCTTGTTCCTTATCTGAGCATGCAAAGATACCTTCCTGCGGTCAGTTCCGCAGATGTTGGCTGCTTCCAGTGTCCCATAGATGGATGAGAATATTTTTTCTCCACACCCGCCCCTCTGGCAGAAACGCACGCATACACCCTTCCTTTATTGCAGGAATGCGGAATATACAGTGGGCGTTTGGGTTGCGAACATGATCAGTGCACGTTCGCAACCGGCAGCGGTGCGTCTGCACACGTGTGGGTTGCGATTCGGCGCTTCTGCGCATGCGCAAAGTGCAATTTAGTGCTTCTGCGCATGCGCGACTGCCAAAAACCCGGAAGTAACCTGAGAAGACACTGAGGTCCAGCGCCGAGGGCCTTCTGGCATTTCCCTCCCTGCGAGAAGCCAAGTTACAGGGAACCAGGCAGAGGGCCTTCTCGGTGGTGGCACCCGCCCTGTGGAACGCCCTCCCACTGGATGTCAAAGAGAACAACAACTACCAGACTTTTAGAAGACATCTGAAGGCAGCCCTGTTTAGGGAAGCTTTTAATGTTTAATAGGTTATTGTATTTTGGTGTTTTGTTGGAAGCTGCCCAGAGTGGTTGGAGAAACCCAGCCAGATGGGCGGGGTATAAATAAATTATTATTATTATTATTATTATTATTATTATTATTATTATTATTATGGTACTTCCGGGTTTTGGTGGGTGCATAACCCAAAAACACGCAACCTGAAGTGGCTGTAACCCGAGGTATGACTGTATACATATATATTTCTGTCGAGGGCCACATTAATAGAATCATAGAATTGTAGGGTGGGAAGGGAACTCAAGAGTCTTGTAGACCAACCCCATGCAATGCAGGAATCACAGCTAGAATCATAGAACTGTAGAGTTGGAAGGGACCATGGCGGTCATCTAGACCAACCCCCTGCAATGCAGGGGTCTCAGCTAAAGCATCCATCCGACCAATGCTTACAAACCTCCAAGGAAGGAGATTCCACCACTCTTACTCTCAGAAAGTTCTTCCTGGTGCTTCATTAGAATCTTGTTTCTTGTACCTTGAAGACGTTGATTTGGGTCCTACCTTCCAGAGCAGCAGAAAACAAGCTTGCTCCATCTCCCATGTGACAGCCCATGTGATGGCTATGCGGTGATTGATTAGAAGCTTTGCTTGCCCCCGGAGTCCACACGCTTCCTCTGCGGTGCTCTGCTCCCTCTGGGCAGCCTCCAGCTTCAGCAGAGTGATACACAGCGTAGAAGCAGAAGTGGTTAGCCGTGTGTGCGTAACAAATCAGGCTTAACGCACGCTTTCTTCCTTATCTTACAAATAGCTTTATTCTGGTACAGATCATAACTCTCCTGGTGACAAAGCACACATTTTCTGCTCCTCTCCCGGAACGGAGCAACACACAGACTGAGAGACACAGTAGAACACTCCCCTCAGTATTCTAAACACGCCTCAGAATGTGAGACGTCACTCAGAACTTCTTAACCCTGTAAGTTCTGACTCTCTCCATAATGGCTTCAGATATTTGAAGCTGACTAGCTTATCTACCCAGCTTCCTCAATCGTTCCTCATCAGGCTTTCCAGACCCTTGATCATCTTGGTCGCCCTCCTCTGCACACCTTCCAGCTCATCAATATCCTTCTCAAACTGTGGCGCCCAGAACTGGACGCATAATTCCACGTGGGATCTGACCAAGGCAGAATACAGCAGTACAGTCATACCTCACGTTACGTCTGCTTCATGCTACGTTCTTTCAGGTTACATCCCGCAGCAACTCAGAAGTACTGGAAAGGGTTACTTCCAGGTTTTGCCACTCGCGCATGCACAGACGTGCAAAATGACGTCATGCGCATGCGCAGAAGCAGCGGATCGCAACCCACATGTGCGCAGATGCGTCGCTGCAGGTTGTGTTCTTTTCATGTTCCGAACGGGCCTCCGGAATGGATCCTGTTTGCAACCAGAGGTACCACTGTATTATCACTCCCCTTGATCTGGACACTAGACTTCTGTCAATGCAGCCTAGAATTGCATTGGATTTTTTTTTGCTGCTGCAGCAAAAATGAGTATCTGTCTGGGTCTGCATGCTGACAATGGGCAAGGCTAGAGCCACTGGTAGGCAGTGTTATAGACTTCTGTCTGTCTGTCTGTCTGTCTGTCTGTCTGTCTGTCTCTCTCTCTCTCTCTCTCTCTCTCTCTCTCTCTCTCTCTCTCTCTCTTCTGTCACCCACCACACACTTTCCCTGCTTTGCTCCTCTCCCTCAGTGCTATCCCCACCCCCATGAAATTACCCCAGGGGCTGCATGCCCAACCCTTGATTTTGTTGGTGGCAAGGGGGGAGAAAATTGTATAAAAGGAGAATTCCATGGAAGCCAAGATCCAGGTTTGGGGCAAGTACTCTTTGGTAAGAGAACCCTTCTAGAGATTTAAAATCACAAAATAAGTGTGGAAACATAGGTTGTGAGGCTTTTAAAATATGCTCTCGTGAATGAGCTCCAGAATAGTCCCCTCTTCCCCAAGAAAAAGGCGACATGTTTGGTAAGTTAAAATGGTTTACTTACAAACTCTCTAAAGGTCATGTTCATGTGCTTTTTCCAGACAGCATTCAGAAAACAATGCAGAGGCAGTAAAACATAGCTTCACTACAATGCTGAAAGTTCTTAAATTATTGGTATAGGAACACAAGAATGGCTTGTAAGAGCCATGCGGTCTGAGCTTGGAGCAACCAGCTCATTGAGTTTCTCAGGTAGATTGGAGGGGAACAAAGTCTTGATTACCTAAGTCCCTCCCAAGGTGAGCTAAGCCTGGCAGGACAGCTTACTCTATGGTTTTAACCCCTTCATGTATTAATTAAGACTTAAGCATGTTGGTTATATTGAGCTGGTTATCCCACAGATAACTCCTATATTCCTCACCTTTGAATTCTGGTTCGACACGGAGAATGTTCAGACAGACCACACAGACACAACACTGTCCCGAGAAGGCTCTCTCAGCATCCATTCTCCCTCTCACACACAAACAGAAGCCAGTTAAAAACGACAGTTAGTGGAATAACAGTCACAACAGAAACGGAATGCCGTTCTCATGTGACTCACAGTCAGCATATCACATGAGAGGGGGGAAACCCCATGTTAAAAGTACACAGTAATTTAACGTAAGTAAATATTCCCATTTCAGGAAATTAAGTAATTATCCTTAACAGTGGCCTGGGGAGAGGGGGTTATCCTGGGGCGAGTCTAGACAGCCTTATAAAACCTCTCTGTTGCCTTTTCCAGGCAGCCACGATGGAGGCGTTCAGCTCCCGCAACTTGGCCATGCAGGCCGAGAAGAAGATTCTCAGCCGGATGGCCAGCAAGTCCATGGCCAATATGTTCATTGACGACACCAGCAGCGAGATCCTGGACGAGCTCTACCGGATCTCCAAGGAGTACACGCAGAACCGGACCGAGTCCCAAAAGGTCATCAAGAACCTCATCAAGGTGGCGGTCAAGATCTCCGTCCTGTACCGCAACAACCGCTTCAGCCCCGAGGAGCTGGGCCTGGCGGAGGAGTTCAAGAGGAAACTCCACCAAGGAGCCATGACGGCCATCAGCTTCCACGAGGTGGAGTTCACCTTCGAGAAGGCCGTCCTGGCTGAGCTGCTGAGAGATTGCCGGGACCTGCTACTCCGGCTGGTCGAGAAGCACCTGACGCCCAAGTCTCACGGGCGCATCCGCCACGTCTTCGACCACTTCGCCGACACAGAGCTCCTGGCCAAGCTGTACAGCCCTGGGGAGCCCTACCAGCCACGGCTGAAGAAGATCTGTGAGGGGATGAACCGTCTCATCGATGAGGGGAAGTTGTGAAACCCACCGAGGAGGAGGAGAGGAGAAAATAGGTGGGAAGGAACACACACGAGGGGTGGGGAGGGGGAGACACGAAATTTAACATTGGCCAAATCCTTCAAGGACCTAGGGATTCAGATAGACTGCCTCTGGACCTGGGGGATCCATAAGAAGAGAGCCCTGCTGGATCAAGGGAGAGGGGACTTGTTGTGGATAAACATATCAGACGACACAGCGATTCTTCAAACAGCTCTTGTTTATTCACAGGCCAGGACAGAACTGAACTGAAGGGCTCAGTCAGCCTGCTTATATAGAGCTCCAGTACCACGTTACTGTAACAACTTTCTAAAACTATCCAATCACTGAACGTCACTTTCGATCCTTCATTTGCATAACTATCTACAGTATCCCCCTGCTGGCCCAGGGTGAGAACTTCAGTACATAACAGGACTCATCCACTCTCACGGTGGTCAAATGCCTGTAAGAAGCTAGGGGTCCAGGTAGACTGCTTCTGGGCCTGGAGGTTCTGTCAGGGCATGAGACGAACCCTGTTGGATCAGGCCAGCTGGAGAAGAATAAATGGGTTCGCCCTGCGGTGAGAAAACGAGACGAGGGGTACTTCTTGTGATCTCTTTGGCAGGCCGGTAGCACCCACAGACCTTGTTTGCGGAGTGGCCCGATCAGAAACTCAGCCCCTCCCAGCCTCCCTTCCTATGTCTTCGGAAGCCTGCGTGCTCCACAGCTCATTTTTGCAGCCGATAAGGACTAGAAACTTGGGAATGAAAGCTGAGTTTCGAAAAATCTGGAGGGGAGAGTGATGGGCAGTAAACCTCAAAACCATCTCTGGCTGCGTACACCGGACTTATTACAGCTCCATCCCAAACCTTCCTGGTCCATCATCAATGAGAAGAAATGTGTTTTATATTCTTTAAATGCTGTTTGCAGATGTTTACTTTGTTATGTTTGGTGCGGGGGGAGTGGGAGAGACCTTGCCACTATTTTTTAATTATTATTATTTGCTTCTCCTCTGGAGTAACAGATCCTTTCAACGTCTGTATCACCACCTCTGGCTGTTGATCATGGTGGTATCTGACAAGGTTGATGGGAACCATAGAGCTCAAGCACCAGTTGATGGAAAAGCGTTCCCTAAGAAAAGGGACCGTTTGCTAAACCGCTCTGGGAATCATAGCTCTATGACGGGGTTGGGAGGTCTCTTAACAATGCTTAGCACCCTTAGCAAACTATAGTTCCCAGGATTTTAGTTATAGAGATAAGATAAATGAAAGAGGGTAAGGCTTTGCTGATTTGATTATTTAAATGGGAATACAAGAAGGGGAGGTGTGAGGAAGTCAAAGAAACAAGCAAATGAGTTTTAAGTTATGAAAAAGAATTGTTTTTAATTTTTCTTATTTTTTCTGTGTGTTTATTCTTTTTTTGGTTTTTTTATTATGTGTTTTTGTATAATTGTTTTTGTAAAATCTTAATAAATATTTCTTTTTAAAAAAAACTATAATTCCCAGGATTTCTCGGGGGGGGGGGGAGGGAGCCACGGCTGTTTAAAGCGGCAGGCACAGAGCTTTAAGTGTATTGCGGCCTTGGTGAGTTGCAGGCAACAGTCCATCCCTCGCTGCAAGATCAGCACCCTGGACAGCTGCCCCAAAGGAAGACCAGCTTGCAGCAAAAAAACCGGGTTGCTCTCTCTTTCTTCCCTTGACCATCTGGGAAGCGTTTTGCTCAAGATCTCAGGGATTTCGACTCAGGGATTGCACAGACTGAAAACCAAACAAATAAATGTTTCTTTTCAAATGCACAGTGTTCCCATTTCCTTAAGACAGGCAGCCATGGCGGGGCAGAAGAAGAAGGGGCAGCCAAAACCGTGAGCCCCCTGCAGACCCACCTGGCCCAGTCCTGCCGTCTAGGATAGGGAGGTTGAGAAACGGCCTGCTTTTGTTTCAATAGCTTTCTCATTGGTCCTTCTTCGGCTCCTCAGATTTAAACAGCCGCTTGCAATTTTTTTTAAAAAAAAAAGGAAAGTCCTCGTGGAAGTTCTCTATCATTTTTGGCATGCGTTTATCCCAATGCACAGGATTCTGTCTCGCAAACACATTTTTGCAAGCCGTTTTTGCAATATAAGGTGTTTCTGTACATCACTTTGCCTATCTTTCACATTATTTGAAACCAGAGAGGTCTGGGTTTTTTTAGGACCCACGCTATTTCTGCGATTGTAAGTTGTTTTCAACTGTTAATATTGCATTTAAACGTTGTCATCCTCCCTGGCACCTTGGGGTGAAGAACAGGTAATAAACAGCAGCAGCAACATTCTCTTTTTTTCTCTCCAGGTTCCCCACCCCTCCTCCTTGGAGAACCCCATCACGAAATTAAGAAAAGTGTGAATTTGGAATAATAGCCACAATTTGCTTCAAGAAGTGCAATTGCAATATGAACCAGAGCAAATTTCTCGCCTTCCCAGCCCACTCCCTATCCAATGTTGCTTGTTGCCAACTATTTTTTTAATACGGGGCAGGTGAGAGTAGGCTCAGCTTGAAGCTGGCAAGGACTGTGGAGCCCATCATCCTGGCTCCACTGACTGACTTGTTTCCTTTGGGCAGAGATGCTCATGAGAAGACCATGAGAGACCTGCCTGAAGGGGTTAAAACCATAGAGTAAGCTGTCCTGCCGGGATTAGCTCACCTTAGGAGGTAATCAACTACCCCTGCCAACAAAGGAATCTAGATCAGGCACGGGCAAACTCGGCCCTCCAGATGTTTTGGGACTACAACTCCCATCATCCCTAGCTAACAGGACCAGTGGTCAGGAATGATGGGAGTTGTAGTCCCAAAACATCTGGAGGGCTGAGTTTGCCTATGCCTGATTTGGATAGACTGCATCTGAATCTGGAGGTTCCATAAGAACACCCAAACAGCCCTGTAGCTGTTTAAGCATCCTATTCTCACAGTGGCCCATATAGTGGTAACTATACATAATTTTTATTTATTTATTTAGTCATTCATTCATTCATTCCCTGCCCATCTGGCTGGGCTTCCCCAGCCACTCTGGGCAGCTTCCAACCAAATATTAAAATACAGTAATGGCTCAAACATTAAAAGCTTCCCTAAACAGGGCTGCCTTCGGATGTCGTCTAAAGTCTGGCAGTTGTTGTTCTCTTTGACATCTGGTGGGAGGGCGTTCCACAGGGTGGGCGCCACCACCGAGAAGGCCCTCTGCCTGGTTCCCTGTAACCTCTCTTCTCGCAGGGAGGGAACTGCCAGAAGGCCCTCGGAGCTGGATCTCAGTGTCCGGGCAGAATGATGGGGGTGGAGACGCTCCTTCAGATATACTGGACCGAGGCCATTTAGGGCTTTAAAGGTCAGCACCAACATTTCTGCTGAGAAACATACTGGGAGCCAATGTAGGTCTTTCAGGACCAGTGTTATGTGGTCTCGGCCACCACTCCCAGTCACCAGTCTAGCTGCCGCATTCTGGATTAGTTGTAGTTTCCGGGTCACTTTCAAAGGGAGCCCCAAGCAGAGTGCATTGCAGTAGTCCAAGCGGGAGATAACCAGAGCATGCGTCACTCTTGCAAGACAGTCTGGGGACAGGGAGGGTACCAGATGGAGCTGGTAAACAGCTGCCCTGGACACAGAATTAACCTGCGCCTCCATGGACAGCTATGAGTCCAAAACTACTCCAGGCCGCGCACCTGGTCCTTCTGGGGCACAGCTACCCCATTCAGGACCAGGGAATCCTCCACACCTGCCCGTCTCCTGTCCCCCAAAAACAGTACTTCTGTCTTGTCAGGATTCAACCTCAATCTGTTAGCCGCCATCCATCCTCCAACCGCCTTTTTGTCCTCTGATGCTCTTTTAAAGCCACTCAAGTTGCTGGCCCTCACTGCCTCCCGCGGCACCCAGTTCCATAGTTTCGCTATCCTCCCATGTCCAGAAACGCTTTCTTTCGACTGTCCTGAATCCGTCCACATTCAGCTCCGTTGGGTGGGCTCTCCCAGCTCCTAGCATTAGGGAAAAGGTAGAAAAGCCTCTTTTCTCTCTCATCCTTTTTACTCAGGAGCTTGAGGCCTAGAATCTTAACTTTTTTTAGATTTGCAAGCAGGTGGCATTTGGAGGTAGACTGAACACAGCCATGGAGGTTCCATCTAGCTTTAACAAGCAAATCGGTGCTTACACGAGGATTTAAGTGTACAAGAACTGCACCGGGTCCTGCCAAACGGAGAAACCTGAGGCAGATCCCTGCAGACCAGTCTTCCTGTTTCACACAGCAGCCCGCCAGCTGCTTCCGGGAATCCCACAAGAAGGCCTGGAAGGAAACAGACTTCCCTTGTTTTTCCCCTCCACCACCACCAGCAACATCTGCTATTCAAAGATAGATTGTGCTTGGACACAGAGGCTTAATTAAGCTGTTATAACTCTTGCAGGCTAAATCGTTAAAAAGGAAAGGAGGAATCCCAGATTCCACTTTCCTGTGGGTGGGAGAAAGAGTTGAAGTGGCGAAGGACCCTACTAGATCAGGTCAAGCTAGCCTGGACGAAAATTGTCTACCCAAAACCTCACTCTTGTGGTTTATCACCACAACAGCTACTCACTTTGACTTTTAGTAAAGCAAACAGTCTAATTTGTCAGCGCCTAAATGATATCGAGCGTCAGAACAACTTGGCCACAATAAGGACATTTTGCCCATGGTATGACTATTTTCCACCTTCCAATTTTGACTCTCTGGCACCCTAGCTGCATAACCTAGCAATTCTAAAATATAGACGCGCTTTTACTCTTGCAAGATTGAACGTATTGCCCTCGGCTGGACTTGAGGGACGATTCCAACAGATTCCACATGAAAAACGCTCATGTCCCTGTAAAGATGGCAGCCCCGAATCAGTGGCGCATGCCCTTCTTTATAAAGACTTGAGGAATAAGATTATCACCCCTCTTTTATTATCCATTCTGGGTCACCCAACCACTGCCAGAGTGTCCTTTCTCTTGGCAGATCCAAGATGAACAGGTGACAGCAAAGGTTGCAAGGTTTTTAGCTGGGGCAATCAGAATAAGATCCACTATTTGACTATTGATTCAATACCCTGAAATGTAAAGTTTATATAATTGACTTTTTATTTATATTCTTTGCATATCGTATTGTTGTTTTATTGCTATGGCCAATGGCTGATGCAAATATTCATTCATTCATTCATTCATATTTGCATCAATGGCTGATGCAAATATTCATTCATTCATTCATTCATTCAAAGCTGGGTTTGGCTAACCCATTCCCCCACAGAGGCAATACGGGCTGCAGCACATCAGGTAGACTGCTCCTGTCCATGGAATCCCAGCCTGAAGGATGCTCTCTCCCATTCCTGGGATATTGTATACTGAAGAAGGTTTTATTTTCAAAGTATGTGAAAGAAGTTATTGTAAAAAGCCCCTCTGGATGGCACATATCCCCACCCCTGGCTTCAGTGCCCCCCACTGAAGATGGAAAGAAATCTAGCCCAGAGCATTGACTCATGTAGAGGGACGGACGGCAGGCAGCCTCTTCCAAAGACAGCCTGCTCCACTGCACCCCCAGATTGGGGGGAGGCAATGGGACACTAGGACCCACGTACCTACGGGACCGCCCCTCCTGGTATCCCCCGCGGAGGACCTTAAGGTCCACAAATAACATTTCGGACGTCCCGAGCCTCAAGGAGGTTAGATTGATCTCAACTAGGACCAGGGCCTTTTCAGCACTGGCCCTGACTTGATGGAACGCTCTGTCACAAGAGACCAGGGCCCTGCGGGACTTGACATCTTTCCGCAGGGCCTGCAAGACAGAAATTCTGCCTGGCCTTTGGTTTGGACTCAGTCTGACCCATGTTTCCCTCCCCTTATTATTTATCAGCTACTTTAAAATGAGGCTGCATTTTAAATTGCATTTTAACCTGTATTTTAAATTGGTCCCCCCCCTCTCTTTTCCCCTATTATGTTTTTACTGTGATTTTATTTACTGTGATTTTATTGGTGTTAGCTGCCCTGAGCCCGGCTCTGGCCGGGGAGGGCAGGGTATAAATAACATTTATTTTTATTTTTATTTTTATTTTTATTTTTATTTTTATTTTTATTATTATCCCACTTACGGGGAAACCCCAAGGACAAAATCCCAACATGTTGCTCGTGGACATGCTGTGCAGCTCCCAGGTTGCCAGCGACCATTACAGACAAAAAACAAACAGAGTCAGACAGGCACAGAGACAAACTTGGAAGTCAGCAAAAACTGCCGGTTGTTTTAATCACAGGGGAGGCAGTACAACAAGAGGACTCCCGGAAGTCTGCGGGGTGAGGAGATGGAGCCTTGGAAGTGGAAGGGGGGTGGGCTGGAACGGCTCAGGAATCCCACCGTTAAGTCGAGCACAGACCCAACAAGCCCTCGCCCGACGCCCAGCCACACCGGGCATCCCACGGCGGCCACCCCAGCCCTAAACTGACGGCCGGAAAACAAGGGAGAGGTTTCCCATAGCACAACAGCGCCCCCTTCACTTCTGTTCAGCCAGCTACTCTATATATACCACGGGGGGGGGCATTAAGGGAAGGTTGTCCTCGGACTTTGAGGATGGGCAAGAAAGCACTTAAGGTGATAAATATGATGGAGGAGGAGGGAGAAAACGAAGGTACACAGAGACAAAGACGCACAAAGAGTCTGTTCAAAATCCAGGAGGCAGGGATGGGCAACGTTGTCGATGATGCTGATGCCGCAGAGGACCTTTCCGAAGCGCCCGTCTACGGGGGTCGTCCGTCCTCCAAAAACAATTCCCGGCTCCTTGGCTGTTTGCAGCGGGAGAGTCCCCTTACCGGTGGGTCCGGTGGGGTGGGGGGCAAAGGGACGGGGGAGCTCTCTTGCGGTCACCGGAGCCCCACGGACAGCGGAAGGAGGGAAGTGGCGTCGCTCAGAGCTTGAAGATTTCGTCCTCTTGGTCGCGGAGGGTGTCGGCACGGGCGATTTTGGTGAGGGGCACGGGACCCAGGACAGCGCGGGAAGAAGCCTCATTCTGGTAGGAGGAAGGAGAGGAGGCGGCCGTGGAGTGGGGAGATCCTGGCTCGCTCCCAGAAACCCTGAAGTGTGGGAAAGGGAAATATATGAGAGAGTGAGAGAGAGAGAGAGAGACGTGTGTTCTGCTACAGCTGCTGTTGACAAGGATTTGCAGTTGTGCCCCTTGTGGACGCGGGTGGCGCTGTGGGTTAAACCACAGAGCCTAGGACTTGCCGATCAGAAGGTCGGTGGTTCGAATCCCCGCCATGGGGCGAGCTCCCGTTGCTCGGTCCCTGCTCCTGCCAACCTAGCAGTTTGAAAGCACGTCCAAGTGCAAGTAGATAAATAGGTACCACTGCGGTGGGAAGGTAAACGGCGTTTCCGTGCGCTGCTCTGGTTCGCCAGAAGCGGCTTAGTCATGCTGGCCGCATTATCCGGAAGCTGTATGCCGGCTCCCTTGGCCAATAAAGTGAGATGAGCGCCGCAACCCCAGAGTCGATCATGACTAAACCCAATGGTCAGGGGTCCCTTTACCTTTACCTACCCTTGTGGATCAGACCTACCTAGCCCAAAGTGGGTCGACCGCAGGCCTGTGGGAAAACCGCTGGGGAAATTTTGGTTTAGGGTGGAGATTGCTCAGAGACTCTACATATGGTGGCAGTCTGTCTCCAAGCACCAGGGGCAACCGGCTCAGAGAAACCGTTGCTTTCATGCCTCACTTGCAGACTTCCTAGAAGTCTTCAGCTGACCAGAGGAGCTGGGCCAGGCAGACCAGCCCACAGCCTGATTCAACAGGACTCTTCTCCCCTCCAGCAGGGGAGGCCCCTAAAGTGGAAACAGGGACCCCGGCCTCTTCCCCAATCTAGTTGGCCTCAAGGGAGCCTCCACGCTATGGAGCAGTCTACCTCTGAATGCCCACATCCAGGGGACTTGGAGCTGGAATTGGCCATTCCCTGCTTGCCCTTGGCATCTGGTGCTCAGGGGAGCGGTACACTGCCCCTGGAGACTGGATTTCTATTCAGCCAACCCAGTTAACAGTTGCTAAAGGTAAAGGGACCCCTGACCATTAGGTCCAGCCGTGGCCAACTCTGGGGTTGCGGCGCTCATCTCGCTTTACTGGCCGAGGGAGCTTCCGGGTCATGTGGCCAGCAGGACTAAGCCGCTTCTGGCGAACCAGAGCAGCGCACGGAAATGCCGTTTACCTTCCCGCCGGAGCGGTACCTATTTATCTACTTGCACTTTGACGTGCTTTCGAACTGCTAGGTTGGCAGGAGCAGGGACCGAGCAACAGGAGCTCACCCCATCGTGGGGATTCGAACCGCCGACCTTCTGATCGGCAAGCCCTAGGCTCTGTGGTTTAACCCACAGCGCCACCCGCGTCCCTAACAGTTGCTAGTAGACTTCCCAGGAGTGAAGTGCCTCAGTGGGCTCCAAATCTGGGTCGGGGCAGGGCTGGCTCCAGCTTCACTCAAGGACAATTCTGGCCCTTGCAATGCCAGCATGTGGCCCCCGAGAGACTACTCTGGAGAAAATGGGGCCCTCGGTGGCAGGCAGAATGCTCCATTAATTTTATTTTAAGGATGCCCATTAATGCTGTGTTTGCCCAAGCTGAGGACCAGAGTTGGATGAGACCTCAAAGCCACCCACGCCCGTTAGGCAGGATCACAATGTTCCGCAACAAACACACACACGCACCCCTCCTCCTCTGATCACCCGGCAACGGATCCGCCAATACAGAGGAAGGTTATGGAAGGGAAAGCGCAGTGCACTAGGATTGCTTTTAAAGCAAAAGGCGCTCTCAGGTCGCTCGCGCTAGCCAGCCAAGCTGTGTGGAAATGGGTGCCAGTGTTTGGGGGAAAGGACCTGAATCTCTGCCGGTCTCCTGGTCCAAGGAGGCCCCGTTTCCAAACTCCACATGCTCTCAAGTCTTTATCTTGCACGCTTTTGCAGAAATCCATTAGGACGGGAAGGAAATGAGAATATCAGAGTCACCAAATTCAAGGATGGAGCAGCTCTGTAGCAACTACGCCCTCTGGTGGCCACAGAAGCTCAACAGCAGGCAATACCTCCCTGGCTAAGACTTCTCTCCCGGAGGATTAAATTAAATTAAGGATTTAGGCCCCCCAGTTAGAAAAAAACCACAGATAAGGTTTCCAGCTTTGCAGTACGCATTGCAACCCAGACTTGAGTCCCTTGGGACAGGTGGAGCTCCGAAATGAAAATTAAAACGCACGTTATTACAATTACATTGTTTTAGTCGATTTTAGTATCATGGATGGTATACCCAAGTTCCACTCACAACTTTTAAAAACGGGCCTTTGGAATATCTTCCCCAGATCCTTCCTTCTCTGCCCGTCCCCCCTCAGACTGGGCTGTGTTGCGCTGCAAGCAAGATGCAAGATGCAACAGGTGTCTGAGAATGGAACATTGTATATGGGTCACCCAGGGCAAGTGAGTCAAGCTGCATTGTGGGGAAAGGGCAGCCTGAGTGCCGAGTGGGTGGGGAAAACATATTGACCCCTGTTCGTGTGGCTATTCAGGAGACCCCTTTATTGTTGTAAACCACTCTGGGGTCATATGGTTCAAGTGCAGCCAAATAATAATAATAATAATAATAATAGCCTTCCTCATAAAGCCTGTCCTTAATTTTTCCCATCTGTGAAATGGGTACAATTGCCTAGGAGGAAAATAGGAAAATAGCCCAGCACGCTGGCTGCCCTTTTCTCACAATGTAGCTTGACTCACTTGCTCCGAGAGACCTAAATACAATGTTCTTGTTTCATCGTGCTTGCAGCGCAACACAGCCCAATCTGGGGGGCGAGGGAAAGCAGAGGAGGAAGGATCTGCTTTGTGCCACCCTTAGGACCCACGGAAAAGGGAAAAAGCAGGGTCACTCACGAGCTGCCCCCTTCCCGCAGCTTCTTCGTGGCGGCCTGCTTGGATCGGCGGATCTCAGAGTCCAGCTTGAACAGGAAGTCCGCGGCGGAGAGGTCATGCTTGGGGGCAGAGGCCCCCGACGCCCCGTTCTTCCGCGGATGCTTCTGCTTCTTGGGGGCCTCGGGCTGAAAGGCCCCCGTCTCCCCTTCTTCCACCTTCTCCTTCTCCTCCTCGTCTTCCTCGAGATCTAACCCGTTGGACAACAGTGCCTTGGGTTCGACCGGTACAGGGATGTAGAGAGTCTTTTTGAGGAAGATGGAGTCGCTGGTGTACAGCCGGTTTGCTCTCTTGATTTGCTCTGTCTGGAACGGAAAGGGGAGGGCTGCTAAATACAAGGCTCTTTAACAAAGCAAAGCTGCTAGACCTCATGGATGTGGAAACACGCAAAACAGCAGAAATTGAGTGGGGGAGCTCACTTTGGGATAATTTGGGCAGAGCAAGGGCCTCGTCTTTTTGCTGGAGCACCTGAGTACAGTGTTGTTCAGATTTTGCGATGCCAAGTGCTTGATCAAGCTGGGATACGCCACAACGTTCCAGAGCCCCGTTCACATCCTGAAGCGAATGCAACCTGGGTCTGCGCATCTGTGCATGCACAGGTCGCGATTCGCCGCTTTCGCGCATGCGCGCGATGTCATTTTGAGTGTCTGCGCACACGCGAGCGGCGAAACCCAGAAGTAACACATTCCGTTACTTCCGGGTCGCTGCGGAGCATAACCTGAAAACGCTCAACCTGAAGCATATTTAACCCGAGGCGTGACTGTACTCCCACAGAGACTACCTTAAAGGTAAAGGGACCCCTGACTATTAAGTCCAGTCATGGCCGACTCTGGGGTTGCGGCGCTCATCTCACTTCATTGGCCGGCGTACAGCTTCCGGGTCATGTGGCCAGCAGGACTAAGCCGCTTCTGGCAAACCAGAGCAGCGCACGGAAACGCCATTTACCTTCCCGCTGGAGCAGTACCTATTTATCTACTTGCACTTTGACGTGCTTTTGAATTGCTAGGTTGGCAGGAGCAGGGACCGAACAACGGGAGCTCACCCTGTCGCAGGGATTCGAACCGCCGACCTTCCGATCGGCAAGCCCTAGGCTCTGTGGTTTAGATCACAGCGCCACCCGCGTCCCAAGAGACTACCTTACACTGTGTTTAAAACCAAAATCGCATTTGGATAGAAACTGTTTCTCAGGCAGCTAGTCCTAGTCTTTATAACCCTGTACCTTCTTCCAGAAGGCAGAAGCTAAAAGAGATCATTTCCGGGGTGCGTATTATTCTGTGCTATCTCTGCAGCTTTCTTATGGCACCTGGAAGCGTAGATTTGATCCAAGGTGGGACTTTATTCAGAGCAATGCCATTACTGGAATGGAGGCGCACTTATCAAAGCCTCTCTCTGTGAATATACATTAAAGGACTTGGTAAGAACTCTTTGGGGACGCGGGTGGCGCTGTGGGTTAAACCACAGAGCCTAGGACTCGCCGATCGGAAGATCGGCAGTTCGAATCCCTACAACGGGGTGAGCTCCCGTTGCTCGGTCCCTGCTCCTGCCAACCTAGCAGTTCAAAAGCACGTCAAAGTGCAAGTAGATAAATAGGTACCGCTCTGGCGGGAAGGTAAACGGTGTTTCCGTGTGCTGCTCTGGTTCGCCAGAAGCGGCTTAGTCATGCTGGCCACATGACCCGGAAGCTGTACGCCGGCTCCCCCGGCCAATAAAGCGAGATGAGCGCCACAACCCCAGAGTCGGCCACACTGGACCTAATGGTCAGGGGTCCCTTTACCTTTAAGAATTCTTCTTGTTATCTGCTTATTGGCTGCCCACTGTGGGAGCGATCAGATTTCCCGACGCCTGACAGCATCCTGTCCTCACGGTGGCCACCCAGATACTCCGAGCATCACCTGAGTCCACCTGCAATCCCCAGCATACAGCTTCCAACTTACGCAGCAGGGCCACAGGTTCCTCACATCTGCTCTGTTAGACAATGTGCAACTTGCCCTTCCTGGCTTATCTGAAGGGCTGAGGGGGTGACGGGAGTGGTCGGTGCCTCCTTACGACAAGGCTGGATTCCAGCGGACCTAAAGGAGGCAGCTAGAAGACCAGTGGGAGATTTTACTTCCTTGGGCTCCATGATCACTGCAGATGGTGACAGCAGCCACGAAATTAAAAGACGCCTGCTTCTTGGGAGGAAAGCAATGACAAACCTGGACAGCATCCTAAAAAGCAGAGACATCACCTTGCCAATAAAGGTCCGTATAGTTAAAGCTATGGATTTCCCAGTAGTGATGTATGGAAGTGAGAGCTGGACCATAAAGAAGGCTGATCGCCGAAGAATTGATGCTTTTGAATTCTGGTGCTGGATGAGACTCTTGAGAGTCCCATGGACTGCAAGAAGATCAAACCTCTCCATTCTGAAGGAAATCAGCCCTGAGTGCTCCCTGGAAGGACAGATCCTGAAGCTGAGGCTCCAAGACTTTGGCCACCTCATGAGAAGAGAAGACTCCCTGGAAAAGACCCTGATGTTGGGAAAGATGGAGGGCGCAAGGAGAAGGGGACGACAGAGGACGAGATGGTGGGACAGTGTTCTCAAAGCTACCAGCATGAGTCTGACCAAACTGCGGGAGGCAGTGGAAGACAGGAGGGCCTGGCGTTTTCTGGTCCAGGGGGTCACGAAGAGGCGGACACAACTGAACGACTGAACAACAACAACAAAAGACCTCTACTGAAAAGGCCCTTCCTGAATCTCAACAGTATTGGATATTTATCAGCCAGATTCCAATATCGGGGCAAGGAATTGGCATCTCAGCTCCAGGGGTTTCTGTAGGAGACGGTTCTCCTCTTCATTCTAGAGCTAATCTATATATGTGTATATTTATTTAATTTTTTTGCTGTTAAAAGGATTTATCAGCTGGCGTTGTCCAAGGACAGTTGTGCTTAACACAGAAGGTCTTATAGTTACTGCTGGTACATAAATAAGCAGGTAATGCATCAATAAAAGATACATGTCTCTTGTCCCATAGAAGTTGTATCAGAATGAATATTTCCACCAGCTGTTCCGGGGTAAACGCATAAGCTGCACCTGGTGGAATTTTCCCTTCTAGCTATATTATACCAACAAGCATATGTATGCACATTAAAAATGGGGCTGTTACAAGCCAGTGGTGCCATGCAGCGATGTCCTATGCATGCTTACTCCGAGTTGTTCAAGGGTAGTATGCAACAACAGTAGCAAGAATACTTATTGCAAAGTATTGGAAGACACAAGAGCTACCCACCCTGGAAGAGTGGCAGATGAAGGTGACGGATTATATGGAACTGGCGGAAATGACTGGCAGAATCCGAGACCTGGGAGAAGAGTTGGTGGAAGAAGACTGGAAGAAATTTAAAGACTATCTTCAGAAATACTGTAAAATTAATGAATGTTAAAATGATGTTGGATTGAAAATAAGTGGCATTAGCAACAAAGTTAATAAGAATATGCAAAAATGAATTGATAATGGATGAAAATATAGAGTTATAATATGTTAAGATACAGAGTTAAGATAAACGAAAGAGGGTAAGGATTTGCTGATTTGATTATTTAAATGGGGATACAAAAAGGGGAGGTGTGAGGAGGCCAAGGAAATAAGTTAATGAGTTCAAAGTTACAAAAAACGGATTTGTTTTTAATTCTTTTTTAGCTATTTGTCTTTTGTATTTTGTATTTTTATTCCTTTTTTTCTTTTTCATGTATTTTTCTATGTTCTTTTTTTTTGTATCTTTTTCTTTTTATATGACCTTTTTCATTTTGTAAACTTATGTTTTTGTAAAACTTCAATAAATATCTTTTAAAAAAAAAGAGTTGTTCAAGTGTAAGTATAATATGTATATATGTATATGTAATAGCTTAATATTTTATTCATTTCCTAAAATTTATACACTGCTTGATTGGCCCCCCTCCCCAAAAACTAAGAAAAATTAGCTAAGAAAAATTAGCAACAAAAATTTAAGACATTCAAAAAGTTAAACTAGCAGTAGACTAAAAAGAGATAAAAACTCACATCACCTTTCTAAGCACCAGGGTAGGCCAGACTAAACAAAAATGGTTTTTTGCAGGCACTGAAAAGAGCACAGTGAAGGCACTTGCCCAATATCAAATGGCAGGGAGTTCCAAAGACTGAGCTCTTACAAGTGCAAAATGGGGCAGAGTCGGCGCATACGGGGTAAGGCGACCGCAGTTAAAATTCTGGTCCCAAACTATTAAGGGCTTTACATATGAACGGTAACATCAACACCGTAAACATCGTTTCTGAGCACATGTGTAAAGATCATGACCCCCTCCCCTTTCTAAACAGACTCACCGTGACCCCATACTTGACCGCCAACCCCTGGAGGGTGTCCGCAGGCTCCAGCCGATGCTCCAGCCGCCTCTCGCGCGCCGGCGAGCTGACCGTCTTGACCAGGCTGCCGTAGGATCGGGTCCTGCTCCCTTGCAGTAGCCCTGCCCCGCCGGGGGACCCCTGTTTGGACGGAGAGGCCATCCCCCAGCTGCCAACCCTCCCCTTACCTGGACGGCCCCAGCTTGAGGCCAGGAAAGGCTGACCTCTCAAGGGCTGGTCCTACTGCAGCCACCAACCCCTGCAGCAGCCAAATAGGCCCATTTCACAGGAGGCACCCTCAAGGCCCGTCCCCTGAGCGAGGCTGTGTCCACCCAGGACGCCTCTCCACTTCCTTCGCCCTTCCCCACCCCAAAAAAATAATCTCCCGTCCCCCTAGATATAACCTTTCAGTGCAGATGGGCTTTCACTTTCAGAAACACCCCATTGCAGTCCAGCCTCCTCCTGTTCTCCCAGATACCAGATCCCCCAATGGATCTCCTGCTCCCACGTCGGTCCGCTTTTCCTCTGAAAGATCACCCACCCTCCGCCCCCTCTTGCAAAGCAAAAGCCCCCTAACCTATCCAGTAATCCACCATCAGGTTGCCCAGCGGCTGCGCTTTCTGTTGCAAACAGTTGAAACAGAACCCAGCCTAACCCTGGCCCCGCCCTCCCACCTGCTCTCGCAAAGGCTTCTGGGAGTTGTAGTATTTGGGAGGGGCTGCTGAGTAATCTCCCACCCACCATATTTTCAATTATGCTGCACATTTAGACATGCACCAACACACAAAATGTGTCTTTTCTCAGCCTGGGGTGGAAGGGAGCCTGGGGAGGGCGCGAGACTACATTTCCCATCATGCTCCCTGCTTAAAGGCCAGTCCCTCCCGCAGCATGACGGGAGTTGTAGTCTTCCAGGAGCAGAAAAACAAAGGCTTGGCTTTCAAAGGGGGCTGCAGCTTCTCCCCTGTTGCATTTTGGGGGATTTCGACAACGGGCAGCTGGGAATTGCAGTCCAGCCACTTAATTATTCTTTTTTTAAAAAAAAAAAATCTCATAAGGACTTCTAATGGTCAAAGGGACTGCAGAAAGAAAGGTTGTAAATTTGGGGGCTTTTAGTGTGGAGAAGCGGCGACACGATAGAAGTGTATAAAATTATCATCATATGTAGTATGATGGCATGCATTTTAATCTCTTTTTTTTTTAGTTTACCATGGCTTTAATCATATTTTGAATTTTTTTAATACTTGGTTTTATTAATCTTTTAAAAACTGATAATTTAATTGCTTTATTCTTTTCCTAAACCGCTTGGAGGTTGGTTTGTTTTACAATCAAGTGGGATATCAGTGCTATGAGATAAGTCAAATTACACATGGCCTGCTTGGGGAGTCTTATGGAACCTCCAGGTCCAGAGGCAGTCTATCTGCATTCATCAGTATGTAGATGACACCCAGCTCTACCTCTCCTTTAAATCAGAACCGGCGAAGGCGGTGAAGGTCCTGTGTGAGTGTCTGAAGGCGGTTGGAGGATGGATGGCGGCTAACAGATTGAGGTTGAATCCTGACAAGACAGAAGTTGTTATGTACTGAGTTGAATAGGATCCAAACTGCAGCAGTCTGATTGGTCCTAGAACAATAGGATCCAAAAGGCAGCAGTCTGATTGGTCCTAGAACAATAGGATCCAGAATGCAGCAGTCTGATTGGTCCTAGAACAATGCAGCAGTATGATTGGTTGGCAGGAACCACCCAATCATGCTCCAGATAGAAGTGAATCCACAACTTGATTGGCTTACAGTAGAATTCCGGAATTAGCCAATCATGTGCAGCCCATTGTGTAAATAATGTATATAAAGCAGATACTTTGAGGGGACATTCATTCATTCCTCCTCACCACTATGAGCTGAATAAAGAGCATGAAATCACTTTGCGACTCTGAGTATATTTCAGAAGTACTGTTTTTGGAGGACAGGGGGCGGGCTGGTGTGGAGGATTCCCTGGTCCTGAATGGGGTAACTGTGCCCCTGAAGGACCAGGTGTGCAGCCTGGGAGTCATTCTGGACTCACAGCTGTCCGTGGAGGTGCAGGTTAATTCTGTGTCCAGGGCAGCTGTTTATCAGCTCCATCTGGTACGCAGGATGAGACCCTCCCTGCCCACAGACTGTCTTGCCAGAGTGGTGCATGCTCTGGTTATCTCTCGCTTGGACTACTGCAATGCGCTCTACGTAGGGCTACCTTTGAAGGTGACCAGGAAACTACATCACAGGGACCACATAACACCAGTCCTGAGAGATCTGCATTGACTCCCAGTACGTTTCCGAGCACAATTCAAAGTGTTGGTGCTGACCTTTAAAGCCCTAAACGGCCTGGGTCCAGTATACCTGAAGGAGCGACTCCACCCCCATCGTTCAGCCCGGACACTGAGATCCAGCGCCGAGGGCCTTCTGGCGGTTCCCTCACTGTGAGAAGTGAGGTTACAGGGAACCAGGCATAGGGCCTTCTCGGTGGTGGCGCCCGCCCTGTGGAACACCCTGCCTTCAGATGTGAAGGAAATAAGCAGCTATCTTATTTTTAAAAGACATCTGAAGGCAGCCCTGTTTAGGGAAGTTTTTTTATATTTAATGCTGCATTGTTTTTAACACTCGATTGGGAGCCGCCCAGAGTGGCTGGGGAGACTCAGCCAGATGGGCGGGGTATAAATAATAAATTATTATTATTATTATTATTATTATTATTATTATTATTATTATTATTACGTTCTTAGGAGCATTTGGCCACCTTGAGAACAGGACACTGGACTAGAGCCCTCCCCTTGGCCTTATCTAGCAGCCAGCCTCTCCTGGAGCTTTTATGTTGCACCTTCCTTACACGCTTACCTGAGAGTAAGCTTGGTTATATTCACTCAGAGGTGGTTGGGTTTTTTTAGCAGAGTAGCCCCTCGGAAGTAGACCAACATGGCTAATTTTAAGTTATTTTCAATGGGTTAGCTCTGAGGAAGACCCTAGTTAGATCCAACTCTTCATTATTAGGCTACAAATATGGTCCCATCAATGAGCATACTTACAAAACAACGACACCCCAGGAAAAAGACAATAATAACTATCAAAAAAGGACAAAAAACCCCACCTTCAAATAATTCCTCTATAGAGAAACAGCATAATGTAATTTGCAGTTCTGATTTAAAACACACTTTAAAAGCCAGGATGAATTTAAATATATATTTATAATATATTAATTAAATATATTATATTAAATATCTATGTTATCATCTAATATCATTGATAGATAGATGTTTGATACATGTCTTTACTAGGCTTTCTTTCTCTTTCTTTCTTTCTTTCAGATTCTACCTCGCCCCTTCTCTGATAACATTTACATTTGGCATGGCCAAACTGACCCTCCAGCTGTTTTTTCGAACTACAACTCCCATCATCCCTAGCTAACAGGACCAGCGGTCAGGGATGATGGGAATTGTAGTCCCAAAACAGCTGGAGGGCCAAGTTTGGCCATGCTTGGTTTAGGGAGCTGAAAGCCGTGCGGCATGCTGGGAAATCGAGTTTTGCGCGTGCTCCATTTTCGTTGGCCGCGCAAGCCTGCTTGGGAAATGTAGTCCCTGAAGCCTGATCGGCTGGGAAGGGAAGGGATGAACGAGACCGGCATCCAGGTGCATGCTGGGGGTTGTAGTTCTGGAGGCCAAAACAGGAAGTGCTGGAGGAGTCCTCCTGCTCCTTGCTCAGTCTTCGGAGCCTGAAGGAGTGAAGGGGGCGCGGCATGTCTTTCAAGAGGGAGGGAGACGACCCCAGCCAGCTCAATGTGCTCAAGGTGAGTGGAGGGGAAGATGGGGGGGGTTCAAAAGGCATTCAAGGGATCTTGTTGTTGAGTCGTTTAGTCGTGTCCGCCTCTTGGTGACCCCCTGGACCAGAGCACGCCAGGCCCTCCTGTCTTCCACTGCCTCCCGCAGTTTGGTCAAACTCATGCTGGTAGCTTTGAGAACACTGTCCCACCATCTCGTCCTCTGTCGTCCCCTTCTCCTTGCGCCCTCCATCTTTCCCAACATCAGGGTCTTTTCCAGGGAGTCTTCTCTTCTCATGAGGTGGCCAAAGTCTTGGAGCCTCAGCTTCAGGATCTGTCCTTCCAGTGAGCACTCAGGGATGATTTCCTTCAGAATGGAGAGGTTTGATCTTCTTGCAGTCCATGGGACTCTCAAGAGTCTCCTCCAGCACCAGAATTTGTATTTATTGTTGTATTTTAATTTTGTTTTTAGTTGTAATCATTCAACTTGTTTTTATTATTGCTTGTAAGCCGCTCCGAGCCCAGCCTAGGCTGGGGAGGGCAGGGTATAAATAAAAATTATTATTATTATTATTATTAATTCAAAAGCATCCATTCTTCAACGATCAGCCTTCTTTATGGTCCAGCTCTCACTTCCATACATCACTACTGGGAAAACCATGGCTTTAACTATACGGACCTTTGTTGGCAAGGTGATGTCTCTGCTTTTCAAGATGCTGTCTAGGTTTGTCATTGCTTTTCTCCCAAGAAGCAGGCGTCTTTTAATTTTGTGGCTGCTGTCACCATCTGCAGTGATCATGGAGCCCAAGAAAGTAAAATCTCTCACTGCCTCCATTTCTTCCTGAATGATTTAGAAGACGTAAATATCAAACCAGGCCTAGAGAGCAAGCTGAGCCGCTTTGCATGTTCCTCCTGCCCCAGGAGAAAGCAGCTGCACTCTGCGCATGCTCCCAGTCACTGTGGACTTTGCACAGGATCCCAGTCCTAGCACTGTGCAAATGGTCCCTGTTCCAGAATTTCTGCCCAAAGCCCCCATCCCCAATTCTCTTCTCCCTTTTTTGAGACCCAGTGGGCTCACACCCCTAATTCTTCCCTACTTCTGTGACTTTGCCTGTAGCTAAACCCAGGTGAAATATTTCTCTTCCTTTATTCATTTCCAGAAAAGAAGAGTTGCTGACCTCTTGGCCAATTATATCCCTGAGGATGAAGCTTTGCTGCTGAGAGATGGCAGGTCAGAGCTAAAGAACACCGGATACACCATTGTTATCTTCATTGATTGATAACAGATGGTGCAGCTTTGATGCACAGCTAACAGTGGGCAGTTAGAACAAACTGGGCACTCTGCACATGCTCCCCAATCCCAGATCGCTGATGTAGCAGGGCAACAAAAAGAAATAGACCACAATTTAGCTCTCTGGCTCTCTTATGGCATGTGTAGTTCATAAGTCAATTTTAGTTAGAATACATGGAGTAGAGGAAGAGGGTAATGTGATTTATAGTTTTCATTTTTATTAACACCCCATTTTGCAGCCAAGACGGTGGCCCTAAGCTGTTTTAAATTAAGCAGAGTTGTTTGAGAAAAAGAGGAGGAGTTTGGATTTGATATCCTGCTTTATCACTACCCTAAGGAGTCTCAGGGACGCGGGTGGCGCTGTGGGTTAAACCACAGAGCCTAGGACTTGCCGATCAGAAGGTCGGCGGTTCGAATCCCCGCGACGGGGTGAGCTCCCGTGGCTCAGTCCCTGCTCCTGCCAACCTAGCAGTTCGAAAGCACAAAGTGCAAGTAGATAAATAGGTACCGCTCCGGCGGGAAGGTAAATGGCGTTTCCGTGCGCTGCTCTGGTTCGCCAGAAGCGGCTTAGTCATGCTGGCCACATGACCCGGAAGCTGGACGCTGGCTGCCTCAGCCAGTAAAGCGAGATGTGTGCCACAACCCCAGAGTTGGCCACGACTGGACCTAATGGTCAGGGGTTCCTTTACCTTTAAGGAGTCTCAAAGCGGCTGACAATCTCCTTTCCCTTCCTTCCCCACAACAAACACTCTGTGAGGCTGAGAGACTTCAGAGAAGTGTGACTCGCCCAAGGTCACCCAACAGCTGCATGTGGAGGAGCAGGGAATCGAACCCGGTTCACCAGATTATGAGTCCACTGCTCTTAATCACTATACCACACTGACACACTGTGTGTGTGTGTGTGTGTGTGTGTGTGTGTGTGTGTGCGCGCACGCGCGCTTCAAAGAAAGATTTTTAAAAACCATGTGGATAATTAGAGTATTATAGAAAATGGGGTCTTTTAAAAAACGGGTAATGAATTCTTGGAAAAAGAATTATTGGAAAAAGAAAAGAGAAAGGCTATATACTCAAGATCACAACTGTTCTAGCATGTTTGTCATGATTTATTTACAGAGCAGTGTTGTAACAAGTCTGCATAGAACTCAGTCCCACAGACTGAATGGGGCTAAGGCTGCCCCACTGAATGCAATGGAGTAAGTTCTAATTCAATTCTCTTTGTTCGTTCCTTCGCCCCAGCAGATATGCCTGCACTGTCTGCTTCCACCGTCCAGTTTTTGACACTCTCGACATGCTCACGGTCCACCGTTCTGGAAAGAAGCACCTCATCAGTAAGTTTGCAGAAGCTTTTATTGAGCCCTCGATGCCCCATACTCTCTCATCCAACCATCTGAGCAGATAATACCTGTCAGGGAACTGCCATCGGAGCCAAGAGTGGAGGTAAGGCTCCCCAACGATGCAGGAGAAGGGACCAGCAGGGAGAGAGAGAACACTTCCTTTGGGGAAGGAAATCGGCGTGACACCAGGAAGAAAGGGGAGCAGGGAAGGACTTCGGAGAGATGGCTCCAAGACTCTTCCACAGAAACCAGCGGGGAGAGCCCAGGACCTCCGCTGGCCACGCCCACTCTGCGCAGAAGACTTCCACGCAGGGAGGCTAGGCGGAGACTTGGCGTCAAAGAGCTTTTATATTGGAAGAAGTTCAGGAAACGCCCACTGACGGATTCTGCCAGTGACTGACACAGCCACGGAGAAAAGGCTGTCCAGCCAGGGAAAGGTTTAGCCAGACAACGTTGCCTAGAGCAGCAGCCCCCTTACGCACGAGCAACCCCCAATTCCCTTTACAATACCCAAGCTTTATACCATGTTGCTAAGAGCACCGTTGTGGTGGGGGAGCTAGGCCATGTCCCTGCTCTCATTGCGCCATTGGTTTTCAGGTACTGCTCAGTTTGCTGCTCGGGGTAGTAAAAGAAGGGATCTGTGTGCGAGGAAAGGTGTGCTACCCGGTACCAAAATTGGAGAGGTCAAAGGGTGGCTGAAAATTAACATCACCAGCCACTTTGTTGTGTGACTGCCCATCTTGGGTTTGTTTTTAATTATTGCCGCAGTTATTCTGCGGCACTTTTAATTTGCAGTAGTTTCGTTCATCCTCGCAATGGTCAAGTAAGGATGTCTGGTCCCATTTTACAGATGAGGAAGACTGAGGCGTAGATAGAGATTTTGATTTAACCAAGGCAGCCCAGAGATTTGAACCGAGACCCTGCCATGTTCTTCTGTCTCTCGCTTTGTAATAGGTTTGCAGAAGTTCTATGGGAAGAAGCGTTCACTCGAGAGTGAGGTCCAGAAACGCCGCCACCAGGCGTACCTCCAAGCAGAAGAAACTGGTGCTCAGGCAAGTCTGCATGCTCCTTGCCGCCTCTTAGTTGCTAAGAATTGCAAACTAGAATGGCAGCCTCTGTGTCAGCTGAGTTTTCTTCCACTGCAATCCTGGGCTCATGAATCCCACAGACTTCAGCAAGACTTTCGGAGAGCAACCTTAGCATGGAAGATCTGCCACTAAGCTATAGTTTGCCCTTTAAAATAAATACGGTTCCAGTCCTTGTGGTTCTGAAGAAAGGGTCGATATAAATTGGAGCGGAGGAGACTGCTTTATACAGAGTCAGATCCCTCTAGTCTTGCTTACACTGATTGGCAGCCGCTCTCCAAAGAAGGTGCTCTACCAGTGGGCTGCGTTTTCATGTACAAAATGTATGTGTGTGTGTGTGTGTGTAGTTTTTAGTGTTGATGATTTTATTGCTAGATTGCTTTGAGACATTTCATAAGAAAAGATGCATTCGTGGAAATAAATAAATTCCTTTAGGTGAGTCCAGGCCCTGCACCTTTGCTTGTGGAGACCAGGAAGATTGCCCACAACGCTTTGCTGAAAAACATCCCTTATAGCAGCTGCTGCCGGCGCAACAGGTAACGTGCTTTGCTCTCAAACCGTGGCCCCATGAACTTTAATGCGGATGGTGTCCATGTTCCCCGTTGGCTGGGGAGTGGCACCCGGTGGCCTTAGATCTCCTTCTGAGGAACTTCCCTAGGTTCCCTCTCTGAGGCAGGCTCAGAGGATTGTGACAAGGGAGAGCGGTGCCTTTTCAGTGGTGGCTCCCTGTCTGTGGAATCCTCTCCCCAGCGAAGTCCATGTGGCACCTTCACTGACATTTTTTTTGGTACCAGGTAAAGGTTTACCATTTCCCCCAAGCCTTTCAATAGTCTAAGATGTTGTTACTGTGTTACTAAATAAATAAAACATTTTTATTTATATTTATTATTTACTAGTGTGCAGCTGAAGAGAGGCGGGTGGCGCTGTGGGTAAAACCTCAGCGCCTAGGACTTGCCGATCGCATGGTCGGTGGTTTGAATCCCCGCGGCGGGGTGAGCTCCCGTCGTTCGGTCCTAGCTCCTGCCCACCTAGCAGTTCGAAAGCACCCTTAAGTGCAAATAGATAAATAGGTACCGCTTTATAGAGCAGCTTCGTCACGCTGGCCACGTGACCCGAAAGTGTCTGCGGACAGTGCTGGCTCCCGGCCTCTAGAGTGAGATGAGTGCACAACCCTAGAGTCTGTCAAGACTGGCCCGTACGGGCAGGGGTACCTTTACCTTTACCTTTTAGTGTGCAGCTGACGCTTCCTGTTGCTCTTACACAGGCTATTTCTTTCTATACAATGCATTTAAAGTTATGTATTTAAAGTTGCTTTGAAACCTTTAGATAACGTCTGATTAATATTTATGGCATCTATATCCTTTTTCTGAAAGGAGCTCAAGGTGGTATATGTGGTTCTGCTCCCCCCCTCCATTTAAACCCCATAACAACCCTGGGTTAGGCTGAGAAGTAGTGGCTGGCCCAGGGCCACCCAGGGATCTTCATGGCCAGGTGGGGGATTTGAACCCCAGACCAACATGCGCCAGTGTTTCTCAGACTTGGGTCCCCAGCTGTTGTTGCACTACAAACTCCCATCATCCCTGACCACTGGTCCTGCTTAGTAGGGATGATGGAAGTTGTAGTCCAACAAGAGCTGAGAACCTAAGTTTGAGAAACAGTGCTTTAACCACTACACTACATTGAATCTCAATAATAATAACAAGTATATCTGAAGAAGTATATCTGAAGGTCCAGTATATCTAAAGGAGTGTCTCCACCTCCATCATTCTGTCCGGACAGTGAGGTCCAGCTCTGAGGGCCTTCTGGCGGTTCCCTCGCTGCGAGAAATGAGGTTACAGGGAACCAGGCAGAGGGCCTTCTCGGTGGTGGCACCTGCCCTGTGGAACGCCCTCCCACCAGATGTCAAAGAGAACAACTACTACCAGACTTTTAGAAGACATCTGAAGGCAGCCCTCTTTAGGGAAGCTTTTAATGTTTGATGCATTACTGTATTTTAATATTTTGTTGGAAGCCGCCCAGAGTGGCTGGGGAAGCCCAGCCAGATGGGTGGGGTATAAATAATAAATTATCATCATTATTATTATTATTAACAACAATAATATAAGGAAGATGACTTTCTACAAGGCCTTGACATGACTGATTTATTTGGCACAGGGTGGCAGGAAGTGACATTGCCCCCAGTACCTCAAGGACAGATGCAAGCTCCAGAGAGTCTGAAGAAAATGAGCCGTCAAAACCCAAGAACTCCGTTCATGCAGAAGAACATAGACTTCCTTTGCCAGAAGCCACTTCTGCTGGGGATTTGCCTGGGTGCGCGACTTCCACGTCAGGTAGAAAATTGCTTTGGAGCAGTTTGGTTGTGGTCTTTCCTCATTGGTTTCAGGCTGTACCTCAGTCACAGAGCACTGTTTTGCATGCAAAAGCCCCCAGGCTAAATCCCCACTGCCAGTGTAGAATCATAGAATTGTAGAGTTGGAAAAGACCCCCAAGAGTTATCTATTCCAACTCCTTTCAACACAGGTATCACAGCTAAGGTATCCCTTACTTTTTCCGCCCCGACCTGGCCACAGTGATCCATGCGATGGTCACCTCCAGGCTTGACTACTGTAATTCGCTCTGCGTGGGGCTGCCCTTGAAGCTGTCCCAGAAACTCCAGTGGGTGCAGAATGCTGCAGCGAGGCTCTTCACAGGGTCTCTGCCATGGGAGCATATTCACCCAGTGCTTTTCCAGTTGCATTGGCTCCCGGTGGAGTACAGGGTCAGATTTAAGGTGCTGGTTTTGACTTTTAAAGCCCTTCACGGCCTAGGGCCCTCGTACCTACGGGATCGCCTCTCCTGGTATGCCCCATGGAGGACCTTAAGGTCCATATATAGCAACACCTTAGAGGTCCCGGGCTCTAAGGAAGTTAGATTAGCCTCAACCAGAGCCAGGGCCTTCTCAACACTGGCTCCGGCTCTGTCTCATGAGACCAGGGCCCTGCGGGATCTGATCTCTTTCCACAGGGCCTGTAAGACAGAGTTGTTCCACCTGGCCTTTGGCTCAGAATCAGTTTGATTCCCTCCCCCTTTTTCTTTTTCCTTTCTCCTCCTATGATGAGATTGCTCCCTAATTGTTTTAATATTGTATCTTAATCTTTTAAATTGTATTTTAATCAACTTGTTTTTATTATTGGTTGTTAGCCGCCCTGAGCCCGGTCTTGGCTGGGGAGAGTGGGGTATAAATAAAAAATTATTATTATTATTAAAGAAGCACTGACATGTGGGCCACCCCACCTCTGTTTAATAACCTCCAAAGAAGGAGAGTCCACAACTTTCTAAGGGAGTTCGTTCCACGGTTGAACAGCTCTTGCCATCAGAAATTTGTTCTAAGGTTTCGTTGGAATGTCCATTCTTGTCTAGAGCAACAGAAAACCAGCTTGTTTCATCTTCCATGTGACAGCCCTTCATGTACTTGAAGATGGCTATCATTTCACCTTCCAGGCTTTTTTCTGCAGCTTAAACTGCAGGTTCAACTGTTCCTCATAATAATAATAATAATAATAATAATAATAATAATAATAATAATAATTTATTTATACCCTGCCCAGCTGGCTGAGTTTCCCCAGCCACTCTGGGCGGCTTCCAATCAAGTGTTAAAAACAATACGGCATTAAATATTAAAAACTTCCCTAAACAGGGCTGCTTTTAGATGTCTTTTAAAGATAAGATAGCTGCTTATTTCCTTCACATCTGAAGGGAGGGCGTTCCACAGGGCGGGCGCCACCACCGAGAAGGCCCTCTGTCTGGTTCCCTGCAACCTCACTTCTCGCAATGAGGGAACTGCCAGAAGGCCCCCGGTGCTGGATCTCAGTGTCTGGGCAGAACGATGGTGGTGGAGACTCTCCTTCAGGTATACAGGACTGAGGCCATTTAGGGCTTTAAAGATCGGCACCAACACTTTGAATTGTGCTCAGAAACGTACTGGGAGCCAATGCAGATCTCTCAGGACCAGTGTTGTGTGGTCCCGGCGGCCACTCCCATAAGGCTTGGTCTCTAGATTCTTTATCATCTTGGTCGCCCTCCTCTGCACACATCACACTGTTGACTCGTGTTAAGCTTGTGGTTTGCTAAAAACCCTAGATCCATTTCACATGTGCTGCTGGCAAGCCAGGAGTACCTTTCAACTTCCTCTTCTGGTCTACACTCCCAAATCAATCCAGAAGGACCTGCAGATGCGGATACAATTGCCTCATCTGCAGTTGTTATTGTGAAGTGGGCAGGATTTTACGGACGCCAGCCCCGTCCCAAGTTGCCACTGAGCAAGGAGATGCAACTCCTAAATATCAATCTCTCTTGACTCCAGAATCGGTGAAAAGATCTGCAGCTCTGGGTAAGGAGCGTAGCCGTAAAAGGAAAGCCCCTCATGGTGTAGCGCCTCATTCTGACACTGGTGATGTTACCCCGGAGAAGCGCCGGGCTTTGGAACACTATCTGAGGCTGAAAAGGTAGGTTAGAGGTTGCCCAGAAGATGTGTTAACTAAGTGCCTTCTTTGGTGGGATCACAGGTACTAGATTTGCAGGCTAGGAGCCGAAAAGCATCAGGGGAGCAAAGTTGCGTCTGCACTGTTTTCTTTGTTTCAAGACCTGTTTTTGCAGGGGAGGGTGATCAGGTTTTACTATAAAGTTCGATTTCAATGCATCCCTTCCAGTGTAGACACAGGCAAAGCACTATTAAGGCCTTTAAGGGCTACTGTACTCTTAATTAAAAGCTTTTAAGGGCTATTGTGCTGTTAATCAAAAGCTTTCTCTTGGCAAGCTCAGCCTTCTTTATTGCTTTTTATAATATTATGTCTATATACAGTGGTACCTGGGGTTAAGTACTTAATTCGTTCCGGAGGTCCGTCCTTAACCTGAAGCACCACTTTAGCTAATGGGGCCTCCTGCTGCCACTGCGCCACCGGAGCACGATTTCTGTTCTCATCCTGGAGCAAAGTTCTTAACCCGAGGTACTATTTCTGGGTTAGCGGAGTCTGTAACCTGAAGCGTATGTAACCTGAAGCGTATGTAACCCAAGGTACCACTGTACCAGGAAAAAAGGAGAAACTGAGTAATGTAAAGCACCACCACCGCCTGCAGCAAACAGAAGCTGGCATCTCTGGATGGGGCTGGGAGAAACTACCTGAAACCCTCAAGAGCCACTGTTTGTCAGCATAGACAGTACAGAGCTAGCTGGTCTAACTCTGCATTAGGCAGCTTCTTTGTGTGTTCTGAACAGGAAACGTTTAATTAATGTTGCGCAGCTGTCTTGCACTTAAACGTTACAGAAGTATCTCAGCCATGGTATACGGCAGTGCAGTTTAATATTGTGCTCTGCAAGTGTGATTAGATCCATTATTCCAGAAAAATGAGCGTCCCCTTCACAGATGTGTTTATTTCCTTCCTTTCTCTGGCAGTTCTGGTTGGGTCCAAGATGGTTCTGGCAAGTGGGTAAAAGACGAGAATGTGGAATTTGACTCTGACGAAGAGGAACCTCCTGCACTGACTCCATCTTGACAACGTTGTTGCTTACTTTCTGAGGGGGGACCCTTGGAAATGTGCTGTTGGTTGGACATTCAGGGACCACTCATTCAAATTTATTTTTTACCACGTACTGTATATAAAATGGTTTATTTTTTTAAAAAAAGGGGGGAGGATATGAACGCAGGTTACATTGTCCGGTTACTTCCTTTGTTGGTTACAGTCTCTGATTTTGTTTCACTGCATAGAGACTGCCTTTCACAACAACCCTGCTAGGTAGGCTGGATTGCAAGAGAAAGTGTGTGTGTGTGTGCGCGCGCGTGCGTGCAACTTCTGTGGTTGAATGGAAATTTGAACCCGGCTCTCCCTGGTTGTAGTCCCAACAACCAGACTGCACAAAACATGAAAAACACTGCTTTTGAAAAGCTTGCTTAACCCTGGCCAATTTTCTTTCCGTATTTGCAAAGGAAAAGCAACTGCATGGAGTCCTGAACTGGACCAATTCCCAAACTAGTTTCCCGCCCCCAAATCCTGTTTTTCCCTTTTTAAAAAATAAATACAGCTTAAGTACGTTTTGTTTTTTAAAAAAGTAAGAACTTGAAGCAACATTTCATTTACCCCAAGCACTAATCTCTAGGCGGCACTGGTGTTCAGCCTCTACTGCATTGTTGGGGAAGCTTTTCCTGCTAAAGGGCCACATTTCCTCATGAGGAGACTTCTGAGGGCCACATGCTGGTAATGGGCAGTGCCCCAGTCCAAAGTGACCACTTTGTACAGCTGGTTCCACGTCTCTGTCCAGGTAAGCAAAAGGCACAATCACCCCTGGAAGACACATTCCAACCAGGTAAAAGTGCTCAAGGGAGAGCTGGGGAGATTCCTGAGGATCGAGTCGAGAGGCCCAGAGGGCTGCCTTTGGCACCTAGCCCTGAGATTCCCCAACACTATACTGAACCCTGCAAAAAGGAATTTGCTGGCAGCACATCCTCTGGCTGGCCATTGGCTGAGCTGCCCTGATCTCACAGAGGCACACCAGGGAGGGCAGGCAGACCTCTTGACTACCACTTGGCTCTCACGACATCGCAAAGGGGCCAGAGCAAAGCATTGGACAGGGGGCTCTTCAGGAAGGAGGCTTAAATGTGTGATCCAGAGGAGGCCAACGGAAAACGTCTGGGTCCACTAATACAAACAGTGTCCACAGAGCCAGGACCTTCAAAGACGCAGGGATGCTTTGAAATCCACATACAGTTAAGTCCAGTCAAAGGCGACTATGGGGTTGTAGTGCTCATCTCGCTTTCAGGCCGAGGGAGCCGGCGTTTGTCCACAGTCAGCTTTCTGGGTCATGTGGCCAGCACGACTAAACCGCTTCTGGTGCACGGAGGACCGTGACAAGTGCCAGACCGCATGGAAACACCGTTTACCTTCCCACCGCAGTGGTACCTATTTATCTACTTGCATTGGTGTGCTTTCAAACTGCTAGGTTGGCTGGGACAGAGCAACGGGAGCTCACCCCGTTGCGGGGATTCGAACCGCCAACCTTCCGATGGGCAAGCCCAAGAGGCTCGGTGGTTTAGACCACAGTGCCACCCGTGTCCCATATTAAATAGTAATTTTTAAATAAGCCGTACGCGGATGGTTGGTGTCTAATTGTGGGCCTTTATAAGTGGGTGTAAAGCCAAAGAGAAAGGGCCCCATTCCTTCCACTGTCTCTGAACAAGAGTGGGTCTCAGAGGCAAAAGCATAAAGTTGGCAATTGTTCCCCCCGCAAGTGCCTTCATGTTAGCCTAGCAATGACCAACCT
Source organism: Podarcis filfolensis (assembly GCF_964270895.1). Taxonomy (NCBI): domain Eukaryota; kingdom Metazoa; phylum Chordata; class Lepidosauria; order Squamata; family Lacertidae; genus Podarcis; species Podarcis filfolensis. Next base: position 4,194,688 of record NC_139620.1, read on the forward strand.
CCACTGCCCCGTCCTCTGCTGCTGGCCATAGCTGTCAACCTTCCCTTTTTTTGCGGGAAATTCCCTTATTCCAATGCTGCTTCCCGCTGCTATCCCAGATTGTTTGATATCCCGTAGACTGTCCCCAGGACAGGTGAGGCTGCTGAGCCCTTATTTTCGAGGCTGCTGATCCCTTATTTTCAAATCTGAAAGTTGACAGCTATGCCGCTGGCTGGCACAGCCAACCAAGCAACGCATTGTGATACATTGCGGGTTGCAGAGGCCACCCCGTGGTTTTTGCACACACCCCTTTTGCCATCAGCTCTGACGCCACCGCTGCTTCTTGACGTGGGTCATTTCCATTGCCCGCTTGCGTCAACTTCAGGGCTGGTGACTTTTATCCGCCTAACCTAACTCTTTCCCCCCCCCCCACCCCAAGCCTAACAGCTGTCCATGTCAACCACAGAGGACAAGCCGCGAGAAGCCGGCTGCATTGACAGGCGGGACACATGTGACACCTCCGGCCTGGGGAGGGGAAGGGAAGCCCCTAATTTAAGACCAGGACGCCTTCTCCTGCTCCTCCTCCTCCTTGCGGGGCCTGGGCCAAGATTTCGTGCAACCCGATCCCTTGGGTGTCCATTTCGTCTGCTGATCCCAGTGGGGGGTATAAATACATCGGGTGGGGGGATTCTTCTCTTTCCCCCTCCCCACCATCTTGCTCCGCAGCACCACCTGCTTGGAATAATTCTCTATAAAGTGGCAGGGCTCCTTGCAAGATTCCTGACGGGACACCCTTCCTTGACGCCGCTTGCGCTTCCTATTATATAAGCGCCGGGCGGCTTTTTAAATCTCCTTTTCTACTGCTGGAGATGTGGGAGTAAAAATGCAAACTTAGTACATATGATGATTAGCTGCCCCATGATGAGATCAATTTGGTGTGGGGCGAGGATAGTTCTAGCAAGAGTAATAAAAAGAAATTGTTATTTAGGGGAATTGAATTGAATTCTAAATTATATTCCGGAAATGTGGGAGATTACAAATGGATGTACCGTGCCATATTGGAAGCAAAAAAACTTGTTTTGATGAATTGGAAGAGCTGGATTGCATTGAGCACATGGATTGATAATATGGACAAGACTAGCTACATACAAACGAATTGCATGTCGACGCAAATTAAGAATGGATAAATATGAAGAAATCTGGAAGGAATATTTAAGCGATAAGGCGGACAGTGGTGGGAAGTAGGGGGAGGAGAGGTGGGGGGAAATTGTTAAAAAGGTGTAGTCACAGGTATATCAGTATTCAAATTTGAATTGTCAAATCGTGTTAGTAGTGTTATTATGGTTTTTGTTGTATGTGTCTTGTGCGGTTGCTGTTTGTATTGAAAAAATGGTTAATTTTTTTAAAAAAATAAATCTACTTTTCTTCATTGGGCACCAAGCAGAGTTCGTGGAAAGCCAGATCCTGACTTCAAATAAAGGATGTTGGAAATGCACTTGTTTTATTCGACGGCTGCTAGCTATTTCTTTACCCTCCTCTTGAGGAATTCAAGATGGAGAAGTCAGCCCTTCTTGTTCTTCCCATTTTATCCTCACGACAACCCTGTGGGGTATGTTAGGCCGAGAGGGAAAGAGAGTAGCTGTCCCGAGGTCACTCAGGGAGCTTCATGGCTGACTGTATAGCGTCAGAGTTAGGCCATCTCCATTGAACTCTAACCACTATACCGCACTGGCTGTCATGGGGCAGCGCCTCAGCAATGGAAATCCTACCCTCAGCCCCTACACAGCCAGCCCTGAGAGTGCCTCCATCATTTCAGGCTGTTTCTTCAGTCCTGAGGACTAGAAACTTGGTTAGTGTTGTGGCTTTGAAGTGAAAGCTGTTCTAAGTGCGCTGGATTCTCCAGATACCAAACCAGGGATTTTCGAACACACGCCTTTCACTCAACACGCTCATCTGATTTTTGCCTTTCTGTTAAATATCAGTGTGTTGGTTCCCACTGAAGGTGTTTCCTGTTTTCGTGCCTGGAAAAAGAAAAGCCTTGTAGGGTAGCAAAATCGCATGCCATACTTTCACCTAGGAAGAGCCGAGTTCAAATCCCACAGACTCAGCCATGAAACTCTCACAGGGATCCTGCCCAGCCTCTTTCTCACAGCTCAGCCTACCTCATGGGGTTGCTTTGAGAAGACTATCTCTGTGAACACCACCCACAGCACCATTTTGTAATAAAACAGCTTCCCCTCAAGTCATATCTCAAGTTCCTCACATAACTCTAGCCCAATGGTTGCCATTAATTTGATTTGAACTGATTTTATAATGAATTGATTTTAGAATGCTGTATTATTTTATTGTTGTTAGCCACTCTGAGCCCGGCTTCAGCTGGGGAGGGTGGGATATAAATAAAATATTATCATTATTATTATTATTATTATTATTATTATTATTATTATTATATCTCCCTCCTTCAGCAAGCTGAGGTGAGACAGGGCAGCTTAATTCAATTCAATAATACTGGTCCAGAGCCACCAGAACGTTCCAGAAGGGTCTCCCTCATCTGTCCTAGTTTCTATACTATTTCCCTCGCAGCCCTTGTTTCTTCATTTTTCATTCCCATCTTTGCCTTGTCCGTCTGAGGTAAATCATGCTGCCTGTGGGCAGTTATATTACTTTTCTCCTGTCACTTTTTATGACAGAACTTGGTTAGCCCTAGTGGCGCTAAGGGAATTGGAAACGCCAGTTTCCACCTAAGATGGCGGCCGTCATCAAGGCAGTCTGTGAGGACGTTGGACTGTAGGCCTTGTTGCCTGGCAGACCTCTGTCACGCCAAACAAGTGCAGGGAAACAAATTTGTTTACGATGCCCTCAGGCACTCTGAAATGGCTTCCTGACTAATATCTCACTGGGCCCATAAAAACCGTCATCCTTTTGGCCTGCGGTTGTCTTTGCCAATTTAGGAGTGTTTGTTGACTCCCGAGGCCCAACTGGGTGCCCTCAGTTTCCATATTTTCACGCGCGCACCTGGCACCGCTGAGGAAAAAAATTGAATTTGATCCTGTTGGCGCTGGGGCTCATTTGGTGTTCTGTTTCCGCTATAGTTCAGTTTTTTAAAAGGGGGAAAGGAAACCTCTTTCTTCTTTGTCCAGCATCTTAAAATGCCAAAATGACATTTTGGAGACTCTGTGATCCTGGTTTCTCCACCCCATGTGGCATCTGATGGCAGATATTAGCTGACAGGAGTGTGAGGCCATTGTTGGCCGACTTTTGTGAGGGCGGCTTTGGCAGATCTCCAGGCCTGCCTCTTTTTATGCTCTTTCCTTGCTAAATTTACCTCAAACTTATCTCAAATTTCCCTTTTGTAGTAGAAAGGACCTAGATTTAATTAGACACCCTCAAACTTGGTGTGTCAGGAGATGAATCTCTCCACCTGCCCATCTTTTCCTGAACAATTCTGGGTCATATTTTCCAGAACATTCCAGCCCAGAATGAATGAAATTGATTTCCACCTGTGTGCTAGTGTAAACCCCAAATGCCACGCTCATCATCAGAAAATTTACTATTTCTGATGCTATGCTTACGGGCAAAAGTGCAGAACCCATATGGGAAAATGAAGGCTGGGTCTGGTGCCAGTCACCATTGCCAGCAGCACCAAAATAATAATAATTTTATTATTTATACCCCACCCATCTGGGCTTCCCAAAAGCTGATGGGAGGCTTTGGGGAAGAGGCCATATCTCAGGCATGGGGCTGCCCATTACAGAAAGGGGCAAACATTTCCAAATGCGAGCTGACGACCCAAGAAATTTGAGATATTATACGTATTCAGGTTTCGATCAGCGAGATGGTGCCGAATCATTTAATAATAGTAGCTTGTTTAGGAAAGATAGGAAGATTGCAACTGCCTTTGGTCCTTAGCGGAGAACAAAGCCAGTTCTTTGGGGCAGGGCGGGCGTCTCTCCGAAATCTCTCTTATTTACAGAGGTAATCAAAAGACGGGGAGCCTGGATTCGGAGGAAGAAAGAACCTGAGATTGCAAGAAATTGGGGTTGGGGGGGTTGTCGGTCGCCAAGGTGAGGGGGGAACAGCAGGGCAAATCTCTCCGAGAAATTCTCTTCTTGAAATAAAATAAAAATCCTTGCTGTTGGCAAAACTCTGTCTCTGGGAGGCAGGCAGAGCTTAAAAGGCTGCTTAGAGGCACATGAGGAAGCTTAAGGGCACTCTGGATTCGGTCGCAGGGGGTGGGCCATTATGTTTTCTTCTGCTTGCGGCCTGCAAAGGAAAGACGAGAAATGTGAGGACACCGAACGCTGCCTTATATACCCATCAGGCCACTGGGGTCCCATCTAGCTCAGTAGACTCTACACTGACTGGCAGCAGCAGTCTGGGGTTTAGGACAGTGGGTTGGATCCATTGGGAGTTGAAGCTGGGACTTTTCGCGTGCAGAGCAAGTTGGGGCAGACAAAGAGAAGGACTTCTTTGCACAGAGCATACCGTATTTTTCCCTCTATAAGACGCACCAGACCACAAGACGCACCTAGTTTTTGGAGGAGGAAAACAAGAAAAGAAAATATTCTGAATCCCAGAAGCCAGAAGAGCAAGAAGGATCGCTGCGCAGCCTGCATTCACCCCATAAGACGCACACACATTTCCCATGAGTCTTATAGAGCAAAAAATATGGTAGTTCATCTTTGGAACTCATTCCCACAAGAGGTAGTGATGCCTACCAAAGATTAGACAAATCCATTGAGGACAGTATGGCTATCAAAGGCTACTAGCAGCCATGACAGTCATGTTCTCCCCCCATTGCTGAAGGCAGTATGCCTCTGAATAGAGGTTACTGGGAATCACAGGTGGGGAGACCACTGTTGCCCTCTGGCCCTACTTGCGGCCTTCCCAGTGACATCGGGAACAGGATAGCCAGCCATGATGTCCACCCACGAAAAACGACCACTCAATTATCCATTCAAGAATTAAGACAGGCCACTGGGGTCGCCGAGCCAGCGCCACTTACGTAATTCGTTGTTCTTGGTTATCGCGATGGAGGCTCTGGCCCTTGGTCCTTGCTGCGTGAAGTGATAACCAAAGCGGATAATGGAAGGGCAATTTTCCAACATGGCGGCCATCTCCATCTCCACCGAGTCGCCCAGTCGCTGGCGCTGCGTGGGGAGAAGGAAGAAAGAGAAATGAGAAGTGTGAAGGAAGCGAGGAGGGGGCTCACACTACTGTTTTTTGTTTTAAAAGATGACATTGGGTTTGTGAGGAGACAAGAGGATGTTGCGGGCTGAACTTTGCGAATTCATGCATGTAACCAGAGCATGGTTTGAGGATGCACGAAGCAGCCACCTTGCTGAAGCAAAGCAGGTCTAGGGCTGCTCATCTCCAGGAGAGGGAGAGAAGGCAAGCAGATCTTTTCCATCGGCGCTGCAGAGAGACAGCTGCCTTTGCTTGCCATTTCATCCGGCTGCAGAACAGAGGGAAAGTGCAAGGTGCTCTGACCCCAAAACGGAGGCCGGCTAACCTGGTTGTCCACCTTGAGTTCAGTCAATGTGGAGTTCTCCTTCATGGCTTTAATGACTTCCATCATCCCAGCGCTGGTGATGAAGTTAGATTCAATGTTGAGGCTCTGAAGGGTCTTGTTCTCCTTCAGCATCTCGGCCACAGCCTGGGGGCGCAGAAACAGGCAAAGTTCAGGAACTCTTGCAAGTACAGTGGTACCTTGGTTCTCGAACTTAATCTGTTCCGGGAGTCCGACTCCCAAAACCATTTGAAAACCAAGGCGTGGCTTCCAATTGGCTGCAGGAGCTTCCTGCACTCAAGCGGAAGCCACGCTGGACGTTCGGCTTCCGAAAAACGTTTGCAAACCGGAACACTTACTTCCGGGTTTGCGGCATTCGGGAGCTGATTTGTTTCACAATTAAGCCTTTCGAGAACCAAAGTACTACTGTATTGTTTTCAGCCACTGTGTCCAACTCCCAGCAGCTCCAGCAGCCAGCAAGGGCAACGGTCACAGAGGATAACGGGAGCTGGAGTCCAGCAAAGTCTGGAAGGTGTTGAACTACCCCAACATTTGATGTTTCCACTACCCCTTTGGAACTCACTGCCTCCTGATATCAGGTAAGTGCCTTCGCAGTACTCTTTTCGGCACCTGCTAAAAATATTTTTTGTTTCGATAAGACTATCTGGATGTGTAGAACACTGACGTGCTTTCACCCGCTTTTTAGCTTATTGTTGATTTTAATTTGCTTTGAGTGTTTTCAAATTGTTGCTTGCAACCTTTCTTTAACTGATCATTTGATTATTCCGTTCTTTTCGTAACAGTTTTGAGGGTTTGTTTGTTTTTACAATCATGCGGTATATAAATTTTATAGAATAAAATAAAGAAATGCCAGAGCAAAGGCCAGGCTGGCCATGACTGATGGAAGTTTTGGTTCAGCATCACCTGGAGACTCTCCCATCCCTGCTTAAGTAGGACTAAATCAGGGCTCTGGTCCCGATTCTGTTTTGGTCCTGTTCACCCAGTATTTGGTTAACCACAAAGCCTACATAAGTTGTCCTAAATTGGGGCTATTCTAGCCTAGAAGGTTCCATGAGTGATCACAGGGAGTCATCCTTCTCCAACTCTGTTCTCCCTCGCCAGTTCCCTGTTAGGGTTCAACCCTAGCCAAAGCTCCAGATCGCCTGTTAACGGGCAAGGAAGTTTTTCAGAGGAGGAGGAACATCAAAGCTTACGTGTGCCACTGGGTCATTACTCCGGGTTGCAACCAGGCTGAGCTTCTTGATGACAGTGTTTCTTTTCATGGAGTCGCAGATTTCTATCAGCGTCTGAACGGGAATGTCCTGTTGAAATGAAGAGAGGCCCATCTGCACCATCCAAAATCTCGCTTCAAACCTTATCTGTTGCTGCTTTTGGTGGTGAGGGACCACATGTCGTTACCCCTCTCCTGCTGACATCTCGCATGTCCCAAAGCAAAAACCCACTTTTGTCCTAACCAGTAGTAGCACAAAAATGATTTAGAATATGCTTAATGACACTTTCACAGGGTGGTGTGGAAGAGCCGTAAGTCACCGCATCCTGCAGGAGAGTTTCCTCTTCAAATCCCTAAAATACCCACAGTTGCTTAGAGCAGGGCTTTCAGTGTGGCTGTCCTGGTTCTGTGGGACAGCATCACAGTTTGAGACATAGCTGTTGTTTTGTATTGTTTTTAAAAGTATTTTTAGCAGCTTTTAAGGTAAGTTTGTAAATTACCTTGAGGCACATGTAATTGATGAAAATAGGGACGTCCCATTCCCTAATGAGAGTTTTACTATTTATACCCCACGCTCTGACTGGGTTTCCCCAGCCACTCTGGGAAACTTCCAATATATATTAAAACATAATAAAATATTAAAATAACTTCCCCATACAGGATTGCCTTCAGACGGCTTGCGGGTTGGATAACTCCAAACCCTCCAACATTTCTCCAATGAAAACAGGGACGTCCTAAGGAAAAGTGGGACATTCCAGGATCAAATCAGAAACCGGGATGGCTTCTCTAAATCTGGGACGTCCCTGGAAAATAGGGACACTTGGAAGGTCTGCCATTGTATTTCGTAACCTTTGACGGACTGGCCCACTCTCACACTGCTCAGACCCCATCCTCTGACAATTACCGTATTTTTCGCTCCATAAGACGCACCTGACCATAAGACGCACCTAATTTTTAGAGAGGGGATGCAAGGAAAAAAATATTCTTTAAAGGAAGCGCTGAGCAGAGCCTGTATGCATCCCATACAGCCAGAAGCCAGGACAGCGATCCCTCTTGCTGTCCTGGCTTATGGGATAGCCGCACGCAGCCTCTCCCGGGCAGTGGGATGAAGGCTCCTCCAAGAGCTGTGCTCCCTTTAAAAAGCGCGCGGAGCGTGTGTGTGGCTCTTGGGGGCTTTTCCCTGAGGAGGGAGAAGGGCAGCCCCAAAGAGCCGCACATATGCTCTAACTGGCTCTTTAAAGGGAGCGCTGAGCAAAGCCTCCCGCCTGCATTCGCTCCATAAGACGCACACACATTTCCCCTTACTTTTTAGGAGGGGAAAAGTGCGTCTTATAGAGCGAAAAATACAGTAATCCTTTTAATTGTTCATAACCATGAGAACTGGAACTTTAGCTTACACTTAGAGGAAAGTGGCAGAGCATCTGCTTTGCATGCGGAAGGTCCCAGGTTCTGTCCCTAGCTCTTTCTGAAACAGAGCAGCTGCCTGTCAGTGTGGACAATACTGAGCTAGATGGACCAAGGATCCAACTCCATATTAAGCAGCCTCCATGCTTGACTGGAAGCAAGGAACAAGCAAGGTGCTTGTTTCTGCCACCAGAGATGCTTTTTAAAAATCAGCTAGATGTGCTTGAGCCCATCGACATCTTCAAAGCATCTGCTCTTCTGACAAGTGACAGACTCCAAAACAGGGGCTGCTCCATCTGTTGCCTGCTTAAGCACCCAAGTGTGTCCTCCTGGGACTCGGCACTGACCTTAATGTTATTAAGGTTCACTTCCTCGAGTTCCTTGTCGTTGCTCTGGATTTTCGTCAAGGTCTCCTCCACATTTGTGGGGTTTGGAGGCTCATCTGGGACAGGCTTGTACTTATCAGGCTGCACTACGCCTGAGAGAGAAATAAAATAAAGAGAGAGTGTGTCTTGAATAACAGAGGGCAGAACCTCAGGACCAGGGGGCAAATGTGGCTCTCCAGTCTTCCCTTTCCAGCTCTCAAGACCCTTCCCAGGCCACACCCCTTCTCTTGAAGCCTGGTCTCATTGGTGAGTGTTTTGCTTAGTCTTCCTAGGATTGGGACCCTAGCTCCCAAGGATGTCCACTTGAGTTTGACAGTTGCTTCTGGTTCCCGGCAACAGTCTCTCCTAACTCCTTGGTCATTTGCCACCCTCTGTAAGATGCAGACCAAGGAATCACTCACTGTTTATGCCTTCCGTGTTTGTGATGTTGCCGCTGCAGATGGCATCATAATACTGCTTGTTGCTCATGAGGGTGTACATGCCCAGGATAGCTGCAAGGAAGCAGAGAAGGAAATAGCCAGGTTTGTGTTTTTTAAAAAAACAACAACACCACACTGCTATATTCTGATAATTTACCGTATTTTTCGCTCTATAAGACACACTAGACCACAAGACGCACCTAGTTTTTGGAGGAGGAAAACAAGAAAAAAAATATTCTGAATCTCAGAAGCCAGAACAACAAGAGGGATCGCTGCGCAGTGAAAGCAGAGATCCCACTTGCTGTTCTGGCTTCTGGGATAGCTGCGCAGCCTGCATTCACTCCATAAGACGCACACACATTTCCCCATACTTTTTAGGAGGGAAAAAGTGAGTCTTATAGAGCAAAAAATACAGTATTTTGGTTTGCCAACCACGTGCAAGGAACTGTGCAGAGCACTGAGGCCTGCCCCTCTTCTGATCACTAGGCCTAGCTCTCCTTGTATCAATGCATTTTAAATTCCCCGCACATAGAAGTGTAGCATGTCGTGGGGGTAGTTTAGCTAAAATTCTTGACCCACTAGTATTCTACATGCGGGCTTGTTGTTTTTTAGTGTTATTTTTACTTCCCAGAGGAGCATCTTCAAACTACAGGCAGGGACTCCCCTGTTTTAGCTATCAAGTTGATCTACAGACTGTAAACACCAAACACAGTGTCAGGTTATCCAGACAACCACATGAAGCAGTGGATAGGATGGAGAGCTGCACATAAATGGCACCTTTCAAAATTAGAATATGACAAAATCCATAAATAATTGGATAGTTAAAAACACCAGCCTGTGATTGCAAATGCAGAAATGCTCCCTATGCATTTTTTATTTTTTTTAAGCTAGTCTGTCAGGGCACTGACAGTTCCAGATTTGCAGGGAGCCTTGGACAAGATGTCTCCTGTGGGCTCCCTCCCTCAGTGAGTCCACCCACCCACTGCCATCATTGCCATCTGTTCCTGCTCCTCTGCCTCAATGTTGCTGCCACCCGCTTGCTTGCCAGTGAGTGCCTCCGCCTCCTTCTTGCCACCACTAAAAGTGGTTCTCGACCTGTGGGTCCCCAGATGTTGTTGGACTACAACTCCCATCATTCCTGAGCTCTGGCCTTGCTAGCTAGGGGTGATGGGAGTTGTAGTTCAACAACATCTGGGGACCCACAGGTTGAGAAAGGCTGATTGAGAGGCAGTTGGGTGAGCAGGTTGCAACAGTGGAGAGGAGACAGCAGCCAGAGAGGGCTCTTGTCAGTGGAACCCACTGCCTTGGTTTGGGACCCCAGCAGGTGCCTGATCAGCCCAACCTGTGCTGCCGGCCCTGTGCCTGGGAGAAGGAGGCTTCTCCATGCATTTCCCTTTTTCTGTAGGCACCGACATTTCAAAAATCCTTTGTGGAAATCCATTATTTACAGGGACAGGAGCAACCTGCTTTGTCAGGATAGCAGCATAGCTAGTGGCGACATTTCTGCTCCAGTGCATCCATGCCGCGTCCAGCTCCGATTCCCAAAGCTCAGCAGCAAGTGGAGAGTAGGGCTGGCTTAGCGCCACGCAGAGGCTAAAATCAGACACTTCGGGTGCTCTCGCCCTATCGGCTTACGCCTGACAGGGAGCCATGGGGGCAATAAAAATACATGAGGCTTTGGCAAGGAGGTGACATCAAGGGACTTTCCCGCCTGGTGGTCACCGGCCAGCACGGGAGACCCGCCTGCTTTTTATGCAATACAGGTTGTTACAATTGTCCTGGGCTACCTGCAACAGAGTCCCCTCCTAGATGGGGATGTCAGAGAAATTCCAATCAATATAAAAATGGGAGCAGGAATTTACAATGTCCGCTCATTCATCCCATGTCCATAACAGAAATCAATCCAGCAAATAGGGTTAGTGTTTGCTGTTGTCATTGCTTTCCATCCGCTAATGATGTGCAATTGACCGGTTCTCTTTTGCATAGACGTTGTATTTCCTTTGCATTATGAATGTAAGAAGAGCCTGCCAGATCAGGCCAAAGGGGACCCATCCTGTTCTCACAAACACATACCCACAAGCAGGATCCGAGCACAAGAGCCTTCTCCCCTCCTATGGTTTCCAGCAACTGGTACTTTATACAGAAGCATTGCTGCCTCCAACTGAGGAGGTAGAACACAGCCATCATGGCTAGTAGCCATCAATAGTCTCCTTCTCCTCCAAGGATTTCTCTAATCCTCTTTTAAAGCCATCTAGCTTGGTGGCCATTACTGCCCCCTGCGGGAGGGAGTTCTACCATTTAGCTATGTGTTGCATGAAAATGGACAATGCAAGAAGCATTCTTCATTCCTGCTTAAAAAAACAACATTCTGGTTTAGACAAACCTACCCAGAAGTTTTAAGGTAGGGTTGTAAATGTTTGTTGATTTTACTGTTTTATCTTCTGTGAACCGCTTTGAGGTGTGTTTTCTGTTTACAATCAAGCAGCGTGCAATATATATTTTACGGAATACAGTGGTACCTCGGGTTACATACGCTTCAGGTTACATACGCTTCAGGTTACAGACTCCGCTAACCCAGAAATAGTACCTCGGGTTAAGAACTTTGCTTCAGGATGAGAACAGAAATCACGCAGCGCGGTGGTGGCAGCAGGAGGCCCCATTAGCTAAAGTGGTACCTCAGATTAAGAACAGTTTCAGGTTGAGAACGGACCTCCAGAACAAATTAAGTTCTTAACCCGAGGTACCACTGTAAATAAATAAATAAATATTACACCCCCATCCAGAGCAGCAGACTACTCCAGATATCTAAGTCAGTGGCTTGAGAAGGGGTTAAGAGGAAGTCCATGCACAGACCCAAGCTGAGGGTTGTAGCCAGCTAAGTACTACATGGAATAGACCTGTTGGAAATAACAGGCCTAAGTGAGTCACATTCATTAATGTCAGTGGGTCTACTCTAATATTGGCTACAACCCCAAGGACCTAACTGGACAGTGTACTGGGTGCATTTGTACTTCTGTGCTTCTTTTTGAGCTGATGGATAGTATTTATTAAACACCCTTCATTGACAATTTGATAATAAATGCCAAGAGGTTTCTGATAAGATGAGGTTCCTTTCCCCCTATTCGGAGCAAACTTCCACTGGGATCCGATACACCTCACTGTTGTCTGTGCCCCCAACATGGAGCAGCTCTCTGCCCACCACCCTCCGGCCAGAAATACGCTTTTTACCTGCAATGTCGCACATCTCTGCATCGGTGGCATTTGCTAAAGCTTCTTCCAGTTCAGGTTCCAGCGTGATCTGCTCTTCTTTGGGGATTTCCCTCTTGGGGTTTTTCGGAATAAAGGGTTTTCCTGGTGTTTGGGGTTAGGGAAGGAAATGAACTAAATTAAAAGTGGCACAACAAAAGGTCATACGATGCAGTTCATTCAAGCAATCCCCCCCCCGCCAAATTCTCCATAACTTTCCCCATTTTGAAATCCAGCCAGATTTGGTGAAATGCCCCCAAGCTGAGCTCAAGGTTTTTGTAATTAATTAGCAAGGCCCTTAAACAACTTGGGTTCTAGATACCTCAAGGACTGCCTGATTCCCTTATATCCCTGCTTGATTTCTGAGATTTTTGGGTGAGTCACTGTTAGTGCCCCCCACCCCATGGCTTGAATCCACAATCCAAATCGCTCAGGAGCCATGTATTTAGTATGGTGGTCTCCTACCTGTTGGACTCCCTGCAGGCTGAAATTAGGCAAACCCTTTCCTACTGAACTTCGGCAGCTTGACAAATACCTTTCTATTTCAGTAAGTATTTTAAGGAAACATTCTGTTTTTATTGTTGTTGTTGTTGTTTAGTCATTTAGTCGTATCCCACACTTCGTGGACTAGAGCACGCCAGGCACTCCTGTCTTCCACTGCCTCCCACAGTTTGGTCAAACTCATGCTGGTAGCTTCGAGAACACTGTCCCACCATCTCGTCCTCCGTCGTCCCCTTCTCCTTGTGCCCTCCATCTTTCCCAACATCAGGGTCTTTTCCAGGGAGTCTTCTCTTCTCATGAGGTGGCCAAAGTCTTGGAGCCTCAGCTTCACGATCTGTCCTTCCAGTGAACACTCAGACCTGATTTCCTTCAGAATTGATAGGTTTGATCTTCTTGCAGTCCATGGGACTCTCAAGAGTCTCCTCCAGCATCATAATTCAAAAGCATCAATTCTTCGGTGATCAGCCTTCTTTACGGTCCAGCTCTCACTTCCATACATCACTACTGGGAAAACCATAGCTTGAACTATACGGACCTATGTTGGCAAGGTGATGTCTCTGCTTTTTAAGATGCTGTCTAGGTTTGTCACCGCTTTTCTCCCAAGAAGCAGGCGTCTTTTAATTTTGTGACTGCTGTCACCATCTGCAGTGATCATGGAGCCCAAGAAAGTAAAATCTCTCACTGCCTCCATTTCTTCCCCTCCTATTTGCCAGGAGGTGATGGGACCAGTGGCCATGATCTTCGGTTTTTTTATGCACATTTCCCCCAACAGGTGCATTTTTTCTGCTTAACATTCTTCATAGCTGGAGAACTGCATTGCAAAATTTGGAAAAGTGTACTATTCAAAGGATAAATTCATTCTCATTCTTGTATTGTTTGGGGCATGTAAATTAGTTAGGTCCAGTTTTCTGCATTGCAGGGGGTTGGACTAGATGACCCGCACGGTCCCTTTCAGCTCTACAATTCTATGATTCTATGTTAAACTGCGAGCCAAACTGAATTTCTCTTCCACCCTTCATTTCTGCTGAGTTCCCATTCAGTGTGGGTTGCCCGGCTGGAAAAAGACCGGAACAGTGATTCTGTTACATCACTGTACGGGGGAGTGACTAAATGATCCATCCCAGAGAAGCAGCAGGATTGCCGATCTTTTGCAGATGCCCAGAGCAGTAACTCATCCAGAATGTGGAGGATTCAGGGCCCTCAAATTATTCCAGTTCTTCATTTCTCATGGCACACTAGCAGTTCTCTCTACGCTATCTGACACGATCAGGTCTAGAAACTTGCACTGTTTGTTTTGTTGCTGGCTGGTTGTTGTTTTTTAAATCCAACATTAAAGTAGCTGGGATTCCAAAGCAGCCACACCAGACAGTTCCATTTCATGTGGCCCAGATCTAACCCCTCTCCATGCCCCCAAAACACGGTGATTTAGTTACAGAGAGGAAGCAAGGGATTTCTTAATCGCACCCAGATGTTTAATTGCTCAGTACTAAAAGTAGCAGCAGAAGAAGAGGTGCCATCTGTATAAATTGTTAGAATATAAACACCAAGCCACTACGAGCTGCATTGCACTAATTTATCTTGTGAGATTAAGAGAACGGGGGTGGGGGAGGGATAAAGAATATGAGAAATGTAGATATGGTGAAAACAGTTTTTCCAAGTATAGTAATAGCAGCAGTAATTAAATAAGGGTGGGGAGAGACGGCAATGCCTCAGATTGAAGCAAAACGACAGTGTGATGACTCGACGCTCAGGTTAGAAACATTAAGACATGTATCACAATTACTAATTGCATTTCTTTTCTATTTTGCGTTGGTTTTCTAATGTTAAGAACATGAACCACAATAAGAGAGGGAGGAAAGAAGATACGGACAAGGTTTCCTTTCAGAAAATCTCTTGACACCGTGAACTTTCAGGAAATCTTTTTTTAGGTCCCAATGAGACTGGGAAAAGGGAGAATCAAAGCTGCCCTTTAGAAACGTCCCGGCTCCGGGATCTTTTCTTCGTTCCAGCGTGGAGAGAAGTAAATTAGCGTGGGAACCACAAAGTGAGAGGAGGCGCAAATAGGGTGAACCTGAGATGCCTTCACACACACACACACACACACACACACACACACACACACACACACCATCTTCCAATCTGCTGGCAGAGTCCACCTGTTGCTCCTTATCACCAGCACTCGGAATCTGACTGCTGCTGCCTCTCCATGGGATTGGCCAATGCACCGGCAAGATTCAACACAAACGCCATTGGTTATGCTGCAAGATATCTGGAAAGGGTAGCGCTGCTGCTTTTGACATGCAAGGGATGTCAGAAGGCAACGGTTTCTATTCCAAACTGCATTAGTCATAATCGGGTCTGTTTCTCTTACACTGCGGTTCAGTTTCTGCCAAACACTACATTATTCATCTCACCATGACAGCTATTTAGAATCACAGAACTGTAAAGTTGGAAGGGACTCCAAGGGTCATCTAGTCCAACTCCCTGCAATGCACGAATCACAGCTAAAGGATCCATGACAGAGGGGCATCTGGCCTCTGTTTTAAAACGTACAATGAAGGAGAGTCCACCACCTTCCGAGGAAATCTGTTCCTCTCTCGAACAGTTCTTACTGTCAGAAAGCTCTTCTTAATGCTCAATCAGAATCTCCTTTCTTGTCATTTGAATTCCCCTCCAGAGCAGCAGAAAACCAGCTTGTTCCACCTCCCATGGGACAGCTCTTCAGGCTAAACGTACAGCTGGATTGGGCCCTCAAAATGGGTGAGAGACACATTACTTCTGCTGTAATGGGTCCTGATGTACCAGTTGAAGGCCAAATGGATCATGAATTTAAATACCTGATCAGCCTTGTTCACTGGAAGGGCTGGCTACAGTAGTCTCTCAGATTGGCATGCTTCACAGGGTTGTTGCATGGTGACACATAGCTTCTTGGAGAAAGGGCAGAGTACAAATGCCACAGGGAGGAATTCAACAAGTGAAGAGGTTTCCATGCCTCCATGTACCAGTAGCTAGACTGGTTGGATTTCTGCCTGTTGTATTGCTCTTAAAGGCAGAGGTGCCTGCCTGGAGTATAGGGGTGGTATATTTGTCCCCTGCCTATCTTCAGCTGAATGGCATTTAACCAGTGATCAGTTTCTAAAATGTTGATTTAGGGATGTGTTTTCTGATGCACAATATAAAGTTTCTGCAAGTTTTGTGGTCAAAGGTGGAATGAAATATATTTTAAAATGTCACCAAATAAGATGTGAGATATATGTACATTGGCTTTTTAAAAAGAATTTTTGGCAAGCAGAACCACTGGACAGCTCAAATTTATGCTCTCACAAGCTGATTATAAAACTTTGGTTCCTCTGGTTGGTGCCACACAGAGAGGACCTCTGCGAGTGAATGACAACAACCTTTGCCCTACCTGAGCAAAGCTACTGGACAGCTGAGATCTGAGGTCTTGCAGGGGAATCTCTTTGCAATACCTCAGCTCTCAGGGTCACATGCAAAATCTGCAGATGGAAGAACATCATAAAGAAGAATATGACAAACACCCTTAATGTATAGCAGCAGGATGCCATGAAAGTGCTTTTAGCATATGTGAAGGATGCAACTCTGAATGAAGACAAGTCCTTAAAATCGATGTCCTCCTTTTCACGCCTTTCATTGTGGGGTCAAGTAGCTGCAGTTGAAGGTCAAGGATGAAGAACATGCAGCTGCAAATGCACCATCGTCTACTCAGAAGGAAGTCCCAATTCACTTTGGTGCCGACATGCATGAGAGAGGGCTACGAATTTGATTTCCCCCCCCCCCAGGTGTGTTGATGGATGATTTGAAGAGATGCCGTGAGCCTTTACCAGGAGCACTTAGGAACCTTTTGTGGGTCAGGACATCTGAGCTACACACCGGGCTATTTTGAATCCTCGGCGTGCTCCCGGCCGAGCTAAATATAACTTTTCCTCTCAATCCCATCTCAATTCTGGGACAGCACGCACAGTAGGATTCTGGCAACACTCGGGAGTAGCTTTTGCCCGGCGCCAAGCTGGGACAGAGCTGGTCTCAAAGACCTATGGAGCGTACGTGATTGTCTCTCTGCACATGCCTCCAGCACCTCTTGCCCCCAATCAAAATGGCAACCATGGATTTGGAACCACCAATAAAACTGATGCTAGCACCCAGGGTTTTTTAAGGATATTGCAAATGGCAAATTCCAAAATCCATTTCAGGCAATGACGTTCTTAGGCCAATCAAAGTGTCACAAAGGAGTGTGGAAGCTTTCAAGGCCAGGACAGTTCAGAGATAGCACCCCAAGCATGGTTTGTGCTAATCACAGTTTATAATCAAAGTACAAGCAAACCAAGGTTTACAGCAGCTTGCCTGCTTTTGTTTCCCAATATCTCAGAGCTCAAGCTGCCTAGCTGCTGACCACAGTTTGATGTGACATTTGAATAGAATGAATTTCTACATCTTTGTAACAGGAGAAATGCTAGAGAATGAGGCTACTCCGGGGCCTGAAACACAGCAGGCAGAAAATAAAATTTATTTGTCCAAAGGCAGATGTCCAGGCTTCTGCTATTTAAATCAGACCTGGCCAATCCAGATGCTCCATACAATTCACCAATCACAGAGGGTATAATCTCATGCAATCCCAGTAGCTCAGTAGTAACTCAATAGCAACCATTATGGTAGTAATGGTTAGAGTGTCAGACTATGAGATCAGGGTTCAGATCTCCACTCAGCCATGAAGCTCACTGGATATCACTGCCTCTCAACCTAACCTACCTCACAGGGTTGTTGTGGGAATAAAATGGGGAGAACCACGTACACCACCTCGAGCTGCTTGGAGGATATAAATGCAATGAATAAATAACTCACAGAAACTGACTTTTAGGGTTGCCAGCTGACCATAAGTTTTTTTTTGGGGGGGGGTTGTTTAAATGGGCTTCTCCTCTGCCTTCAAGAACAGCTCAATCTGCAAAAATCTGTAGGTGGCACTTTGTGCAGCACAGTTTGCATGTCCTGCTGCTGCAGATGAGACAGCCCCAGAAGATAGCTGGGAAGCTTGCCAGTCCAGCCAGCCAGCCTTGGAATCACAGCATCCATCTTGGAAATTGGACAAATACCTTTTTTCTCTCCTGTGAAGGGCACCAGGTCTTCCCGCTCCTTCGCTTCCATTGCCTGCTTCTCCAGGTGCTGCATGAGGGCGTCTCGATCCAATGGACCCGTCGGGCTCTTCTTTGTCTGGTCTCGTTGCCGGAGACCCGCCGGGAGCATCACATTCTATGAGGCAGAGCAGAATGGAGGTGAGTGAGTTATACAACAGTGGCATTGTATCGCCCAGTACTGTAGGATAGGGCTTCTGGCTGCATCAGAACAAGGACTTTCAAACCGGGCCATCAAAATTAACTCAACAGGTGAAGCTTCGGGCTTCGTTATATTTCCCTGTTAGGTATCTTCTGTTGAATGTACCTGCTCCCCTCTCCCACCTAACAACACTGGCAAGGGGAAATTGCTTGTGTGCTACTGGGTGAGTGACATGATACGGCTACTACTTTTAAACTTTCCGCGCTCTTGTTCATCACCACAAAACTTGGCCTTGGGGTTGTGAGGGAGGGGTTTGTAGGGGTGGGCAGCAACAAATTCCCTGGAAAATAGCAACCTAAAGTTCCTTCCACACCTACTGCCTAGATGTGGGACTATTTCCTAATCTGAACGTATGACAATGATAATTGATAATATTCGGTCTCGATACCCATACCCTCTGGATTCCCGAGCAAACGTTCCTAAGCCGAATGTACATTGCAAAAATCCAAATTGGTATTCTCCTAAACTTGATTTCCATCCTGCAGCCTTACCCCTTTAATGTTAGAGTTATAGGCTCAATGGCAGGGCAGAGAGATGGGGAGGAAGAAGCCACCCAAAAAAATCAGCATGGCTAATCCTTGCAAGATACTTCACAATTTTCTATTTAAAATGGGTGCATTTGAGGACCTTTAAAAAATGCTATAATAAAAATAAAAAGTTATCACCAAGACTTAAAAGATGAAACTTTAAGCAAACTCATTCTCTGAGGGTTGATTTTTATCATCCATGCGCAGGGATCAGCAGGCTTGGGAGAACCCCAAAATTTGAAGAAATACCATATTTTTTGCTCTATAAGACTCACTTTTTCCCTCCTAAAAAGTAAGGAGAAATGTGTGTGCGTCTTATGGAGCGAATGCAGGCTGCGCAGCTATCCCAGAATCCAGAACAGCAAGAGGGATTGCTGCTTTCACTGCCCAGCGATCCCTCTTGCTGTTCTGGCTTCTGAGATTCAGAATATTTTTTTTCTTGTTTTCCTCCTCCAAAAACTAGGTGCGTCTTGTGGTCTGGTGCGTCTTATAGAGCGAAAAATACGGTGCTATGCATCTCTCTTTAGAGGAGGGAAACCTGAAGGAACCCCCCTCCCCAAAACAGTCCAGACTATGCAGGGCATGCACAGTGGTCACAGATTGCCTCTGATGTCAGGGCACAAAAGTGGAAAGTGGAAGGTGTGAGGAATGGCGTGCCCTGGAAAGGGATGGCAGGATCTGTCAATTTTGGTTCTTTCAGTTTCACATTCCCCTCCCCCCCAATCTTAGATTCAGTTATCCACATTTTGCAGCAATTTGTAATTATAAAAAAATCCTCATGAAAATTCATCAGCGTTTAGTGTGAATTTCTCATAACAAACACATTTTTATAAGCTGTTTTTAATACCGTACGTTTGTTGCAGTCTCACTTGTTGCCCCTAAGGAAAATTAAGTTCCAACATCTTCACATGCAAGAGGGCTGTGAATTTTAACCCAAGAAAATCTTTAATAAAAATTTTAAAAGAAGAAGGCAGCTATTAATGTTTTGATTCAGCACTAGAGGGTTTGCTTCAAAAACCATCTGTATAGGTGAATCTGCTGGTTTTGGTTGCTTTGATTTTATCAATCTTAAGTTCAGTTCTCCATATTAGCTTGAAATTTCTTTTAAACCCCTCGCAAAAATTTGTCAACATTTTAGTGTGAATTTATTTCAGCATACACATTTTAAAGCATTTTCGCATTGTGTACACACTTTTGTGAGCAAATTTCTGTAACATAATGCATTTTTATACATAAGTTTCCCTAACGTATACATTTAGAGGAACATTTTACCCTGTCAAATGCATTTTGTTGCACACGTTACTTAGCTGGAGAACTGCATTGCAAAATTAGAAGTGAAATTTCAAACGATATTTGCAAAAAGTGCAAATTAAGTAAGTTTGTCTTTTAATTGTGAATGAGACGGAATTTCTCCCCATCCCTAAAATCATGTCTAGGCAGTTGTATTTCCATTTCCCTCAAAAACCTAAAATTAAATCTAGAATCTTCAAGAATCCCAGCTTCTACCCCAAATCGTCACCCCCCTCAATCTCACTTCAGGGTCCATTTCCTGAAGCTCTACGTCAAGTTGAGCCAGCTCCTCCGCAGATAGTTCATTCAAGATCTTATCTTCATCAATGTCTCGATATTTCTCCAGCTCTTTCTGGTATGAAGTCGTCATGGTTGCTGCGGTTTATGTAAAGGTGGTGTCTCTTCTGTGATGTAGAATGAGGAGGATGAAGCTGGATTTAGGGGGGATAGAAGAAGTCCCAGTGAGTAACTAGAAGGCAGCTCTAAAAGATCCAGTGTAAAATCAGGCACAGGGCAACATGGGGCACTGTTGGGGGGAAAACCAATGGAACTCCTTGCCTCTTGATTTTTCTGACTGGTCAGCTAAGTTGGTTTCTGGGACCTCTTACCACTATAAATTAGTGGTAGTATTGGGGCTGGCACCTGATTAAAGAAAACATAGTTAATTAACCCTATGAGTGTCAATTGATTACTTGATTGAATCAGCTACACTTCCCTATGAGAAAAGTGGAAAGCAAGAGGGGAATTCTTTCTGTGATTTTGATATGTGTCAATCTCCATTCACTCTCAAACCAGAAGGGATGCTTCTTTTGAAATGGGGCTTGCCAACTGTCTTTTTAAAATATGTAACTGCCTTCTACAGTCTGGTTTGGGTCCTCCTGACTTGGGGGGGGGACACACCAACAAGGCTAAACCCAAATGTTAATTCAACCATGGTGCTTGTGACTTGAGTTTCTTTGAAGAGCAGGGTCTCCTGCTAAGTTTATATCTTGTTCTTGAAACTCTCAGCATCCAAATTTGGTGTGTGTGTGCTTGTTTAATTCAAGTCAGGTCACATTTCGGTCTATGGCCTTAATTGAACGATCCAGACGAATAGATCAATGCAGGCATTTATGGCCACATCAGAGTGTTCAACAAGCAAACAAGCTTACCCGTTCACCCAAAAGAAAATGACTGGTATTTCGCACTGTACTTTAATTTTCTGTCCTGCCTAAAGGGCAGCGCTCCATTTGCCAGAAGCTTGTGCATTGGCGGGGGGAGGGGGAGGTGTTGAATGAGTCCCCCAAAACAGCTGTTTTAAGCCACCCCATTCAGCTGATTGTCAGGACCTGGTTCTCAAAGGCTGAGGGGTTTTAAAGCAATGCTGAGGAATCTGGTGTCTTCCAGGTCTTCCAGGTGTTGCAACCAGCACAGCCAGTGGTCTGGGATGATGGCACTTATAGTCCATCATCATATGGAGGGCCACAGGCTCCCCTTCCCTGGGTTTAAGGTATAAGCCCCCCAAGGGACTGTACCAATTCAGAATGCAAATACAAGATGGAATGGGTGCCCCGTGCCCTATGTCAAAAGTGCCACAGAAAACAAGAAGGAAGAACTTCCCTTGGAAGGTGATGGACTCTCCTTCCTTGGAGGTTTCTAAACAGAGGTTGGATGGTCATCTGTCGGGGGGTCTTTAGCTGTGATTCCTGCATTGCAAAGGGTTGGGCTGAATGACCCCCGGGGTCCCTTTCAACTCTACCATTTATGATTCTAAGACTAGGCTAATTCTTTAACATGGTTGGGATTTGGGGCTTGTGGGGAGACAACACCCTGTTGTGCGCTGTCTGAAGTCGTATCCTCTCTGGAGGGCTGCGCCAGGCAATGTTTTTAAATATGTAATATCATTCACATATGTCTGTGCACGCACACTCTGTGTCTCTTAGCTATGCATTTGGACATTTCTTGAGATATCATAACCAAATTTTGTGCATTGGTTCCTGAGATCAACAGCACGTTTCTATCTACGTTTGGGTACTGTTGGGCACTGTTTTGAATCAAGATGGTCAAATGAACCTTTCAAAACTATGCCGATTTTTAAACACAGGTCTCAAAATTGGTTTCCTAGAATTCCTGAGGAACCCCAGGCTAGAAACCTTTTATATCAGATTAAATGACAGACGCAGGAAGGCTCTGAAGCCTAATGATGGAGAAATCAGATTGAGCAGTCCCATTCCTATAATTAGTCTGCCTGCTTATCACTCTCTTACAAGGCAGGTGGGGAGCGCTGCAGAAAAATGCTCTCAGTCTGGCTCTTGCTCTCTTCCCCTCCCTCCTTCATTTCTGGTCTCACCTTCTCTATCACAAAATGGACCCACCCCACCCCACAATGTTGTTGCACAGGACTAAATGAATGCAAAGGAACCACTCTGAAGTCTGATACACATGGTACCTTTTAAATGTCTTTTTTTTTTTTTTGAGCTGGGGTGTGTGTGTTTTTTTAATTCTGTGATTCTCTTTTTAACCTTTTAATCTAGTTCAAGGACCCAGTGGCACAATGGGTCAATGCGTCTGGCTGATAACCAGAAGGTTGGTGGTTCGAGCCCACCCAAGGACAGCTGTGGCCAGAATTCATGTACTGCAGGAATTTCAACACTATAATTCTGTGATTCTATGTTTTCTACCCCTAGTCCATGCAGTTTGGTATTGTCAACACTGACTGGCAGCAGCTCTCTAGGATGCCAGGCAGCTTTCTCTCCCAGCCCTACCTGTAGATGGCAGGGATTGAACCTGAGACCTTCTGCATGCAAAGCAGGTGTTCTGACCACTGAGCTGAGGCCCTCCTTTATACCAGATGGACTCCCTTCTTTTTCTAGTACCTTTCAAATAATGCCTTCCTGTTTTCCAACCTACTTCTTTGATCTGTCTCTTCCTCTCCTTCTCACTTTCCCCCAAAAGATAAGAAGCTTTCCGAAACAGGAGTCCTGGAATCAAACCTCCATGCAAATGAGGAGGAGGTCTGTGTCAGCAGATATAAGGGGTGACAAACTCAGCCAGCCCTCTTCCGGGAAGATCTAAACTAAATAGGTTTGTTTGTTTTCCCCAAGATGTCTTAAACTATGGTCAAACTTCCATTCTCCGTTTCCTGTGCACTTCCGACAGCCTGCGGCGGATAGAAATTCAACCACTGTGGGATAGCTTTACCAGCGGAATTTCTGCCTGTCGCGCAAGTTGGTTGTGTTTCCAGCAAGCGATGTGAGAGGCAAAGAAAAGCGGGGAGGTGGGGGGTCGGCATCCTGTTTCTGGAAACACAGGGGTGGGGAGCCTTTGGCCCTCCAGATGTTCATAGAATCATAGAATGGTAGAGGTGGAAGGGATACCCAAGGATCATCTAGTCCAGCGGTTCTCAACCTGTGGGTCCCCAGATGTTGTTGGACTACAACTCCCATCATCCCTGAACTCTGGCCTTGCTAGCTAGGGGTGATGGGAGTTGTAGTTCAACATCTGGGGGCCTACAGGTTGAGAAAGGCTGATCTAGTCCAGGAATGTTCCTGGATGATAACTACCCTCCTCTTCCCTGGCCCTTGGCAGCCCTAGGGCTGATAGGAGTTGTCATTCAGTGAAACACCTGGAGGAGAGGGCCAAATCTTCCCCACACCTGCTGTAACGGTTGCCATGCGGGTGGACATTCAGCTGGTGAAGCATCCCACCTGTCAGAGTAAAAAGAATGCCCTGACAGGCCTCCGGCAGGCAGAGAAACCATAGCAGAGAAACAACAGTGGCAAGTTTAGTGAGCATAAATCAGGCATCCCCAAACTCAGCCCTTCAGATGCTTTGGGACTACAACTCCCATCATCCCTAGCTAACGGGACCAGTGGTCAGGGATGATGGGAATTGTAGTCCCAAAAACATCTGGAGGGCCAAGTTTGGGGATGCCTGGCATAAATGACCGTCCACAGGAGCACATCTTTCCATGCTGAAATATGTTGTTGGTGGCAACAGCCCACCTTTAATTAACTCCCACATTCTTATCTTGGCCAATCAAGTGTTTTGGTTCAGTATCTGCATTTTTCCTGCCACCATTTTGGAGGAGATTATGCTCCTACTTTGCATTGCCAAAAATAAATAAATAAATGTTGGCCATGTCATATTCGCTTCGATTGACAGGAGAAAGATGAAAGAGGCTACCTTTTTTTCTTTCTCTTTTAAAGCCACACTAGACAATTTTTACCTCCTCCCACCGAGTGGTACTCTAGACGTCTGCCCTAAAGTCTTACTCTGGGAGGGAAAAGTGAAATTGCAGAGCTATGAGAAATTGAAGTCAAAAGTAAGAGATTGGCTTCATTATTATCAGATAAATGAAGTTTTCAAACTGGACAGGAAAATTGGCTTCCAGGTGGAGAGGTCAAAACTAGAAACAGAGCTATTGGAACCCAATACTAAGAATCTGTCAAGAATGTATAACTTGCTGTTGAAATGGAATACACAGGATGAGACGGTTAAATCAGCTATGATTAAATGGGCACAAGACATTGGGCATGACATTATGTTTGCTGACTGGGAACAGTTATGGACTACCGGTATAAAGTTCACGGCATGTAATGCCTTAAGAGAGAACATTATGAAAATGATTTATAGGTGGTACATGACCCCAGTCAAGCTTGCAAAAATCTATCATACGCCCAATAACAAATGCTGGAAATGTAAGGAAACGGAAGGTACTTTCTACCACCTTTGGTGGACGTGCCCAAGGATCAAGGTCTTCTGGGAAATGATTTATAATGAAATGAAAAAGGTGCTTAAATGCACTTTCGTGAAGAAACCAGAAGCCTTCCTCCTGGGCATGGTAGGCCAATTGGTGTCAAGGAAAGATAGGACGTTTTTTATGTATGCTACAACAGCAGCAAGAGTACTCTTAGCCAAGTATTGGAAGACACAAGAGCTACCCACACTGGAAGAATGGCAGACCAAGGTGATCGACTACATGGGACTGGCGGAGATGACTGGCAGAATCCGTGACCAAGGGAAAGAGACGGTGGAAGAAGATTGGAAGAAATTTAAAGTTTATCTTAAGAACTGTTGTAAAATTAATGAATGCTAAAATGTCTTGGGTAACGCAAAATAGAATTGCAGTGACAAACAATGGGATATGAGAAAAAAGATTTAAAGAAAGTGCTATAAGAAATTGAAATTAGGGGTTGCTGGAAAGATTTAAAACAGGGATGCAGAAAGGGGAGGTATGGGGAAGTCGCTGAAAGAAGGTCTAAGGAAAAAAAGGTTAAGAAATTATACGTGTTTATATGTTTGTTTGTTCATGTATTGTGTTGTATTGTCTTTTAATATGTGTTGAAAAACCAATAAAAAATTGATTAAAAAAAAACAGTCTTACTCTGACAGCGCCACAGAGAACATGTCCATCAAGACTGCTTTGTCTCTGACAGGGACAAACAAATGCCGCTGGGAAGCTCCGTCTTTCCCAGATTCACCTGAGCCAACATCCCATTGCCACACGCCAGGTTTAGACATGAGAATGTGAGCCGGGCCAAGCTGCTTCATCTAATCCAGCCTCTTCCCTCAGCCCAACAGCACAAAGCAGGTAGGAAAGAGCCTTTTCCTTTCTTTGCTTTCCAGAATCTGGTGCTCTCTGAGGTGGACTGCCCCTGAAAGACCCATTCCAGCCATCGGGACTAACAGCCCTCGATAGGCCTCTGAATTTGTCTCATCCCGTTTTTAAAGCTGGTTTAAGTCAGCATCCATCCACATCTTGTGGCGGTGAGTTCCGCACATCAGTTTCACCCAGCCACCCCATATTCTAGTATTATGCAATGCTGGAAGGTGGTGGACTCTCCTTCCTTGGAGGTTTTCAAGCGAATGTTGGAATGGCCATTTGACAGGAATTCTTTAGTTGTGGTTCCTGCATTTCGGGAGGTTGGACTGGATGACCTTTGGGAACCCCTTCCAACTCTACAGTTCTATGATTCACTGAGCAGAAAGACTCTCGGTTTCCCCTGTCTCCACACTGCTCGTGATTTACTGTAGATCTCTATCTGGACTCTTCTTTAGGGTTTTTTTCTATTCCTCCTCCTTCTCCCCTTCTCTAATCTAAAACGTACCCAAGGAAGGAAGATTTTACGTCCATAACAAACACAAACACACAGAAGCCAGTTCTCTTTTGACACCCTCTTGCTCCCGCCTTGGGTCTGGAGATCTGCCCTGCCAGGTGGTCTAGCACTGTGCGAGGGTTAATTAACAGGGAGGAGTTGGCTTAGCTGGACTTCCGAGTAGAAAGCAAGGACACAGCGACCCGGAGCCCTCCGGGAAACCTGCCGCACCATCTCTGCATTCAGCGTGGTGCTAGAGTCTCTCCCTTCAGTGCCTGTGAATAATACCAGGCTCTGGGATTCACAAGCAGGGAGACTCGCTGCTGCTGTGCTCGGGTGCTGCTTGTGGGCTTCCTATTCGGGGCATCTGATTGGCCACTGTGGAAACAGGATGCTGGACTAGATGGGCCCCCATTGGCCTGGTCCAGCAGCCAGGCTATTTTGATGTCCTAATGGAACCTCCAGGTCCAGAGGCAGTCTATCTAGATCCATAAGTTCATTGGGTGTTTGGCCACAGACACTGGAGCGGATGGGGCCCCTTACAATTCTACGGTTCCATTATTCTACGCATTGCCTCTAATGTGGTCCTAATGCGGACACTGAGTGTGCAGGTGTCCTTTGCAAAGTTTAAAGAACTTTCCTGAGGTGCAGCCCATTATGCTTGCAGAGATCCCTTTCCAAATCCCCAAGACTCTGCCCTTTGGCCCCAAATCTTCTTTGTTTAAAAAAATTGCCCTGAGTGTTTCTGAATTGGTAATGAACTCAGGGAGAACTGGGAGAGGGTAGGATATTAACTGGAGGGGAGAAACAGATTACGTAATTTAAGATTATTAATTATTTTTTTATACCCACCCACGCACCCCGCCTTTTCCCAAGCCAGGTCTCAAGGCGGCTCGCGCAAGTTAAAAGAGCACAGATAAAACGCGGAAGGCTAAAGACGTATTAAAAAATAATAGTTAAAAGGTTATTAAGCTCTAATAGAATTAAAAACAAAGTAGAAACAAAACTGTTTAAATGTAGGTAGTAAAAATAGCGCAGCCCTTTCCTAAAAAAAAACCACATGCAATCACTCCCCCAAATCTACCTGCCAGCAGAAAGATAACAAGGAGGGAGCCAGTCTGGCTTCTCCAGGGAAAGAGTTCCAAAGTTGTCTGGGAGGAGCCACCACCGAGAAGGCCCTCTCTTGTGTCCCCACCAAGCATACCTGTGAGGGTGCTGGAACTGAGAGAAGGGCCTCTCCTGAAGATTTTAAACCCCCAGGCAGGTTTGTATGTGAGGATACAGTCCTTCAGATAGCCTAAGCTGTATGACTTTACCTAGAGATGATTTGAGAGATTGGGGGATTGGGGAGGAGGGCAACTGAATGGCAGTTGAATCAGTCGGGAACAGAAGTGTTGGGAGACGGCAGATGAATCTGGGGTGGGGTGTGCATTAAACAAAAAATTAATCAGTGGGGTAATTTGGATGGGAAGTGAATTGGCTTGCAAAGTCTGTAACCTCTGAAGTCTAAATTTTAATCTATGTACGTCGTTAGTGTGTGCAAAATTTTATGCAGCTTTGGATATGAGTGATGGGTCTCCTGCTCTAGAGATCTTTTAAGTATCTAGGAATACTCTGGCTTTATGTCTGCAATCCCCTCCCTGAAACATGGTGCAGTTTCCACCTCCACCTCTTCTTCCATTCCCCCAGTCAACACCTGCCTTATCCCAGGTCAGACGTTTGGCTCTATCTAACATGATGTCGTCTACACTGACTGGCAGCGACTCTCCAGGCTTTCAGAGGGAGGGCATTCCCTGTCCTATCTATCTATTTTTACTAAGTTATTTATTGCATTCCTACCCCACCTTTTTCTCCAAGGAGCTCAAGGAGGCGTACACAATTCTCCTCCTCTTCCTCATTCTATCCTCACAACAACCCTGTGAGGTGGGTTAGGCTGAGAGGCAGTGACTGGCCCAAGGTCACCCAGTGAGCTCCATAGCTGAGTGGCGGGATTTGAACCCTGGTCTCTCCCAGGTCCTAGTCTACCACTTTAACCACTACACCACCACTAGCCCTCCTACCTGAAGATGCTATTGGGGATTGAAACTGGAACCTTCTGCAGGCAAAGCAGGTGTTCTGCCCCTCAGATACAACCCTTCCATTAAGATTCTAGTCGTCATAGGTAAAGGGACCCCTGACCATTAGATCCAGTCGTGGCCGACTCTGGGGTTGCGGCGCTCATCTCGCTTTATTGGCCGAGGGAGCCGGCGTACAGCTTCCGGGTCATGTGGCCAGCATGACTAAGCCGCTTCTGGCGAACCAGCGCAGCGCACGGAAACGCCGTTTACCTTCCCGCCAGAGTGGTACCTATTTATCTACTTGCACTTTGAGGTGCTTTCGAACTGCTAGGTTGGCAGGAGCAGGGACCGAGCAACGGGAGCTCACCCCGTCGTGGGGATTTGAACAGCCGACCTTCTGATCGGCAAGTCCTGGGCTCTGTGGTTTAACCCACAGCACCACCCGCGTCCCTCTAGTCGTCATAGTTCTCAATAAAGGGCCAATTTGAAATGAAACCAAGGAAGCTGCCTTATACCGAGTCTGGTCACTGGGGTCTGTCTAGCGTAGTGTTGTTTGCTCTGACCAGCAGCAGCTCCCCAGAGTTTTAGGCAGCCCTAACTGAAGGTGTCGGAAATTGAACCATGGACCTTCTGCTTTCAAGGCAAGTGCTCCATGCCTGAGCTGCGTCTTTTTCCTGCGTGATCCCCACCTTCTCCGCAGCCACAACTTGGCCCTTGGCCTCATTTTCCAGGCGGATAACTGAGCTTGCCAAAAGCCCTCTCTACTTTGCCCAGATCTCTCTCTCTCCCTTCTTGGCTTCCAGAACCTTTAAGGCTGTGAGATGCTCAGGGTGGGGCCACTATCCATAACAATTATCTTTTGCGCTTTTTTTGCTATGTCACTCTGCCTAGCGCTGCCTCCGTTGACGGCGTCATAGAAAGGGTAATAGCTGTCCAGTTTCACACCATTTGAGAGACAGTGGCTGTGTACAGTTAAAGAATATCCCCACCCCCTTCTCAAAGAACCCTGGGAACTGTAGTTTGCCCTTGAGCCGAGCTGCAAGTCTCAGCGCCTGCAAACTACAGTTCCCAAAATTATTTAAATGCAGTTTGCCTTGGGGAAGGTTCCAGGGTGGCTCAAATGTGTTTTAAGGATTTGATGCCACTTTTGAGTCCGAATTCAATCGCTTGGGGATCTCCTTTGACCCACCTATACAGTAATACCTCGGGTTACGTACTTAATTTGTTCTGGAGGTCCGTTCTTAACTTGAAACTGTTCTTAACCTGAAGCACCACTTTAGCTAATGGGGCCTCCTGCTGCCGCCGTGCCACCAGAGCACGATTTCTGTTCTCATCCTGAAGCAAAGTTCTTAACCCGAGGTATTATTTCTGGGTTAGCGGAGTCTGTAACCTGAAGCGTATGTAACCCGAGGTACCACTGTACTTTCCTTCGCCTGGATTAGAGGATCCACCTGTTTCTAACCTCACCATCAAGGCTTAAAACATTACTTAAGCTCTCCTCCACCTTCAGCCCATAGATCTGTTTCCTTGCAAGCCCAAATCTTCAGTTAGCAAGAGACAACTGCGTTTTTGTGATGCCCACGCACACCCCTCCCACCAGACATGGGGTGGGGCCTACTCTACACTTTTGCAGCAGAAGGAGGTGGTAGAGGCCTTGCAGAGCAGGCTACGCCACTTCAGGCTGCAGGTGGAGAGTTGAAAGGACCCTGCCTGGATCCCCGGGAAAGTGAACCAAAATCCTTTCTGAGGGATTTCAGCGACGGTCTGCCAACTCCCAACTTGCAGCTTTTTTGTGGTACTGTCTCTTCAGGTTTGAGGGCAAGCCCAGCAGTGGGGGGAGACACCCCACCCCAGGCTCTGATCCTTTCTAACTGGTCACCTAGTGAGCTACTTGCGCAGAAATTCATTTTGTTTGATTTTACAGGACACACACAGACATTTGCAGGGGGCGTTGCCTGTGCGCACGGCAAAACGGTACAGTCCTCGCTGATCTCATGCCAGGATTCTACCGCCTTATCTGTTGTGTGTGCCGACTGGGCCTGTGTGTGTCCGGGTGTATAGAAGAGCTGTTCAGTTATCCTTCAGCAACACTCTCCACCCAAGGACTCAGCCCAAACCTAGCCGGCGACAGGCAACTTCCCCTGCCTTTGCTTGGCGTACAATTTTCTCGCCACCCGCTTGCTGCCTCTTAAATTCCCACGAAGCCGAGGAGAGGGGAAAGGGGGGGAAAGGGACCCAGACTTACCTCCCAGGCAGGCTGTGTCGGCCTCTGCCTTTTGTCTCCCCCACCCCGAGCGGTGTGAACCTAGCAGGCAGGGCAAACGGGGAGAGAGCGAGAGAGCGGCAAGCCCAGGAACTGTGTGAGATCAGCATTTTATTATTTTAGCTTTCCAGCCGGGCAGGCGGGCGGGGTGAGGAGCGCAAGAGCGAGAGATCACATATACAGACTCCGTTATCAATCACTCCGCAGACCTGCCGAGCGGCCGAGTGAAGACCTCCAGCGGCCACAGCTGAGAAGTGCCAAGCCGAAGGACCGGTTCTACCGGGAAGATGCTGCTGGTGCTTCTGTTTTGTTTCATTTCAAGCCTAGCCAGGCCTCCACTGCAGCTGGACTACTGCAGTGCGCTCTGTGTGGGGCTCCCCTTGGAGCTAGTTCCGAAGCTCCAGCCGGGTCAGAATGTGGAGGCCAGACTCATGATGGGGAAATCTGACTGACAGCATGTGGCACCGCTGTTAAAACATCTGCACCAGCTGCCATCTACTACCCAGCTGCATTCAAGGTCCTCATATTAATTTTTGAAGCCCTGAACTGCTTAGGCATGGGTAGGCAAACTAAGGCCCTGGGGCTTGATCTGGACAATCGCCTTCTGAATCCAGCCCGCGGACAGTCCGGGAATCAGTGTGTTTTTACATGAGTGGAACGTGTCCTTTAATTTAAAATGCATCTCTGGGTTATTTGTGGGGCCTGCCTGGTGTTTTTACATGAGTAGAATGTGTGCTTTTATTTAAAATGCATCTCTGGGTTATTTGTGGGGCCTGCCTGGTGATTTTACATGAGTAGAATGTGTCCTTTTATTTAAAATGCATCTCTGGGTTATTTGTGGGGACTGCCTGGTGTTTTTACATGAGTAGAATGTGTGCTTTTATTTAAAATACATCTCTGGGTTATTTGTAGGGCATAGGAATTCATTCTTTTTTTTCTTCAAAATATAGTCCGGCCCCCCACAAGGTCTGAGGGACAGTGGACCGGCCCCCTGCTGAAAAAGTTTGCTGACCCCTGTGCTTAGGTCTCAGGGACCGCCTGAACTCTTATATCTCAGCTCGGTCACTGAGATCATCTGCAGGAGCGGCATTGGTGAGATGAGGCTCAGTTGACAAGAAACACTTTAGTGCCATTGGGCACAGTCCTGTGGAACTCTCTTGCACTGGAGATTCAGCAGGCGCCGTCCTGTTTTTCAACACCTGCTGGAAACTTCTATAGTCTGCCCTTTCTATGCAAGCAATTAAGAAGACATCCTTGCACAATTGTTAACTGATGTTTGTTTTTAACTTTTTAAATGGTTTTTATTTATTGCTGCAGACCGCTTTGATACATTGATAGGTTTTATGATACAGGTTTACAGATTAAGAAAAAAATAGAGAAATTTGTGGTACAGAAATGAATAAAATAATTATCATGCTACCTCACAGATTCAGCCCTCTCCTTTCCAGGACCCTCAGAGTTGCCTCTGTTGGTTGTGTGCAAATAGAAACAAAAGCTTAGCCTGCTGAGATAGTGAACTGGTTGGGGGAAGCTCAGGAAAAGTGTCTTGCCTCTGCAAAAGACCCAAAGTCTCTCCTTTCTGACGCAGAAAGGGAGGACGCAAAAGGAACCGCAGCCTTCTACACAACGGCTTCTGGTGAAGAATATCCCCAAGATGTCATGGGCTGAACCTGAGACCTTCTGCATGCAGAGCAAACGTTCTATCCACCGAGCCAAACCCCTTCCCCTAAAAGCAAAGGAAAATTATCGTCCATGTGGTTCTGAACAAAGGGCTGTTTTTAAATAAGAAGCCTGGGAAGCTTCTTCATACTTAGCCAGACACTTGGGTCCATCCAGCTCAGTATTGCCAGAACTGAGTGGCAGCAGCTCTCCAGGGTTTCGCACCAGGAGCCTTTCCCAGCCCTACCCAGATGTGCTAGGGATCAGACCTGGGACCTTCTGCATGCCAACCAAATGCTCGACCACCGAGGCATGGCTGCTCTGTGACTAAGAAAAAAAGCACTCTGCTCACATTCAGAGGAATGAACGCTCCTTGCACATCCTGAAGGCTCTTTTACTGGCTCGAATGAACCCACAGCTTTTATACCTCTGGAAGCTCCTCTGTGAGTATTGGGGAGAGAAGGTGATCCTCATGGCTGGTAAGGGTCACTCCGATAGACATGAAAGGCTGGGTTTTGGCCTACGATCGAGCAGGCGGGAATTGTGATGGTACCTGGTGTGGTGTCGCCCCCTGGTGGACAATCAAAGCAGAGCAGATGAAGGCAGTCACTAGGGATTGTGGGCGGGTGGACACCTGTCCCCCTCCAGAAGTTCACAGAATAAGAGTTGGAAGGGACCACGAGGGTCATCTAGTCCAACCCCCTGCAATGCAGGAATCTTTTTGGCCCAACGTGGAGCTTGAACCCACAGCCCTGAGATTAAGAGTCTCACGCTCTACCGACTGAAATATCCCAGGCTTTAGTGTGAAGCAGTAGCATGAATCATAGGACCAAGCCGAGGACCAGCAAGACCTGGGTTCAAACTGGTCAGGGAGTTGCAGTTCGGCAACATCAGCCTTAAAACCGAGGAAGGCAACAGACAAGGATGAAGACGTCACATTAAAGCCGTTTATTTTCAGAGAAATGTTCTACAGGCTGTTGAAACTGTTTAAAAAAATGATAGCATTGTTTTCAGTTAATAAAAAAATGCACGACTTTGTCCCGCTAACAGCTGTCATTCGCCGGCTACAGACTCATGCTCCCACACACGCAGATGCTCAGCCTCTCGTTTGACCATCCAGTCAGACTTGAAGCATTTTTCTTCGACCCAACAAAAACAGCTTTCCCCTACCCCAATTTGCAAAGGAAGACAACCTTCTGGCCCTCGTGGAAAGACCTCTACAAAACCTTCCCCTCTCCTGCAGCAGGCATGGGCTTCATTTGGTCTGGTGTCCACCCTTTGACCCACAAGGCACCTGAGTTCATACGCGACGGCGGAGAAGGATGTGGCTACAAAGGAAATACAGGCTGCTCCTCTGCAGGCAGGGCTCTCTGATAGCAAGCCCCGCTGCAATCGACTGCGCTTATGAGTTTCCCAACGGGAACTCCCGAGGGAAGCTGAACAGGGACTTGACACCAGTGGCAACGCACTCTTTCAACGGTGGCCCCATTGGGATGCAGACCTGTTTCATGGCTTGCAGGATGCGTAATGGCCACTGTTTGGACAGGCAGCCAAAACAAATTAGCTAGGAATAGTGGGTGCTTTTCGACCTGTGAGCAGTCAACAGAAGTTTGGCATCGACCTTTGTGCCAAAAATGTGGGGCGATGGTGGTTGGTTTTTTTTAAAGGAGACATTTTGATTAAAATGCCTTGGTTGCCTGGTCTGAGAGCCTTGCCAAAATCCCATTGCCGGGTTTATCTTTTAAACCTGGGGTGGGAAACCTGTGACGCTTCAGCTGTTGTTTGGACTCTCCTCTGCCCCAGTCAACCCGGCCAATGGTCAAGCTCCCTTCTGTGTGCTGTTCCTGAGGCAGAAACAATGGCAAGCTTTCAACACCTCCCAAAGACCCATCTTTTAAAGCAGGCATATATGTTTATATTAGTTATTGATATTTAAAGGAATGTTTCATTGATGGCTTCTCCATTTTTTACTGATGCGTTTCTTTGTATTTTTGGTTTTAAATGCTGTATATGCATTTTTTCTCTCTGAGTTAATGTCCTGTGTAAGCTACTCAGGGACTTTGCATCTTAAGCTGTATATAAACATTACTGGTGGTAGTATGATAAGAACGGATCGCAAACACAGAGGCAATCAAATCAGGCATTTCAACACGAGGCCGTTGTGGTGCAAATGAAATTGGAGGGGGTTAGCAGCTGATTTGTGAATCTCGGGGAATATCTGGCTTGCCAAACGCCGGAAGCAAGGTGGTCTGTTGCCGACAGACGTCCTGAAAATGACCACATTACTGGAAAAGGAATTATGACCAGAGATTATCTTTGTTCTAACGGTTTTTGAACAGAAGGGAGCAGAACAAAACTGGAACGTTTGAGAAACTCTTACAATGACCTTATAACCAGGCTGTTTCTCCCTTGAAGGCCAATTCTTACTGCCATGCCTATTTATTTTCTCATGTTTGCTATGAACAGCCGTTTTGCGGAAACAGGACGTGGAGTCAGCAAGGAAGGTCCCATGCCCTACGTATTTGGAACGCTTTGCTTGATGATGATCTTCTGTCTGGTGGCTCGGACATTGGAGTCGGCCATGGGAGGCCCTGCCCCGAGGGCGGCTGCGGCAGCGTTGGGCAGGCCATGGGCTGTGATGTACTTCTTGTAGGCCTCGCGGATGATCTTGAAGGCCCGTATGTTGGAGTACGGGATGTCGGTGATGGGGTCGCGGTAGATGGCGGCCTTGTGGGTGACGGGGCAGACCTCCTTCACGGGCAGCTTGGGGGCCCGAGACTTCGGGAAGACGCGCTCGAAAGTCTCGTCGTCGCTGAAAGTGATGAAGGTCCGTGAACATTTGGCGGCCGAGGCGGAAGGTGCTGGCGGGGCCTCCAGGGGTGGGGGCTGCATGTCCTGGTCCAAACTGAAGCAGGCGGGAAAGGGTCCAGTGTTATTTGTAATTTCACAAAATTTATACACCACCTGAATATTTTTTTTGGGGGGGGGGGGAGCCTCAAACAGCTTCACACAAAAAAATTATCTACAAGCATTTAAGATGTACGAAAAGTTAAGATAAAAACTAATTCAAACTGGCACCAACTTTCTAAAGGCCTGATTAGGCTTGCCTGAAGAAAAACGTTTTTAGCAGGTGCCGAAAAGAGCACAGTGAAGGCACCTGCCTGACGTCAATAGGCAGGGAGTTCCGAAGTGTAGGTGCTGCTGCACTGAAAGATCAAGTTCTTGCAAATGCGGAATGGGTATTATGTGGCACCTGTTTGTCCTGCTCAGAGTAGCCCCACTGAAATGAATGGACATGGAGTTGAATTCAATTAAGTCCTAGTGAGGCAGGCTAGTAGTCTATTTATCTCAGGACTGTCTACACTGACTGGCAGCAGCCCTCCAGCGGTCCAGACAAGGGACATGGAAAGCAGATGCTCTACCACTGAGCTATAGCCCTTCCACTTAAAGTGTAGTAAGATTCTAGTCCTCATGGCTCCAAACGAAGGGCTGGTTTTAAATAGGAACCTAGGAAGCTGTTTCATACTTAGCCACACCCTTGGTCCACCAAGAACAGTATTGTTTGCACTGACTGGCAGAAGCTCTTGGAGGTCTCAGAGAATAGTATTTTCCATCCCTACCTGGTGATGCCAGAGATTGGACCTGGGACCTTCTGAATGCAAAGCAGACGCTCCAATTCTGAGCTAGAGCCCTTCCCTTAAATGCTTGAAGGGAAGGTATATGATCTCCCATACTACCAGTTGTGGTCGCCCAGCGAGAAGGAAAAGAAAATTTGCACATGCTCAGAGGCACAGTAGTATTCCAGGCTTCAGTGGTGAGGGTAGATAATGGGCAGAGAAGCCCAAATGAAAATACAGTGGTACCTCGGGTTAAGTACTTAATTCATTCCAGAGGTCTGTACTTAACCTGAAACTGTTCTTAACCTGAAGCACCACTTTAGCTAATGGGGCCTCCTGCTGCTGCCGCGCCGCTGGAGCACGATTTCTGTTCTCATCCTGAAGCAAAGTTCTTAACCTGAAGCACTATTTCTGGGTTAGCAGAGTCTGTAACCTGAAGCGTATGTAACCTGAAGCGTATGTAACCCAAGGTACCACTGTAGTAATGATCGAGTCTCTCTGCCTGTACGCTAGTTTTAAGCAATGCATACCCGCCATAAAATTTAGAGTGTGTTCTTAGTTTGCGACTTCCAGAACTGGATGTACAATTGGCCTGGATATGGAATTGAACCCAAGGCTGTGAATAACCACTTCCCTATCGTCTTTGGTGAGTGGAATCTCCACCAAGCAACCAGGAAGTTTCTGTAAACTAGGAGACAAAGTGAGCTCTCTCGCTTTCTTTTTTAGGCCGACGACACTCCCAGATTCAAAATTTGCCTGGAAAGGCAAGCCATGCCTGACGAAATTCTTAAGGACTAGGAACTTGGGCCTACTGCTTCACATATCCAGCTTGCTCTATCTCGGGGGCAAGCCGAAAACCCTTACCCCTCAACGTCCACATTCTCTTCCTTGAAGCCGAGGTCGGAGACGAGGGGCATGGTCCCTGAGTAGTAGCGGATGGTGGGCCCCACACATTTCCTCTTCTTCTGCACCTGCCTCTTCTTGTCTGCTTCCAAGCGCTCATACGTCTCTGCACGGAGGAAAGGAAGCCAAGCTCCTGACAACCCCAAACTTTTGACATAAGGCGCATCCGCTCCTGGATAATTCTTATGGACTAGTAACTTTGCTAGGGGGACACGGGTGGCGCTGTGGGTTAAACCACAGAGCCTAGGACTTGCCAATCAGAAGGTCGGCGGTTTGAATCCCCGCAAAGGGGTGAGCTCCCGTTGCTCAGTCCCTGCTCCTGCCAACCTAGCAGTTCAAAAGCACGTCAAAGTGCAAGTAGATAAATAGGTACCGCTCCGGCGGGAAGGTAAACGGTGTTTCCGTGCGCTGCTCTGGTTCGCCAGAAGCGGCTTAGTCATGCTGGCCACATGACCCAGAAAAACTGTCTGCGGACAAACGTCAGCTCCCTCGGCCAATAAAGTGAGATGAGCGCCGCAACCCCAGAGTCGGCCACGACTGGACCTAATGGTCAGGGGTCCCTTTACCTTTACTTTAGTAACTTTGCTATACAGCAGGACCTGACTCACCCAAAGAGCGCAGGTTGAGCTCCTCTGTGATCTTGGCCTCTTCCAGCAGCTCCTCCTGGGTCAGGGGCCGGTTGTAGCTGGGGCCCGCCCCCTTTTTGCGTTTCGACTGCACCTGGCGCTCCTGCAGGCGCAGGAAGGTCTGCCGCGTGTGTTCGGTCGTCGACTGGCGCATGTGTTTGCGGCCTGGGCAGGCAAGGGTTAGGAGGAAGGCGTTTGAAACAAGAAAAGGAAGAGCAGAGCATTTCAAAATGGGACTTTCAAGCGCGGCCCTCCAGGCCTCTCTGTTTGTCCCTCAGGCCTCTCCACAAGCCACACCTCCACCCCCCAAGCCACCCCGCTTCTCCCTAGGTCTAACGCCTCACAGGCCCTGATCCTCACCCTTCTGGAGTGTTTCTGCCTGGCTGGAAGGCAACTGTAAATCACTTAGGGATGCCTCCTAGGAAGCGATCCATAACTAAAATACCGTATTTTTCGCTCTATAAGACACACTTTCCTCCTCCTAAAAAGTAAGGGGAAATGCGTGTGCATTTTATGGAGCGAATGCAGGTGGGAGGCTCTGCTCAGCGCTCCCTTTAAAGAGCCGTATGGAGCATGTGTGCGGCTCTTGGAGGCTTTTCCCCCGAGGAGGGAGAAGGGCTGCCTAGGGGGCAGGAAGGCTCTTGAGGGAGCCTTCCTCCCACTGCCTGGGAGAGGCTGCGCACGGCTATCCCAGAAGCCAGAACAGCAAGAGGGATTGCTGCTTTCACTGCTCAGCGATCCCTCTTGCTGTTCTGGCTTCTGAGATTCAGAATATTTGTTTTCTTGTTTTCCTCCTCCAAAAACTAGGTGCGTCTTATGGTCTGGTACGTCTTACAGAGTGAAAAATATGGTGATCGAGAATGACAGCATGCCTTTGAACAGTGATAAGGGCTTGCCTGAATGGAAAAAATGGGTGTGGAAGTGGATATGGAGAAAGGTTTGTCTGCCTCTCTCGTGACACGAGAATTCGTGGAGATCCAATGAAGCTGGAAGATTCAGGACAAATAAAAGCACTTATTCAGGCAGTGCACAGTTAGACTATGGAACTCGCTCCCACAGGAAGCAACAGGGATCACCAATTTGGGAGGGCTTCAAAAAAGGATTGGACAAATGGATGGTGATAGCAATGGCTACTGCTGTGCCTCCGCTGTCAGAGGTGTTTCTGAAGACTAGCTGCTTGAAACTGCAGGAGGGACAAGTGCTATTGTGCTCAGATGCTGCCTGTGGCTTCCCAATGGGATGCTGGACTAGATGGGCCTCCTTTGGCCTGATCCAGATACCAGGCTGCTCTTACATTCTTGTGTCTGTGTGTATGCGCAGAAACCACTGATTTTTGTGTAGCTGTGATGTGGCCTTCCGTGCAAAGGTTGAGCATCACATTCTTCGCTCTACCACTCTTCTTCTGGCCCTGCCCAGCACTGGCATGCAGCCCGTGGAAAGTCGCCTATGAAAGGATAGGGCCTTCAGGCTGAGAAAGCTTCCTCATCTCTGGTTTAGTCTGAGACTTTTAAATTAATGCACACTCAAAATGGGCACTTACTGTCTCCGAGGTCATCCTGGAGCTCGGCTGGGGCCAGCCTTTCCTCTCTCACTTTCTGGGAGCTGCTTACAGGCGCATCTGCCTTCTTGGGCCTCAGGCTCTTGATGGGTTCCTACGGAGGATTCAAACGACAGAAATTAGGAAGGGCGGTTTATAGATGTGATTCATCAGTAGAACAAAAAGCCACCAGGTGTTTAAAAAGCATGGAAGGTCAGAGCTTACATTTTCTTGACTTTGGGGAGACCTAAAATAACTAGAGGTAAAGGTAAAGGTACCCCTGCCCGTACGGGCCAGTCGTGTCCGACTCTAGGGTTGTGCGCCCATCTCACTTAAGAGGCCGGGAGCCAGCGCTGTCCGAAGACACTTCCGGGTCACGTGGCCAGCGTGATGAAGCTGCTCTGGCAAGCCAGCACCAGCGCAGCACACGGAAACGGCGTTTACCTTCCTGCTATAAAGCGGTACCTATTTATTTACTTGCACTTAGGGGTGCTTTCGAACTGCTAGGTGGGCAGGAGCTGGGACCGAAAGACGGGAGCTCACCCCGCCGCGGGGATTCGAACCGCCGACCATACGATCGGCAAGTCCTAGGCACTGAGGTTTTACCCACAGCGCCACCCGCGTCCCAAAAAATAACTAGAGAGCACCCTACAATTAGAGTCAGGGGCCTCTACTAAAATGGCTTCAAATGAAATAAACCAAGTTTAAGATGCATTTATTTAGAGCATTCCGCACCCCCAACTCTTCAACCAACAAAAGATCCCAGAGCAACTTATGTACAATCAATCAAAAACAAGACAGTCCCTTCTAGATTTATGGTCTAAGAAAGAAGGACACAAAAGGAAAAAAGGAAAGACCTGCCAACGAAAATGAAGAACATATTTATGTATGCGACAACGGCAGCAAGAGTTTTAATAGTACAAGGATGGAAGAATGAAGAAACCCCGACAAAAGAACAGCGGCAAGAAAAATCGATGAACTATGCGGAACCGGCAAAATTGACGCACAAACTGCACAACAAGGACGACTGTGACTTCAGAGAAGAATGGGAACCTTTTACAAAGTATTTAAAGAAACAACAAAATGAATTGGACTCCCTGGAAGGTTTTGAATAAACATACACAAATTTATTTGTTAATATAATAGATGGATAACTTAGAGATTTTTACATTTTTATAATATGCAAAGAACAAAATGTGCTAATAAATCAGGAAGAGGAACTGAAAGAAGTCATGGGGGGTATGCGGGGGTGGGAGGGGGGAAATTGGGGGGAAACATAATTGCTGGAATAATTTGTTATGTGAAAATAGTCAAAAAAAATTCCAAAAAAACAACAACAACAAAACAAGGAAGGGGGAGGAAAGAGGAAAAGCAAATTCAGGTCCTTTAAAAGCTAAATGGTAGTTCTTAAAATGATTTCCCACAGGGACTCCTCGCAGGTGCTGACCATTCTCCTCAAACCCCAGGCAGAAGGTTGCCAACTCCACCCCACACCCCACCCCACGGATAATCCCACAGTCCGCAGGGGACGGGATTATTGCCTCTTGCACACAAACACCTCCCTCACCACTTTCTTTTTCTGCACTCCCAGCAGTCTCCGTTGCAGCTGGGCAAATGCCTTGCTCCACTTTGCTTGCCTCTCAATGGAGACACAAGAGCGGATCAGACACTGCTGCAGTTGGCGCTCAGTATTCCCACCAGCCCTGCTCTCTCCCATTAACGGATTTGGCATTTCGGGAGGGCATCCGTGTGCCCGGCTCTGCCCGGCTCCTGTTACACATACCTTGTAGGCTTTGGTGACAACCCTCCGCTTCCTCTTGGGCTCGTTGTCATCCTGATCGCTGCTGGGCTCATCTCCCTCGTCGATATCAAAGTCGGAATCTACTTCGTCGTCACTGTCCGATTGGTCGCCTTTGTACTCATCATCACCAGATTCCTGCAGGGCAGTCGAGAGAAGATGGTTGGATGAAGAGAGCTCTCTTTCTGAACAGCAATGGCAAGAGACTCTTTACCATGCCCTGTCCCCCCAAGCCAACCCCAGCAGATCTTTGCCCACCCCTCTAGCCTTTGAGCCACACATATCTGCTCCGCCCCTCTAGCTTCTGAGTCATATCTTGCAAAAAAAAACACAACAACCCACAGCCAGCATGGAGTAGAGATTTGGGGCTTAGTCTGATTTCTCAGCCTAAACCTTGCAGGGGGGGGTTGAAGCTAACAATGGGGGTGGGGTGGGGGTATCACATATATCCCCCTAGGAGAAAGGATGAATAAAAAAGGAGAAAATGGGAAAGGACATCCAAAGTCTGTGGTTAAAGTGTCATACTAGTACCTAGGTGACCAGGGTTCAAATCCCCACTCAAGCCATGAAACTGACTGGGTGACTGCCTAGCCTACCTCACAGGGTCGTTGTGGGAATTAAATGAGGGGGAAGAATTATGTAGGCTACCTTAAGGCTCCCTAGCTGTCAACGTTTCCCTTTTTGTAAGGGAAATTCCCTTATTCCGAATAGGATTCCTCGCAAGAAAAGGGAAAAGGTGACAGCTATGCCTTGAGCTCCTGGCAGAAGGAAGGTAGGATGTAAATGAGATACTTCCCTCTCTCTACCAAAATGACTTATTCAGCCACCATCACTAAGAGAAACCACCCTGTCCAGGAGCAGTCTACCACCAAGCAACCTGTTGCAGAAAAGATGCGGGTAGAATTGCTTATGGGCTCGCCAAGTGTAGCCTCCTTTGGAAAGAAAGTGCTGGACCTTCTTGGTTCAAACTTTCCAGAAATTAATATTTATATTATGCGTATTGCACACACTACAAACTAAACTGGACCCATGCTTCTGTGGCCCCGCCCATCCCGCCTTCCTTCCAGCCAATCACAAGCAAGCGCCGCCTCGGCCGTGAGCTCGGGGTCCCGCCCACTCCTGACCTACCCCGCCCCCTACCGCTGCCCATCAACCCAAGTCCCGCCCCCTACCTCCGTGAAGCCCCCGTACGTCGTCTTATAAAACTCGTCCTCTTCCTCCGCTTCGAGCAGCCCCGAGAGCCGGTTCCCTGCCGTCCGCCGCGGCGCTCGGCCTCCAGCCAGGCCCGTCGAAGCGGACGCCGCCGCCGCCGCCGCCATTTTTAGTCTTCCCCCGGGGAGAGAGAGCGGAGTGGCGATCGATGCCGTCGGCTCGCAACCACGCGCCCTGCGTTGCGGGGCCATTCTCAACGCCTCCGCTTGAATGACGGGAGGGATGAGTCATCGAGCGCCGAGCTAACGGACGCCGATGGTGGGTAGACACGATTAGTTGAGTGTCGACGCAGAGATTGGGAAGGGAATGGGGGAATCGAACGCCGAGAAAGTCGATGGGTGAGAAACAAGCCTAAGAGGATTCAGCATCTTTCCAACAAGACGCTTCCGGGGAGGATCTGAAAGTTCATAAGACACCCTCCTTTTATTAATGCCCTTGCAGAAACTAGAAATTCATTTAGCAATCATGCTCCGATAGGCCTATTTTTCATGCATTTGCTTAATCTCCTGCCCTTTGCAAAGTGGTAAGTATGTAGACAAAGGGTAAAGGGACCCCTGACCGTTAGATCCAGTTGTGGCCAACTCTGGGGTTGTGGCGCTCATCTCGCTTTACTGGCCGAGGGAGCCGGCGTACAGCTTCCGGGTCATGTGGTCACCAGGACTGAGCCGCTTCTGGCGAACCAGAGCAGCGCACGGAAACGCCGTTTACCTTCCCGCTATTTATCTACTTGCACTTTGACGTGCTTTCGAACTGCTAGGTTGGCAGGAGCTGGGACCGAGCAATGGGAGCTCACCCCGTCGCAGGGATTCGATCCGCCGACCTTCTGATTGGCAAGTCCTAAGCTCTGTGGTTTAATCCACAGCGCCACCCGCGTCCCTAAGTATGTAGATGGTGCTGTGTAAATAATAGCGAGGAGAGTAGCAAGAATAAAACTTGCTTGGTTGACTAAAGGCCACTTCCAATCAGCATTCTGTCTCCAAAAGCAGGCAGAGACAATGCGTTCATATAGCCTGCAAAGCAGCACCACTCCAAAGTGCACTACTTTTGCATTTGGAAGTTTCATCTACCTCTCTTTTTTACCAATTAATTTTTATTGCTCTTCAAAAATTGCAACAAATTTAACATCAAATTTAATAAAAAATTAAAAGTTACATCTGCCTCTTGTGGCTAGTATCTGCTGGTGGACTCTCCCAAGAATGCCAGCCCTGCTCTGCTGAACGAAGGCTAACCCACCACCCCACCACCAACACTGGTGAAATGGATTCCTCCAGGAAGCCCACAAGTCCTGCAATTTGCCCTCTCCCTCCACCCACAACTGATATCCAGAGGTTGGCTGCCTCTTTGAATGGAGGTTCCATTCCACTGAACACTGGTGACTTCATTCTCAGGGCTGAAGAACCATCTTAGCTTTTCATGTATTGGTACATAGAATCGTAACAGTGGAAAACTGGATCATCTTGTCCAATGATCATCATTCTAATCCAACCCCCTGCATGTTACTTATGGTACTGTGGAACCACTGTTGAAAGTCTGCGAATTAGATAATAGGCTTTTTTCAATTGGAACTTATTTCTGGCACCACGCAGGTGAGTGCCATTGCCATTCTAAGAGAATGAGGGAGGTGTTCATATTGAGTTCCGGCACCTCTTTTTTCTAGAAAAATAGCACTGGATATTGGCAATATAATTCAGATTCAAGACTGGAACAAAATCCATTAAAATCAGTTTCCAGTTCTGTTTGAGAAATTTCACTGACGTTACTTCATAGATGGTATCACACACTG
This sequence comes from Podarcis filfolensis, assembly GCF_964270895.1. Lineage (NCBI taxonomy): Eukaryota > Metazoa > Chordata > Lepidosauria > Squamata > Lacertidae > Podarcis > Podarcis filfolensis. Next base: position 4,238,061 of record NC_139620.1, read on the forward strand.
CGAGAAATGAAGTTACAGGGAACCAGGCAGAGGGCTTTCTCGGTAGTGGTGCCCGCCCTGTGGAACAAGCTCCCTTCAGATGTCAAATAAATAAACAACTATCTGACTTTTAGAAGGCATCTGAAGGCAGCCGTGTTTAGGGAAGTTTAAGGACTGATGTTTTAATAAAGTTTTTAGATATGTTGTAAGCCACCCAGAGTGACTGGGGAAACCCGGCCAGATGGGCAGGGTGTAAATATTATTATTATTAGTCAAATTATCACACGTTTTCAACATTGTCACCACTTTGTTGGTGAGGTCATGATCAATGTGACATGTACTTTCATTTATGGTGGACTATTTTACTTGAAAAGTTTCAGGATTTGGTTTATAATGAAATGTGTAGCATGGCGGCTTACCACTGGGGGTAAGTAAGAACTTCAAAATGTGCTTTGATGGGGTCACTGAAACTTCCCCCCAGGTGGGAGTATAAGATTACCGGTGATCTGTTGAGTTGTAAGGGGGCTATGAAGCCTAATTATGCAGCAAAGGTCAGAGAGTTTGAATTAAGCTGCCATTCAGGTCCATTTATCCAGTTACAGATAGGTAGCCGTGTTGGTCTGCCATAGTCAAAACAAAAAAAATTTTTTCCTTCCAGTAGCACCTTAAAGACCAACTAAGTTAGTTCTTGGTATGAGCTTTTGTGTGCATGCACACTTCTTCAGATACACTGAAACAGAAGTTGCCAGATCCTTCTATATAGTGAGAAGGTGGGGAGGGGTATTACTCAGAAGGGTGGTGGGAATGGGTGGTTGGCAGATAGCTGTGATGAGCTAGGGGTGAGAAATAGACTGGAAAGAGAAGCTGCTGAATTGCAACTCATTACCAAACTTAAAACCATGGAGAGACCTGGTCTGAACAAAGACATTGGATTCTTATCTCATTATACATGACAAAGTCATTTTTCACCTTCTCACCCCTTGCTTTTTCCTGTAAGACCTATTGCAGTCGTTAAGAGTCGTCAACAGGCTCATCACAGCTATCTGCCAACCACCCATTCCCACCACCCTTCTGAGTAATACCCCTCCCCACCGTCTCACTATATAGAAGGATCTGGCAACTTCTGTTTCAGTGTATCTGAAGAAGTGTGCATGCACACGAAAGCTCATACCAAGAACTAACTTAGTTGGTCTTTAAGGTGCTACTGGAAGGTCCATTTATGTTACTCCCCCGAGTTTATTGGTTTTTATATGGCTATGTGATTCCAGGGCCTAAAAATGTGATGATGAGCAGGAAGTCTCTGGAGTTTGCCTGCTGAGCTTTCCTCCTCCTCTGGGAAGCTGGCCAAGATTTTATCTGATGTGATCTGAGCCAGCTGCCTAATGAAACTGAGCACAGCGACCTCCACTTTGTCGTTTAAGCTGCTGGTTTGGCCTTTGGATTGTTAGCCTCTTAACACCGTCTGAAATCGAAAAGGGAACCAAGCTTGCCTAAGTGATGCAAGTCTTCCTGGTAAGGGTTTTCGCTCTCTTCCAGTTCCTGTTCAGAATTGTGCCTGGAGCAAAACAGGAATCTGTGCCTTCTACCGAAGAGCACCTCCTTTAAATAGATTTTGTTGTATTATTTTACTGTTGTTAGCCGCTCTGAGCCCGGCTTCAGATATAAATAAAATTTTATTATTATTATTTTGAAAAGATTGCACAACTCAGCAGAGTTATGCAGGTGTGGTGTGAACCATTTTATGCAGGTGTGGTGTGAACCATTTTCAGGCCAAGGGCCACATTCTGTCAGAGGCAGCCTTCTGGGGGCCACCTGCCAATAGTGGGCAGGGCCAGAAGGGAAAAGTAGGTGGAGCTAAGATAATGAGACTTGCTTTTATATAGTAAGCTACAATACAGCCACATAGAAGTCAGAATTTTCCACATACACACCCACATACTTCTTTCAACCTGTTTGTTCAACTTCAGGTAAAACTCATCAGGGTGGAAGGAAATGGTATGGAGATATTCCTTTTTCTTGCTAAGGCTTGGGGTACAAGGCCGATTGTAAAACGGAGTGGTTTTATTTCATTAGGTGATTTTGGACTGTAAAATATCTGCCAAAGCATTGCTCTGATCTCTGGACAGCAACAGAAGGAATGGCTTTCAGATAATCTCTCTGTGCTGCTTTTAAAAAAGGGGAGAGGGCGATAATCCTTACTAATCGAGATAAAAGCAAATGCATTCTGCAGCTGAGGGGCAGTGAAGAGATATTGCATGCTTGTTCCAAAGTGAACAGTAGTTAGATCTGGATTCCCCAGCGTCCTCTGTCACCACTAACTAAAATGGTGTTAAACAATGCTGGAGACCCAATGCCTAATGCTAATTTGCCGTAATGCTAGTGCTATTTTTTATTCACATTGCTAATGTTATTTATTTTATTGCATTTCTATCTCATCCTGACACGGGCTATGATGTGATGCCACTGGTGTGTCACATTTGATGAGGCCTTCACGGGGCAGAGATTACATAAAGATCTTTTGCCAGGATGCAAAAGCTAATTTTGATACAATAGTAGTGGAGGGGGTTGGTATCTTTATTAGTGTTTCTGATGCTATTTTTAATAATAATTGAATAATAATAATAATATGTGGTGTCACATCTGATGAGGTCACCCCGCAGCACAGATTGAACAAGGCCGCGTTGCCATGGCAACGGTGTAACTGCATCAGGTAGCATCCCTCAGGGGGCCGGGGCAGCTCAGCCTGGCGTTGCTATGGCAACGTCAACTAGGCCAGCGCTCGTTGAGATGCCGTGGAGCCCCGCCCACTCCCACGCGACGCATGGCTGCTTTCTCCGGAGCCTCGGCCGCCCACTTCCCTCTTGGCGCATGCGCAGTACCGGTCCCCTTACCCGCGGTCCGTTATAAACAAGGCAGAGCTTCCCGCCCCCCCCATCTCGCCCAGCCGCCGCTCTGACGCTCCACCCTCCCCTTTGCATGCATTGGTTTGCCCCGGCGCCGTTTGGGCGGGTCCACGAGAGGAAGCGGGGGTTGCGGACGTGAAAAATCGGAGACGGGTCGGGGGAGGAGGCGTGGCAACCCCTCGGAGCGCGCGGGTGGTGCGGCCCGCAGTCGCGGCTCGAAGCGAGGCGGGCGAGACCAAGTGAAGAGGCCGGGGGTGTGCGTGAGGATGATGATGATGAAGAGCGGTGTGGAGAAAGCAACAAGAAAAAGGGGATTCCAGCCGTGAGGCAAAGCGAGGCGGCGAAAAAAATACTATTTTTTAAAATTGATTATAATACGGAATAGTGTTTTTTTTTAAAAGAAAAGGAGGCGGAAAGGAGGGTGAAGCGGTAAAATGGCGTCGGCCGGGCCCGAGCCTGGGGGGAGCAGCGGCGTTTCCTCAGGTGAGGGGCGAGGTTGTGACTCTCTTTTCTGTGGCGAGGAGGGGGGTGTTAAATCTCGGAGAGGAGCGTTGGTTTGGGGGGGGGAGTCCCTCTCTGGGGGGGGCAGGGGTGGATATTTGGGGAGGGGGTCTTAAAATGAGTTCCTCTGAGACCCCCCGTGTGAGTAAGGGGGCTGCATGGAGGGGGGGAATAGAAAGATTGGGGCGGGGGGCTTTGCATCTTTATGTGGGGTAAATGAACCCCACACAGGTGTCTGGGCGGGGGGGGGAGCTGTTTTATTGAAGGGTCTCAGCTCCCCCAATTTACAGGAGGATGAGGAGAAGAAAGAGACTGGCTCCCCCTCCGAGTGGGGGGCAGTTTAGGGTGGGGGAGATGAATGAAACCCCCCACTCACAGTGGGGTGTCAGTCTCTCCCCACCCCTTGTAGATTTGGGGGACCGAATCCTCCGCCCCCCAATAGGAAATCTACAGCTTTCTTCTCTCCCCCCCCCAAGCACTCAGTGGGGAAGATTTGGAAGAGGGGTACTTTGTGGGCTGCTTATGGGAAGGGGTTTTGGGGGGTGTGAAAAGTGACTTCTGCCCCTCCTGGGGGGGCAAATTAGAGGAAATGGGGGGGGAGAGAAGGGGCAAGACAGCTGGCAGGTCTTACGTTGCTTGCGAGGGAATATATGGGGTGGGTTATGGGACTCCCTCCAAAGAGGGAGGAAGGTGGTTGTGGGTTTTATTTGGGGCGGGGGCTTCACGTTAGGGGTGAAAAGGGTGATGGGTTTGGGGAGCCTTTATTTGGGGAGCGATCAGTGTGTGGGGTGTGGAAGGGCCTTTTTCTTATTTCTCAGAGTACTGTAGTTGGCCTTGAATGTGGGGTGTATGGGAAGGCTCCAGAGGGTTCTGGGGGGATGTATTCCACCATCCCAGTGCGGATTCCATTAATTGAAAAGAAACCTTCCTGCTTGTAAGTAGCACTGAGAAGGCAGAGTTCAACAACAATTTGTTTAAAACTGCAACCGTATACTAAAATGGCAGATTTCAGAGAATAGGAGGTTTGGGTATAATCTTGCCGTTAAATAAACATTAAATAAAGACGGAAGGTTAGAGATGGCAGAGTCCCTAGGATTGACGGGTGTGTGTATAGGGTGATATAATGAACCAGACCCTTTCTGCTGAGCAATGGGGAGGCAGTGAATCCCCTTCTTTGGGGTGGGGCGTCCTGGGGGTCGCGCTGCATGGATGAACGAAGTGCCTCCTTCAGTGTGGGGCTTTCTCTCTGTTGCCTGAGAAAGGGGCTGTCATGGTGGTCTTCCAGTAACTGGGGGTGATTGCTGGGTTTTGGAGAGGGATCTCCCAAACGGGCGCAGTGGGAGCCTGACACTGAGCTTATGGTGAGTGAGTGGTTGCACCTCTTGGCATAAGGAGAGAGGATTCTGGGAACGAACACATTTTTGTGTGGGATGTGGGGTCGCTTAAGGAAACAAGTCCCTGCTTTGGTGGGGGTGTTCAGGAGGGGCCATCCCCCTTTCCTGGAGGAAAGGAGCGGGGCCTTCCTTATGGTGGGTGTGGTGTCGTTTGTGTTGTATGCAGTTCTCTGGGCAGTAGATGAGTGAATCCCAAGGATGAGCCCTCGTGGAGAAGCAAGTGGTTGGTGGTTTGAGGTTGCGGGTTGAGTCCTCAAAGTTCCTTCTGTGTATGAATGACTTTCTGTTTTCCTTTTCAGCTTAACAAGAGCGTTATGGGGTGGCACTGTCACTCATTGGTAGGGCACCTTCTTTGCTTTTGAAGGGCCCATGTTTGATCCCATCGGTCCCTGCTGGAAAGCCTGGAGATCTGCCAGTTAGCGTAGACAGTACTGAACTAGACAGACCCAAGCTTCTGACTGTCTTAAGGCAGCATCTTAGGTTCCTAGCGTTTGAGGGTGAGGAAGGTTAAAGTGAGCAGGGGACACAGGGAGGTCCTTGGGGCAGTGACTTCCAGTCTGTTCCCCCAAGGGAGCTTGTGTGGACACTGGGCACTCTCTAAAGGAAGGAGCTGGCTGACTGGCTTGCGGTCTGAGCTCATGCATGTGTGTGTTTTTTTCCTGGAGTTGGAGGAGTATTATTTGCAGGTCAGGAGGAGTTGAGACCCTTTTGTGGGTGGTGGGAGGCGGACAAAAGCAGAATGGGAAGTGGTGGGGTCCAGCCCACTTCCTGAATTAGGGTGAGGGGTTTTTGCTGTTGCAGTGCCGGGGTCAACGTGAGCATGTGCATAAGTCATCCTTTCCCTTGATGTCATTAAATGAAGGGGGAGTGTGATCTGTCTTTTCGGAAGAAGGGTGGTGTAGCTGGTTGCCACAGAGTTGTGGGCAGGCTTCAGAGGCTGGGTTGCTGGACTCCTCTGGGTGGGAGTCCACCGGTCCTGAGGGAAGCTTCTTACCTTTCTTCTCCTATCAGAGAGCAGCAGGCTGCAGGGCTGAAGTGTACATCTTGGAGGGACATGGATGAGATAACTGAAAAGGGAGATTTCTTAACCTTTGAACATCAACCACCTTATTGGACTTCGGGGGATGGTATGTTTCCCTCTTTGTATTCCATGCTTTAGGAAGGAATGAGATCTCGAATCCCCCTGAGTGACTATAGGGTGTGGATTTAATTAACATTTGTATTCGCAAGAGTAAGATTTTTTTATTTTTAAACAACACTATGACATATAGAAGGCAGCAGTTTAAACCTGCAGTGTAAAAACTGTGTAAGTCAGAAAGCCTGGATATATATATAGAGAGAGAGTGTGGATTTAATTAACATTTATATCCACAAGAATAATATTTTTTTTATTTTTAGACAACACTATGACATATAGAAAGAAGGCAGCAGTTTAAACCTGCAGTGTGAAAACTGTGTAAGTCAGAAAGCCTGGAGATAGAAGATAGATAGATATGTCACCTCAGTAGTGAAAATTTGAAATGGAGTATTATTGGCTGCTTCCAAACAGGACACTTTCAGACAGTAAAGAAGAAGTTCATTTTTTCTCTCTGTCCCCACCCAGTTTCAAATGCATCTTTCCCCTACCGCATAGCAGCTGATTTCCTGGGAGCTGCTCTGAAGAGCTGGTTTGAAAAGTCTTGATTTTGTTACAATTTCTCTCTAGCTCATTCTCACACATCGTCTGGAGTCAAAGTTCTCAAGGGATGAGCAGATAATATGGTGGTAGGCCTTTGAAATGTACCACTTCAGGGCTACATCAGGCCTTCCAACACCACTCACAGCTCCTGGTGTGTTTCTTTGTTGGGTAAGATTTTTGGCAAGTGAGACTTGTCAAACAGGCCAGAGAAAGTTGTGCAGCCATCTTCTTTTATTTTTGTAGCACTGGTACCACAAAGTTATTGTTGCTGGTCTTCTATCAAGGAGGCTGATCAGCCCCTACACCTGTTGATTTTCAGTGCTTGGGGTCATCTTCTGAGCCCAACCCTTCTTGGTATGGCATACTAAGTAGAGCCTTTTTGGTGCTGGCTCCAGAGCAGTGGAACATCCTGCCAAAAGACACTCTCCTAGCTCACATTTTGCAGGCAGCTGAAACTTGCCACTTTCTGATAGGTTTCCTTTTTCATCAGGCACTTTCTTCTGCTATTCTTCAAGTCTCATATTTTTAATTTCACCTTAATTTTGAATCTGCTCTTTCTCCCTCTCCTCCAGATGTGCTTTCAATCTCAGTTTGCTGCCTCAAGTATTTTTATTTTTTTTAGAAAGGCAGGATAAACATGCTCAAAATGAATCAGCTGTTCAGTTTTTGGTCCCTTGGGTACAACCCTAATGGTGTCCTTTTGGTATCCTGCCCACATAGAATCCAAGGGCTGTTTCTTTGCCTATCTCTGGCTTTATAGATAAAAGTTAAAGTTTGTCTGGTCTGCCATTCTGTTTCTATTCTGCCCACCTACCAGTAAAAGCCACTCTTTGGGGATTGTCTGTGTCTAGATGTTGGGTGGGGGAGGATGAGGATAGAGAACACCCACCAGGGCTGGACAGCCCTTTCCTTTCGCTTTGAAATAGGTCATGTGCCAAAAATAACCAATTGCAATGCGTCTGTCTGTAGACGGCACTCTTAATTCAGTAAATGATATAATTCAAGCTTTCTGCAGCTCTGGACCACTGACCCCTCCACATGTTTACTTGGAAGTATGACCGGCGCAGTTTAAACTTTCTAGTGAGTTTGGATTTTTTTTAAGGTGGCAGCTTCTAAGCCCTTTGCAGCCTTGGTTATGTTAAGATTTACACCTTCCATATGCAGTGGGATAGTGTTATACCACCTTTTTATAGATGGGGGGGAGGTGGGGAAATCTGACAAAATCCCACACCCAGGGGTGCAGCTCAGAAATGTGGCTCGCCTAAGCCTCACTCTGTTCCCTTGTCCTCTGAGCTCTTAGCTCCAGCTTCCTGGCTCACAAACTCTGTTTTTACTAAAGCCCTTTGAACTCTGTGGGGCTTAAGTTGTGAATAATCATGCTTCTGATCAGGCTGTGTATCTCCTTGGAAACCATCCTGTGAGGGTCATTAACTGCTGCTTCCATTTCATAGATGACTTGGTCAGATGCTAAACAGCCCCCACCCCAAACTTGGTCCTTGCCTAAGGCAGATTTTGAACCCGTGCCTCTAAACTCGGACCTCCAATCCATTTGTAACAGCAGCACAGCTCCCCCCAAAAAATCACCTTGCATCTTAAGGCCTTGTTTTGCTGGTGCTGTTTTGTCATTCAGGTGGGGAGGATTCCCCCCCCACACACACAATGGAATGGTGCTTCCTGAGTGTCCTTCAAACAAATCTGCCTAAATGGAGACACTTGTCTTCTGTGGGGAGACAAACCAGAGAGCCAGAGTGGGAAAGTACAGATGGGTACTTTCCCTCATCGCTTTTGAAAGCTGTCTCTCCAAATGCTTCCTCTTGACATAGTGAAAAACCCGAAAGCAGAGGTAGGGAACATCTGGGGCCCTCCAGATGTGCTCAGATTCCCGTGTGCCCCTGCGGCCAGCATGGCTAGTGGTCTGGGAGAATGATGGGAGTTGGGAGTTTGACAACAACTGGAGAGCCGTAGATTTTCCCCAATTTTGGACTGAAGGATTTTGTCCCATTCCCCACCCCCCAATTTTGAGAGAGACATAGGAAGCTACCTTATACTGAGGCAGACCTTTGGTCTACTTAGCTCATTACTGTCTACACTGACTGGCAGCAGCTCTCCAGGGAATTCAGGCAGGGTGCCTTTCTTACCCATACCTAAGGATTGAACCTGGAACCTACATGCACAATGGATGCTCTCCCACTGAGCTATGGCGCTTCCCCAGGCATTTTGTTTTTCTCTTGACAGCTGTGATTCAGGTCATAAGGGGGCTGGAGATTTATTTATCATTTATTTTATATCCTTCCTCTTTAGGATCATGCTGTGCAAGCCTGCTTAACAAAAACAGCTTAAAACAATGAAACAGTACAATTCTCGAGATAACAAAAGTAACACAAAACAGATCAGCTTTTTTTTTAAGGGTCTACAGAGTCCCCTGCCAGCACGTTCAGATTAAAATGAATTGTAAATATATTTATTCTAAAGAAAATTGATTTTTCAGAGAGTGCTTAGAAGGGAAGATGTCGAGACTGGAGGGGTGTGTGTGTGTGTGTGTGTGTGTGTCTGTCTGTCTGTCTGTCTGTCTGTCTGAAGGTGCTGAACCACTCAGCTGTGGAGCTGAGGCTTGAGGGAGGTACAGTGGGAACGGTTTCATGCAATTAGAGATTGGATAGAGGTGTTGGAGTAGAAATTCGGGATGCAGAGTGGCATCTTCCTTTCCGGATGTAGGCTGAACAGTGAGATTAATCTGTTTAAATGGTGTGATGGATTCTCTTCTCTGTCCCCTCCTCCTTTTTATTTTTTGCTCTTATATATTTTTGTCCTCTTAATTTATTCTTCCCCTGTCACGATGTTGAAACATCGACCCAGACGCACTCGAGCTTCAGTTTTTTCCCCTCTCCTAAAAATAATTTCACTGCTTTCTCTCTCTCTTCCTCCTCTTTCTCTGTATAGCTTTCAGCTTCCTTTGCTGTTCACTGATGCCTTCCCGAAGATGTATGGGTAAACCGAGGCACGAGCATGGGCTTCTCCCCTCCTCTCTGATTACTAGCCGCTAAACAGACTTGGCTTTCTTAAGTTTCATGTGTGCATGTGTGGTGTGGAACCGAGCCTTTCCTTAGGAGTGGTGAACCTTTGGCCTGCTGGACATTGCTGGACTCTTTCTCCCATTAGCCCTTGCAGGCATAGCTGAGTGATCAAGGGCAATGGGAATTGTAGTTCACTGACATCTGAAGGGCCAAAGTTCCCCCGTTTGCCTGAGGTTACTGGATTGATGGTGTTATTGCCTTATGCGAGAACTGCGCTCTAATTGAACTGACCTCCTTCCACTCCCCAGTTTTTAAAAGCCCTTAACTTATCCTCAGGTTAGAGCAGGTGGTCCTAGAGCTCTGCACTGGAACTCTTTGTGGCAATAATATTTAAGTGCTCAGAGCACAGAAGTTTATTCCCTGAAAGGCATTCTGATACTAACCTGTCCATTTTACATGAGACTTCCAGGTATTGGTCGCCTAGAATCTGTCATGGGTCTTACCTTTGTCTGCATTATTGTATCTTTCCCAGTATTATCTATCCCAAGCATTGGGAGCACTTGTGGGGCCCTGCAGATGTTGCTGGACTACAACTCCCCATCACCCTCTGTGACTACTGGTCATGCTGGTTGCTGGGAGTTGGAATCCCACAGCATTTGAAGGACTGCATGCTCTCCCCCATCTGTGATCCAACAACAGCTTGCAGAGGATCTCTCAAGTCTCTTAAATAAGTCTTCCACTGCTCCCTGGGGTTTCTTAGAGATTAAACCTGTGGCCATCTGGTGGTAAAACATTCTCTCCCAGAACCATGAGTCATTCCTTTTGTACCAGTCGTGGTGGAGAAGTTCTCATTTTAACTCACGTTTTGTTCACACCAGGGTTGGGAAACCAGTAGTCCTTCCAGATGATGTTCTGGAAGGTGTACAGAGAGCCCAGAGTCAATGACCTCTTCCAGATCCTGTCTGGCCATTGGCCGCAGGGACCCCGTCTTTGATTTAGGTCAATGGTTTTCACCCACTCGTCGTACCTATGCAGTATTTAATGTCTGCCTCAAGAGTCCTCTTTTGATGTCTGAACATTTGTGGCATTCATTCTATATTTGGAGGGGAGGGCGACATATTTGTCAGCCTTTGGGCCAAATGCCCCAGGTGGGGAGGGCCAGAGGCAAGAGTGGGCAGAGCAAATTCCTCCACACCCTCGCAGGCCCTTCTCTGCCTTCCATCCAGTCAAGTCACGGGCATGTTCCAGCCAGGTAGGAAGCAGGGTTGGTGAGAGGGTGTGGCCTGAAGAGAGGAGGTGTGGCTAGGGAGGAGGCGTGGCCTCAGGAGAGGCCTGGTGGGTTGCATTTGGCCCCTAGGTCGGGGGTCCCCCACCCCTGTTCAAAATACAGTGCATTTTTTTTAAATGTGTGGGTAAGAGAAGGTGGTTTGTTCTCTTCTGCCTCCGTCCTGTAACAAAGCGGCAATTCTGCAGCTCCTTGATGCACAGACTTGGTGTGAAGTGCAAGATCAAGGATGCCAGTGCTGGTGACACATCTTCTCCAAATAGCTTTCGCAACCTCACTGCATGTTTGTTTGAAGCAGCCACCCTCCTCCTCTGCTTGAGCAACACTCCTCCATGCTTTTAAGCACTGGAGCTCTAAGCCTGCTGGTATCGGCTGATGCCCATGCTTTTCATTTCCATCAAGCTTGCTGGATTATTACACAACTCTCCTTGCCACGGCTAGTGTCCTCCCAGCCTCTGGCAAGCATAAGCGGCTCTCGCTTTTCAGCCTGGGAGCCAGAAGGTGGCCACGTGTCGACCCTGCGGTTGTGCTGTGTTTCCAAAGGTGCTTGGAATGAGGCTGTGGCAGGAGTCGCCTCTTGCCTCCAGTTTTAGTGCTAGAGAAAAGAGCAAAGAGGTTGCTGTCCTTGCACTGAATTTCAGAGATGGAGTATGACGTTGGGGTCAAGACTCCCCACCTGCCTTGAGGAAGGTGTTTCATTCTGGTCACCACAGTTTTCTTTTTTCACTACCTAGGAAAGGGGGAATGTGTGAAACCTTGGCTGCAGGAGAGCCACTGTGGCTTGAAAGCTGAATAACTGACAAGAGCAAGAAGCATAGGAGTTGGAAGGGACATCTAGTTCAGCCCCTTGCAATGCAGGAATCTCAGCTAAAGCATCCATGACAGCTAAAACCTCCAAGGCAGGGGAGTCTGTTCCACTGCTGAGCAGCTCTTACTGTCAGAAAGTTCTTCCTGATGTTTAGTCAGAATCTCCTTTGACGCCATTGGTTCTGATCCTACCTTCCAGAGCAGGAGAAAACAAGCTGGCTCCATCTTCCATGGGACAGGCTTTAAGATATTTGAAGATGGCTCTCATACCTCCTCTCAGTCTCCTCTTTCCCAGGCTAAACATACACAACTACCTCAACTGTTCCTCATAAGGCTTGGTTTCCAGACTTTTGGTCATTTTGGTTGCCATCCTTTGCACGAGTTCCAGGTTGTAAATATCATCCTTAAATTGTAGTGCTCAGAACTGGACACAGTATTCCAGGTGTGATCTGACAAAGGCAGAATAGAGTGGTACTATTACTTCCCTTGGTCTGGACACTAGACTTCTGTTGATGCAGCCTAGAATAGCATTAGCCTTTTTTGCTGCTGCATCACACTGTTGACTCATGTTAAGCTTGTAGTCCACCAAGACCTCTAGATCCTTTTCACATGTGCTGCTAGTAAGCCAGGTGTCCCCCATCCTATATTTGTGCATCTGGTTTTTCCTGACTAAGTGCAGAACCTTAACAATTGTCCCTGTTGAAATTAATTTTGCTTGTTTGGGTCCAGTTAAGGTCATTTTGAATTTTGATTCTGTCTTCTGCAGCATTAGCTGTTCCTCCCAGTCTGGTGTCATCTGGAAATTTGATGAGCACCCCTCAATTCCTTCATCCAAGTCATTTATAAAGATGTTAAACAACAACAGGCCCAGGACAGGACCCTGCGGCACCCCACTTGCCACTTCTTTCAAAGATGACAAGGAACCATTAATGAGTACTCGGTCAGTCAACCAGCTACAAATCCCCTTAACAGTTACAGTCGTACCTTGGATCTCAAATTTAAAACCGTTCAAGAACCAAGGCACTGCTTCTGATTGGCTGTAGGAGCTTCCTGCACTCAGTCGGAAGCCGCACCAGACATTTGGTTTCCAAAAACCAGAACACTCGCTCCCAGTTTTTGATCTTTCGGGAGCCGAAACATACGGGTCCCAAGGCATTCGGCATCCAGGGTACAACTGTACTTAGTTCAGCCCACATTTTATCAGCTTCCTCATGAGAATATCATGGGAGACTTTGTCAAAAGCTTTAATGAAATCAAGATACACTATGCCCACAGCATTTCCCCGTTCCACTAAGTTTGTAATTTCATCAAAAATAGAAATCAGATTGGTCTGGCATGACTTATTTTGAGAAACCCATGCTGGGTCTTAGTAATCACAGCATCCTTTTCTAAATGCTCACAGACAGACTGTTGAATTATCTGTTCGAGGACCTTCCCTGGTATCAGTGTCAAGCTCACTGGTCGGTAGTTATCTGGGTCTTCCTCCTCCCCCCCTTTTGAAGACGGGGACAACATTTACCTGCCTCCAGTCTGTCGGGACCTCACCTGTTCTCCAAGAATTCTCAAAGATAATAGACAAAGTTTCTGAAATTACATCCACGAGCTCCTTTAGTACCCTTGGATGCAGCTTATCAGGCCTTGAAGATTTGAATTCATTTAAAGTAGCTAGGTGTTCCCTTACTACCTCTTTTCCTATCTTGGGCTGCAGCTCCCTCCTTACACAATTTGCTCTGTTATCACCAGGTTGGGCATCGCTTTCCTTTTGGGTGAAGGCAGAGGCAAAGTAGGTGTTGAGTATTTCTCACCTAATAGTATTTCTTTGTGTTCCCTATGCAGAGGACCTACCACTTTTGCTCTGTTATCCACTTGCTTGTTCTTTCTCTTATTTCGGACATAGCCGAAGAAACCTTTTTTATTCTTTTTAACCTCTCTTGCAAGCCTGAGCTCATTCTGAGCTTTAGCCAGCCTGACTTTCCCCCCTGCAACTTTTGGCTACTTGTGTATACTCCTCCTTTGCAATTTCCCCTTTCTTCCATTTCTTGTACATGCCCTTCTTAACTGTCAGCTCATCTGTGAGCTCCTTATACAGCCACACCGGTTTCCTTAGATGCCTCCCATTTTTCTTTCTTGTTGGTATTGTTTGTATTTCGACCTTCAATATTACTTGTTTTAGAAGCTCCCATCCTTCTTGGACTCCCTTTTCATTGAGTATTTCTGACCACGGGATCACACCCAGTAACTTCTTCGGCTTTTTGAAATTGGCCTCCTTAAAGTCCAGAGTGCGTGTCCGACTACACTTGGTTTTCCCTTGCCTCTGTATCCTGAAACCGAGGAGAACATGATCACTTCCTTCCAGGTTTCCCATCACTTCCACTTCATTAATCACTTCCTCCCTATTGGTGAGGGCCAGGTCCAAGATAGATGGTCCCCTTGTTGGTTCTTCCACTTTCTGGGAGATGAAATTGGAGGAATTTGTCAGACCTTGCACTCTGGCAGAGTTTGAGTCCCAACAGATATCGAGGAAGTTGAAGTCCCCCATGATTATTATTTCTCTCCTTTGAATGTTTGGTAATCTTCATAGTAGGTTAAATTCTACTTAAACTATTTCAGTTAATATTTGTGTGCTCCAGGCCTTGCCCACATATGGTGGGTGAGGCCAGAAGCACAAGATCTTTCCTTTTTGGGGAAGACGTGAATGGGAAGGGAAGGCTGAGCTCTGGGTTTGAAAGGGGGGGGGGAACCTGACTTCCACTTCTGTCTTCTTCCATGTGGAGGGCCAGCAGGACAGGTTCCCTGAGCTGTTAAGCACGTCTAGTGGGATGAAAGCCTTTATATTTATCATTAAACATTTGTATGCCACTCTTCCAAATGCACCAAAACGGTCAACAAGTTTGGACCGGGGTGGGGATCGTGAAACCGGACATTAATTTAAAAAAACCACAGCCACAGTACCTAGATCAGCTTAAATGCCTGATGGAAAAGGGAAGTCTGTTCTCCTCCTCCCCCCCCCCCAATCCCCAGTAAAAATGACATTTTTCAAACCTTGGGCAGAAGGCTCCATAGAGGCCCTTCTCCAAACCTCAACAATCCTTAGTTACGGCAAGGGTGCCATAGGAAAAAGGGTTGGTTGATTGGACTGCCTTTCCATTCTGCTTTGTGAATAATTGTTTTTTTAAAAAAAGGCTTTTTCACCCCACTGCCTTTTGTATACATTCCTGGGCCTCTCATTGTTATTTTCCATGGTTTAAGTTCTCCTGAAATGAACTGAGTAGCCTCCCGCAGAGTAGCTGGGTTTTTTGGAAACAAGTCTTTTTCTTAGGATGCCTCCTTCACGAATAATCACTCTCTCCTCATAAATCCTTCTTTACTGGACCTGTTTATTGTATGATTCTTGTTAAGCAAAGAGGATATTACTGCACTGTATGAGAATGGAGTAGTCCAAGTTGACAACATGACTAATAATTTGTCATGTAAATAAATTTTAATCCTTCCTACTCTTATGTTTCTGTGAGTTTAAGGCTTTGTAAAAAATGCTGTTGCCATTTCCCTTGTCCACTAGGGGGTGCCTTTTTATTTTTTGCTTGAAAGTTCCCTAATATTTTTTTCCAACTCTCTGTACACCCTAAACTAATGTCATCCAGCAGTTGCAGACTATGACTCCCACTAGCCCGCCTATGTTCACAGGCCACTGAAAGACCAGGAGCCTGGGGGAGGTGAAAGGGGTTTTTTTGCCCTCTGTGCCCTTCCTGAGGTCTTTTTGAAGGCTTATGATTGGCCATGTTCGGACATGGGATACAGGACTAGATGGGCCTTCAGTCTCATCCAGCAGAGCCAGTGTGATGTAGTGGTTAAGAGCGGTAGTCTCGTAATCTGGGGAACGGGGTTCGCGTCTCCGCTCCTCCACATGCAGCTGCTGGGTGACCTTGGGCCAGTCACACTTCTCTGAAGTCTCTCAGCCCCACTCACCTCACAGAGTGTTTGTTGTGGGGCAGGAAGGGAAAGGAGAATGTTAGCCGCTTTGAGACTCCTTAAAGGGAGCGAAAGGCAGGATATCAAATCCAAACTCCTCCTCCTCCTCCTCTTCTACTTCTTCTTCTTCTTCTTCTTCTTCCTTATGCTCTCCATGTCTCCTAGAGCCGAAACAACTGTGCGTATTCCAGAAGCAGGCAGCTATTTGGAGTTTGATTCTCAGGGATGAACGGCGAGCTCTGAGAGGTCACCTGGGGAAGTTCCCCCTCAGCATCCTTGGCTCATTCAAGCTGCCGGGCTGCTTCCAGGCAGCAGGGAGCAAGCTGGACTCTTAGGAGCGCCCTTCTCCTGAACCCTCGGCAGATTGTCTCCTTGCCGTTCATGCCAGCCTCCTGCTTGCCGAAATCTCGACACGCGTCTCTGCATGACGGAGCATGCTTGGCAAGCCAGCAGGCTGATGATTCACCCTTTTTCTTGGGAGCACAGGATGTGCGGGGAGGGAAGAGTGTTCAAGAGTGTGATTGAACCTCTGGGCGCATATACCGGAACCTGTCTCAGGCCGCCTTCCAAGGAGAGAGTGCTGGCAGCAAGCTGAAAGCAGCTGCGTTCATTGGCTGCCCGTGACCAGGGTGGGCGGGCCTGGCCAGTATAATTGGCGGCTACTGAGTGGTAGGGTAAAAGTTATGCAGGTCTTATGGGTGGTGGCTGTGAGAATGCAGGGCAAGGCCTGGCGAAGTCACGTTGAGTCGAGTTAGGAGCTGTGAGGCAGGTGTGTGCAAAGCGCAGCGTGTTTTCCACCCTAAAACCCATTGGCTATCTGCACAGAGAAAAGCTATGTTCTGTGACCTGTATAATTTATGCAAACTAAGGTTGCGCATGAGAGATATACATACATTTATCTCCTACATTGCATCATTCAAAAAGAAAAAAAAAATTCTAAACATGGGCTATAGAAAGCCTACTCAGCCACCCATATTGCTGATTTTCAGCCGGGCAGTGTTCCTGCATGTGCTGAAGCACATCTTTGTAACGATGAGGTCTAGGAACGTGCTTTAAAAAGCCCAACAGATTCTTAGGAAGCTGAATTCTGTGTTTATATGCCACAGGCTTTCTGCATTCATGTGGGATTTCGGTGCATGCCACACAGCTGCCTTATTCCACATGTGTATTGTGAAAACACTGGGAAAGGTGGGCAGAAACTATAATTTTGAGCCTGACCCTTGAGAAAGCCCTTTCTCCACTTTCCTACCCCCAAAATCCATCTTGAGGAAGAAAGGGGTAGTCAACATCTTACAGCATTGGGTATTTTGTATTATTCATTAGCATGTGTTAGAAAGCTATTAACCTACTCCTGTGGGCAACAAATGATCATTTTAGTCATCAAAGAACCTACGATGCAAATTGGAGACTATAATAAATACAATATCAAGTCAGGTAAAAATACAACATCAGCTCCAGTGTTGTGTTCGCTTAATTTCGGGCTGATCTGCCTGTTTAATATTTGATGGTACCTGCTCTCCATCCCACCCACCCTGCACTGCTGCCGCTGCCGCTGGTGTGTTCCACCCAGGACTACCTTAGGCCAGGGGTGGCTAACTGGCAGCCAGGATACCTGTCCTCTGGTAGGGCTACCATCAATGTTGTTTTCATGTTGAAAGAAGCAGAGACTCTGGAATGCTGCATTCTCTTCTGGATAGTGTCATACATCTTTCTGTGCCCGGGGACGTGTGCTCCATAATTGCAAAGCCCTTATGAAGCAGACTGCTCTCTCCTCCTCACCTCACCCATTCCCTAAAGCAGGGGTGGGTGGCTAACCAGCTGTCCTCCAGATTTTATTGTAGTACAGCTCCCAGCACCCTCCCTCTTTGTTGGTCAGCCGAGAAAGATCAGAAATATTTCCTTGAAGCTTGAATTTGTTTTATTCTGAATTGTTTTGTTTGATGTTTTCGTGTGTTGTTTGTTTATTAAATTTATATACCGCCCTTCCTCAAAAGATCTCGGGGCAGTTCACAGAATAAAATACA